>NW_027461486.1:0-300000 GCF_030463565.1 Pelecanus crispus | reverse complement strand
AGCCCCACGCTCCCTCCACTGCGAGCCTGCCCTTTGGGCGTGCCCGCGCTCACACACACACACACACACACACACACCCTCCCCCGCCCCCAGAGTGAGCCCAAACACACAGACACACCCCACCCCCCCCCGCCCCCAGAGTGAGCCCAAACACACCCACACGCCCCGCCCCCAGAGTGAGCCCAGGAAAGGTCAAAGTGAGACAACACATGGCTCGAGAGAAAGGCACTTTCGTAGGCAAAGCAGGAGCTGCACACGCAAACCATGCAAAAGGAGGCCTTCCTTCCCTGCCTCCCACCACCAGCAGGCCCATGTTTCGCCATTGAAAGGAAAGCAGGGCTTCAGCCCTCCTAAGGGCTCCTGCGGAAGAGAAACGCCGTCACTCTGAACATCCCCGCTTCCGTCGGCTCTCGTCCGCAGGCACTCGTCTTCTCTGCAGCCTTCCCAGCTGCTCTCCTCCATGACCTCATGACACCTGCCTGCTCCTGGCCAATCCCGTTGCTCTCGTGCCATGACCTCACAAGCGGCAGCCCGACTGTCTTGGCTTCGCCGGCCTCTGCTAGCCCTTCCCGCCGCCCGAGCTCTCGGCCGGGCCGCTTTGGACTCGGGGAGGCACTTGATGACGTCACAGTGTATGCCCGACGACTGCCGCAAGGCACTCGGGTCGCTGCCATGGAAACGGCATCACAATCCACCTCCCAGCCACGCCCGGCCCCTTCACCTTCCTCTGCGTCTCCCCTCTCGCAAGCTCTGCGGCACTGCCCTTGCAGTGGAACTCCGGCCTCCTGAGGGCCAAGTTCCACCAGCCAAGCAGCACCGTCCCTACCTTCCCGGCAGAACTTACCTGCGGGCTCACGCAGCCCCACGCTCCCTCCACTGCGAGCCTGCCCTTTGGGCGTGCCCGCGCTCGCGCTCACACACACACACACACACACACCCTCCCCCGCCCCCAGAGTGAGCCCAAACACACAGACACGCCCCACCCCCCCCCGCCCCCAGAGTGAGCCCAAACACACCCACACGCCCCGCCCCCAGAGTGAGCCCAGGAAAGGTCAAAGTGAGACAACACATGGCTCGCGAGAAAGGCACTTTCATAGGCAAAGCAGGAGCTGCACACGCAAACCATGCAAAAGGAGGCCTTCCTTCACTGCCTCCCACCACCAGCAGGCCCATGTTTCGCCATTGAAAGGAAAGCAGGGCTTCAGCCCTCCTAAGGGCTCCTGCGGAAGAGAAACGCCGTCACTCTGAACATCCCCGCTTCCGTCGGCTCTCGTCCGCAGGCACTCGTCTTCTCTGCAGCCTTCCCAGCTGCTCTCCTCCATGACCTCATGACACCTGCCTGCTCCTGGCCAATCCCGTTGCTCTCGTGCCATGACCTCACAAGCGGCAGCCCGACTCTCTTGGCTTCGCCGGCCTCTGCTAGCCCTTCCCGCCGCCCGAGCTCTCGGCCGGGCCGCTTTGGACTCGGGGAGGCACTTGATGACGTCACAGTGTCTGCCCGACGACTGCCGCAAGGCACTCGGGTCGCTGCCATGGAAACGGCATCACAATCCACCTCCCAGCCACGCCCGGCCCCTTCACCTTCCTCTGCGTCTCCCCTCTCGCAAGCTCTGCAGCACTGCCCTTGCAGTGGAAATCCGGCCTCCTGAGGGCCAAGTTCCACCAGCCAAGCAGCACCGTCCCTACCTTCCCGGCAGAACTTACCTGCGGGCTCACGCAGCCCCACGCTCCCTCCACTGCGAGCCTGCCCTTTGGGCGTGCCCGCGCTCGCGCTCACACACACACACACACACACACCCTCCCCCGCCCCCAGAGTGAGCCCAAACACCCAGACACGCCCCGCCCCCAGAGTGAGCCCAAACACACCCACACGCCCCGCCCCCAGAGTGAGCCCAGGAAAGGTCAAAGTGAGACAACACATGGCTCGAGAGAAAGGCACTTTCGTAGGCAAAGCAGGAGCTGCACACGCAAACCATGCAAAAGGAGGCCTTCCTTCCCTGCCTCCCACCACCAGCAGGCCCATGTTTCGCCATTGAAAGGAAAGCAGGGCTTCAGCCCTCCTAAGGGCTCCTGCGGAAGAGAAACGCCGTCACTCTGAACATCCCCGCTTCCGTCGGCTCTCGTCCGCAGGCACTCGTCTTCTCTGCAGCCTTCCCAGCTGCTCTCCTCCATGACCTCATGACACCTGCCTGCTCCTGGCCAATCCCGTTGCTCTCGTGCCATGACCTCACAAGCGGCAGCCCGACTATCTTGGCTTCGCCGGCCTCTGCTAGCCCTTACCGCCACCTGAGCTCTCGGCCGGGCCGCTTTGGACTCGGGGAGGCACTTGATGACGTCACAGTGTCTGCCCGACGACTGCCGCAAGGCACTCGGGTCGCTGCCATGGAAACGGCATCACAATCCACCTCCCAGCCACGCCCGGCCCCTTCACCTTCCTCTGCGTCTCCCCTCTCGCAAGCTCTGCAGCACTGCCCTTGGAGTGGAAATCCGGCCTCCTGAGGGCCAAGTTCCACCAGCCAAGCAGCACCGTCCCTACCTTCCCGGCTGAACTTACCTGCGGGCTCACGCAGCCCCACGCTCCCTCCACTGCGAGCCTGCCCTTTGGGCGTGCCCGCGCTCACACACACACACACACACACACACACACCCTCCCCCGCCCCCAGAGTGAGCCCAAACACACAGACACACCCCACCCCCCCCCGCCCCCAGAGTGAGCCCAAACACACCCACACGCCCCGCCCCCAGAGTGAGCCCAGGAAAGGTCAAAGTGAGACAACACATGGCTCGAGAGAAAGGCACTTTCGTAGGCAAAGCAGGAGCTGCACACGCAAACCATGCAAAAGGAGGCCTTCCTTCCCTGCCTCCCACCACCAGCAGGCCCATGTTTCGCCATTGAAAGGAAAGCAGGGCTTCAGCCCTCCTAAGGGCTCCTGCGGAAGAGAAACGCCGTCACTCTGAACATCCCCGCTTCCGTCGGCTCTCGTCCGCAGGCACTCGTCTTCTCTGCAGCCTTGCCAGCTGCTCTCCTCCATGACCTCATGACACCTGCCTGCTCCTGGCCAATCCCGTTGCTCTCGTGCCATGACCTCACAAGCGGCAGCCCGACTCTCTTGGCTTCGCCGGCCTCTGCTAGCCCTTCCCGCCGCCCGAGCTCTCGGCCGGGCCGCTTTGGACTCGGGGAGGCACTTGATGACGTCACAGTGTATGCCCGACGACTGCCGCAAGGCACTCGGGTCGCTGCCATGGAAACGGCATCACAATCCACCTCCCAGCCACGCCCGGCCCCTTCACCTTCCTCTGCGTCTCCCCTCTCGCAAGCTCTGCGGCACTGCCCTTGCAGTGGAAATCCGGCCTCCTGAGGGCCAAGTTCCACCAGCCAAGCAGCACCGTCCCTACCTTCCCGGCAGAACTTACCTGCGGGCTCACGCAGCCCCACGCTCCCTCCACTGCGAGCCTGCCCTTTGGGCGTGCCCGCGCTCGCGCTCACACACACACACACACACACACCCTCCCCCGCCCCCAGAGTGAGCCCAAACACACAGACACGCCCCACCCCCCCCCCCGCCCCCAGAGTGAGCCCAAACACACCCACACGCCCCGCCCCCAGAGTGAGCCCAGGAAAGGTCAAAGTGAGACAACACATGGCTCGAGAGAAAGGCACTTTCATAGGCAAAGCAGGAGCTGCACACGCAAACCATGCAAAAGGAGGCCTTCCTTCACTGCCTCCCACCACCAGCAGGCCCATGTTTCGCCATTGAAAGGAAAGCAGGGCTTCAGCCCTCCTAAGGGCTCCTGCGGAAGAGAAATGCCGTCACTCTGAACATCCCCGCTTCCGTCGGCTCTCGTCCGCAGGCACTCGTCTTCTCTGCAGCCTTCCCAGCTGCTCTCCTCCATGACCTCATGACACCTGCCTGCTCCTGGCCAATCCCGTTGCTCTCGTGCCATGACCTCACAAGCGGCAGCCCGACTCTCTTGGCTTCGCCGGCCTCTGCTAGCCCTTCCCGCCGCCCGAGCTCTCGGCCGGGCCGCTTTGGACTCGGGGAGGCACTTGATGACGTCACAGTGTCTGCCCGACGACTGCCGCAAGGCACTCGGGTCGCTGCCATGGAAACGGCATCACAATCCACCTCCCAGCCACGCCCGGCCCCTTCACCTTCCTCTGCGTCTCCCCTCTCGCAAGCTCTGCAGCACTGCCCTTGGAGTGGAAATCCGGCCTCCTGAGGGCCAAGTTCCACCAGCCAAGCAGCACCGTCCCTACCTTCCCGGCAGAACTTACCTGCGGGCTCACGCAGCCCCACGCTCCCTCCACTGCGAGCCTGCCCTTTGGGCGTGCCCGCGCTCGCGCTCACACACACACACACACACACACCCTCCCCCGCCCCCAGAGTGAGCCCAAACACCCAGACACGCCCCGCCCCAAGAGTGAGCCCAAACACACCCACACGCCCCGCCCCCAGAGTGAGCCCAGGAAAGGTCAAAGTGAGACAACACATGGCTCGAGAGAAAGGCACTTTCATAGGCAAAGCAGGAGCTGCACACGCAAACCATGCAAAAGGAGGCCTTCCTTCCCTGCCTCCCACCACCAGCAGGCCCATGTTTCGCCATTGAAAGGAAAGCAGGGCTTCAGCCCTCCTAAGGGCTCCTGCGGAAGAGAAACGCCGTCACTCTGAACATCCCCGCTTCCGTCGGCTCTCGTCCGCAGGCACTCGTCTTCTCTGCAGCCTTCCCAGCTGCTCTCCTCCATGACCTCATGACACCTGCCTGCTCCTGGCCAATCCCGTTGCTCTCGTGCCATGACCTCACAAGCGGCAGCCCGACTATCTTGGCTTCGCCGGCCTCTGCTAGCCCTTACCGCCGCCTGAGCTCTCGGCCGGGCCGCTTTGGACTCGGGGAGGCACTTGATGACGTCACAGTGTCTGCCCGACGACTGCCGCAAGGCACTCGGGTCGCTGCCATGGAAACGGCATCACAATACCTCCCAGCCACGCCCGGCCCCTTCACCTTCCTCTGCGTCTCCCCTCTCGCAAGCTCTGCAGCACTGCCCTTGGAGTGGAAAATCCGGCCTCCTGAGGGCCAAGTTCCACCAGCCAAGCAGCACCGTCCCTACCTTCCCGGCTGAACTTACCTGCGGGCTCACGCAGCCCCACGCTCCCTCCACTGCGAGCCTGCCCTTTGGGCGTGCCCGCGCTCAGCGCTCACACACACACACACACACACCCTCCCCCGCCCCCAGAGTGAGCCCAAACACACAGACACACCCCACCCCCCCCCGCCCCCAGAGTGAGCCCAAACACACCCACACGCCCCGCCCCCAGAGTGAGCCCAGGAAAGGTCAAAGTGAGACAACACATGGCTCGAGAGAAAGGCACTTTCGTAGGCAAAGCAGGAGCTGCACACGCAAACCATGCAAAAGGAGGCCTTCCTTCCCTGCCTCCCACCACCAGCAGGCCCATGTTTCGCCATTGAAAGGAAAGCAGGGCTTCAGCCCTCCTAAGGGCTCCTGCGGAAGAGAAACGCCGTCACTCTGAACATCCCCGCTTCCGTCGGCTCTCGTCCGCAGGCACTCGTCTTCTCTGCAGCCTTCCCAGCTGCTCTCCTCCATGACCTCATGACACCTGCCTGCTCCTGGCCAATCCCGTTGCTCTCGTGCCATGACCTCACAAGCGGCAGCCCGACTGTCTTGGCTTCGCCGGCCTCTGCTAGCCCTTCCCGCCGCCCGAGCTCTCGGCCGGGCCGCTTTGGACTCGGGGAGGCACTTGATGACGTCACAGTGTATGCCCGACGACTGCCGCAAGGCACTCGGGTCGCTGCCATGGAAACGGCATCACAATCCACCTCCCAGCCACGCCCGGCCCCTTCACCTTCCTCTGCGTCTCCCCTCTCGCAAGCTCTGCGGCACTGCCCTTGGAGTGGAAATCCGGCCTCCTGAGGGCCAAGTTCCACCAGCCAAGCAGCACCGTCCCTACCTTCCCGGCAGAACTTACCTGCGGGCTCACGCAGCCCCACGCTCCCTCCACTGCGAGCCTGCCCTTTGGGCGTGCCCGCGCTCACACACACACACACACACACACACACACCCTCCCCCGCCCCCAGAGTGAGCCCAAACACCCAGACACGCCCCGCCCCAAGAGTGAGCCCAAACACACCCACACGCCCCGCCCCCAGAGTGAGCCCAGGAAAGGTCAAAGTGAGACAACACATGGCTCGAGAGAAAGGCACTTTCATAGGCAAAGCAGGAGCTGCACACGCAAACCATGCAAAAGGAGGCCTTCCTTCACTGCCTCCCACCACCAGCAGGCCCATGTTTCGCCATTGAAAGGAAAGCAGGGCTTCAGCCCTCCTAAGGGCTCCTGCGGAAGAGAAACGCCGTCACTCTGAACATCCCCGCTTCCGTCGGCTCTCGTCCGCAGGCACTCGTCTTCTCTGCAGCCTTCCCAGCTGCTCTCCTCCATGACCTCATGACACCTGCCTGCTCCTGGCCAATCCCGTTGCTCTCGTGCCATGACCTCACAAGAGGCAGCCCGACTCTCTTGGCTTGGCCAGCCTCTGCTAGCCCTTCCCGCCGCCCGAGCTCTCGGCCGGGCCGCTTTGGACTCGGGGAGGCACTTGATGACGTCACAGTGTCTGCCCGACGACTGCCACAAGGCACTCGGGTCGCTGCCGTGGAAACGGCATCACAATCCACCTCCCAGCCACGCCCGGCCCCTTCACCTTCCTCTGCGTCTCCCCTCTCGCAAGCTCTGCGGCACTGCCCTTGCAGTGGAAATCCGGCCTCCTGAGGGCCAAGTTCCACCAGCCAAGCAGCACCGTCCCTACCTTCCCGGCAGAACTTACCTGCGGGCTCACGCAGCCCCACGCTCCCTCCACTGCGAGCCTGCCCTTTGGGCGTGCCCGCGCTCGCGCTCACACACACACACACACACACCCCCTCCCCCGCCCCCAGAGTGAGCCCAAACACACAGACACGCCCCACCCCCCCCCCGCCCCCAGAGTGAGCCCAAACACACCCACACGCCCCGCCCCCAGAGTGAGCCCAGGAAAGGTCAAAGTGAGACAACACATGGCTCGAGAGAAAGGCACTTTCATAGGCAAAGCAGGAGCTGCACACGCAAACCATGCAAAAGGAGGCCTTCCTTCACTGCCTCCCACCACCAGCAGGCCCATGTTTCGCCATTGAAAGGAAAGCAGGGCTTCAGCCCTCCTAAGGGCTCCTGCGGAAGAGAAACGCCGTCACTCTGAACATCCCCGCTTCCGTCGGCTCTCGTCCGCAGGCACTCGTCTTCTCTGCAGCCTTCCCAGCTGCTCTCCTCCATGACCTCATGACACCTGCCTGCTCCTGGCCAATCCCGTTGCTCTCGTGCCATGACCTCACAAGCGGCAGCCCGACTCTCTTGGCTTCGCCGGCCTCTGCTAGCCCTTCCCGCCGCCCGAGCTCTCGGCCGGGCCGCTTTGGACTCGGGGAGGCACTTGATGATGTCACAGTGTCTGCCCGACGACTGCCGCAAGGCACTCGGGTCGCTGCCATGGAAACGGCATCACAATCCACCTCCCAGCCACGCCCGGCCCCTTCACCTTCCTCTGCGTCTCCCCTCTCGCAAGCTCTGCAGCACTGCCCTTGGAGTGGAAATCCGGCCTCCTGAGGGCCAAGTTCCACCAGCCAAGCAGCACCGTCCCTACCTTCCCGGCAGAACTTACCTGCGGGCTCACGCAGCCCCACGCTCCCTCCACTGCGAGCCTGCCCTTTGGGCGTGCCCGCGCTCGCGCTCACACACACACACACACACACACACCCTCCCCCGCCCCCAGAGTGAGCCCAAACACCCAGACACGCCCCGCCCCAAGAGTGAGCCCAAACACACCCACACGCCCCGCCCCCAGAGTGAGCCCAGGAAAGGTCAAAGTGAGACAACACATGGCTCGAGAGAAAGGCACTTTCGTAGGCAAAGCAGGAGCTGCACACGCAAACCATGCAAAAGGAGGCCTTCCTTCACTGCCTCCCACCACCAGCAGGCCCATGTTTCGCCATTGAAAGGAAAGCAGGGCTTCAGCCCTCCTAAGGGCTCCTGCGGAAGAGAAACGCCGTCACTCTGAACATCCCCGCTTCCGTCGGCTCTCGTCCGCAGGCACTCGTCTTCTCTGCAGCCTTCCCAGCTGCTCTCCTCCATGACCTCATGACACCTGCCTGCTCCTGGCCAATCCCGTTGCTCTCGTGCCATGACCTCACAAGCGGCAGCCCGACTATCTTGGCTTCGCCGGCCTCTGCTAGCCCTTCCCGCCGCCTGAGCTCTCGGCCGGGCCGCTTTGGACTCGGGGAGGCACTTGATGACGTCACAGTGTCTGCCCGACGACTGCCGCAAGGCACTCGGGTCGCTGCCATGGAAACGGCATCACAATCCACCTCCCAGCCACGCCCGGCCCCTTCACCTTCCTCTGCGTCTCCCCTCTCGCAAGCTCTGCAGCACTGCCCTTGCAGTGGAAATCCGGCCTCCTGAGGGCCAAGTTCCACCAGCCAAGCAGCACCGTCCCTACCTTCCCGGCAGAACTTACCTGCGGGCTCACGCAGCCCCACGCTCCCTCCACTGCGAGCCTGCCCTTTGGGCGTGCCCGCGCTCACACACACACACACACACACACACACACCCTCCCCCGCCCCCAGAGTGAGCCCAAACACCCAGACACGCCCCGCCCCAAGAGTGAGCCAAACACACCCACACGCCCCGCCCCCAGAGTGAGCCCAGGAAAGGTCAAAGTGAGACAACACATGGCTCGAGAGAAAGGCACTTTCGTAGGCAAAGCAGGAGCTGCACACGCAAACCATGCAAAAGGAGGCCTTCCTTCCCTGCCTCCCACCACCAGCAGGCCCATGTTTCGCCATTGAAAGGAAAGCAGGGCTTCAGCCCTCCTAAGGGCTCCTGCGGAAGAGAAACGCCGTCACTCTGAACATCCCCGCTTCCGTCGGCTCTCGTCCGCAGGCACTCGTCTTCTCTGCAGCCTTCCCAGCTGCTCTCCTCCATGACCTCATGACACCTGCCTGCTCCTGGCCAATCCCGTTGCTCTCGTGCCATGACCTCACAAGCGGCAGCCCGACTCTCTTGGCTTCGCCGGCCTCTGCTAGCCCTTACCGCCGCCTGAGCTCTCGGCCGGGCCGCTTTGGACTCGGGGAGGCACTTGATGACGTCACAGTGTATGCCCGACGACTGCCGCAAGGCACTCGGGTCGCTGCCATGGAAACGGCATCACAATCCACCTCCCAGCCACGCCCGGCCCCTTCACCTTCCTCTGCGTCTCCCCTCTCGCAAGCTCTGCAGCACTGCCCTTGGAGTGGAAATCCGGCCTCCTGAGGGCCAAGTTCCACCAGCCAAGCAGCACCGTCCCTACCTTCCCGGCAGAACTTACCTGCGGGCTCACGCAGCCCCACGCTCCCTCCACTGCGAGCCTGCCCTTTGGGCGTGCCCGCGCTCACACACACACACACACACACACACACCCTCCCCCGCCCCCAGAGTGAGCCCAAACACACAGACACGCCCCACCCCCCCCCCCGCCCCCAGAGTGAGCCCAAACACACCCACACGCCCCGCCCCCAGAGTGAGCCCAGGAAAGGTCAAAGTGAGACAACACATGGCTCGAGAGAAAGGCACTTTCATAGGCAAAGCAGGAGCTGCACACGCAAACCATGCAAAAGGAGGCCTTCCTTCCCTGCCTCCCACCACCAGCAGGCCCATGTTTCGCCATTGAAAGGAAAGCAGGGCTTCAGCCCTCCTAAGGGCTCCTGCGGAAGAGAAACGCCGTCACTCTGAACATCCCCGCTTCCGTCGGCTCTCGTCCGCAGGCACTCGTCTTCTCTGCAGCCTTCCCAGCTGCTCTCCTCCATGACCTCATGACACCTGCCTGCTCCTGGCCAATCCCGTTGCTCTCGTGCCATGACCTCACAAGCGGCAGCCCGACTATCTTGGCTTCGCCGGCCTCTGCTAGCCCTTCCCGCCGCCCGAGCTCTCGGCCGGGCCGCTTTGGACTCGGGGAGGCACTTGATGACGTCACAGTGTCTGCCCGACGACTGCCGCAAGGCACTCGGGTCGCTGCCATGGAAACGGCATCACAATCCACCTCCCAGCCACGCCCGGCCCCTTCACCTTCCTCTGCGTCTCCCCTCTTGCAAGCTCTGCAGCACTGCCCTTGGAGTGGAAATCCGGCCTCCTGAGGGCCAAGTTCCACCAGCCAAGCAGCACCGTCCCTACCTTCCCGGCAGAACTTACCTGCGGGCTCACGCAGCCCCACGCTCCCTCCACTGCGAGCCTGCCCTTTGGGCGTGCCCGCGCTCGCGCTCACACACACACACACACACACACACCCTCCCCCGCCCCCAGAGTGAGCCCAAACACACAGACACGCCCCGCCCCCAGAGTGAGCCCAAACACACCCACACGCCCCGCCCCCAGAGTGAGCCCAGGAAAGGTCAAAGTGAGACAACACATGGCTCGAGAGAAAGGCACTTTCGTAGGCAAAGCAGGAGCTGCACACGCAAACCATGCAAAAGGAGGCCTTCCTTCACTGCCTCCCACCACCAGCAGGCCCATGTTTCGCCATTGAAAGGAAAGCAGGGCTTCAGCCCTCCTAAGGGCTCCTGCGGAAGAGAAACGCCGTCACTCTGAACATCCCCGCTTCCGTCGGCTCTCGTCCGCAGGCACTCGTCTTCTCTGCAGCCTTCCCAGCTGCTCTCCTCCATGACCTCATGACACCTGCCTGCTCCTGGCCAATCCCGTTGCTCTCGTGCCATGACCTCACAAGCGGCAGCCCGACTATCTTGGCTTCGCCGGCCTCTGCTAGCCCTTCCCGCCGCCTGAGCTCTCGGCCGGGCCGCTTTGGACTCGGGGAGGCACTTGATGACGTCACAGTGTCTGCCCGACGACTGCCGCAAGGCACTCGGGTCGCTGCCATGGAAACGGCATCACAATCCACCTCCCAGCCACGCCCGGCCCCTTCACCTTCCTCTGCGTCTCCCCTCTCGCAAGCTCTGCAGCACTGCCCTTGCAGTGGAAATCCGGCCTCCTGAGGGCCAAGTTCCACCAGCCAAGCAGCACCGTCCCTACCTTCCCGGCAGAACTTACCTGCGGGCTCACGCAGCCCCACGCTCCCTCCACTGCGAGCCTGCCCTTTGGGCGTGCCCGCGCTCACACACACACACACACACACACACACACCCTCCCCCGCCCCCAGAGTGAGCCCAAACACCCAGACACGCCCCGCCCCAAGAGTGAGCCCAAACACACCCACACGCCCCGCCCCCAGAGTGAGCCCAGGAAAGGTCAAAGTGAGACAACACATGGCTCGAGAGAAAGGCACTTTCGTAGGCAAAGCAGGAGCTGCACACGCAAACCATGCAAAAGGAGGCCTTCCTTCCCTGCCTCCCACCACCAGCAGGCCCATGTTTCGCCATTGAAAGGAAAGCAGGGCTTCAGCCCTCCTAAGGGCTCCTGCGGAAGAGAAACGCCGTCACTCTGAACATCCCCGCTTCCGTCGGCTCTCGTCCGCAGGCACTCGTCTTCTCTGCAGCCTTCCCAGCTGCTCTCCTCCATGACCTCATGACACCTGCCTGCTCCTGGCCAATCCCGTTGCTCTCGTGCCATGACCTCACAAGCGGCAGCCCGACTCTCTTGGCTTCGCCGGCCTCTGCTAGCCCTTACCGCCGCCTGAGCTCTCGGCCGGGCCGCTTTGGACTCGGGGAGGCACTTGATGACGTCACAGTGTATGCCCGACGACTGCCGCAAGGCACTCGGGTCGCTGCCATGGAAACGGCATCACAATCCACCTCCCAGCCACGCCCGGCCCCTTCACCTTCCTCTGCGTCTCCCCCTCTCGCAAGCTCTGCAGCACTGCCCTTGGAGTGGAAATCCGGCCTCCTGAGGGCCAAGTTCCACCAGCCAAGCAGCACCGTCCCTGCCTTCCCGGCAGAACTTACCTGCGGGCTCACGCAGCCCCACGCTCCCTCCACTGCGAGCCTGCCCTTTGGGCGTGCCCGCGCTCACACACACACACACACACACACACACCCTCCCCCGCCCCCAGAGTGAGCCCAAACACACAGACACGCCCCACCCCCCCCCGCCCCCAGAGTGAGCCCAAACACACCCACACGCCCCGCCCCCAGAGTGAGCCCAGGAAAGGTCAAAGTGAGACAACACATGGCTCGAGAGAAAGGCACTTTCGTAGGCAAAGCAGGAGCTGCACACGCAAACCATGCAAAAGGAGGCCTTCCTTCCCTGCCTCCCACCACCAGCAGGCCCATGTTTCGCCATTGAAAGGAAAGCAGGGCTTCAGCCCTCCTAAGGGCTCCTGCGGAAGAGAAACGCCGTCACTCTGAACATCCCCGCTTCCGTCGGCTCTCGTCCGCAGGCACTCGTCTTCTCTGCAGCCTTCCCAGCTGCTCTCCTCCATGACCTCATGACACCTGCCTGCTCCTGGCCAATCCCGTTGCTCTCGTGCCATGACCTCACAAGCGGCAGCCCGACTGTCTTGGCTTCGCCGGCCTCTGCTAGCCCTTCCCGCCGCCCGAGCTCTCGGCCGGGCCGCTTTGGACTCGGGGAGGCACTTGATGACGTCACAGTGTCTGCCCGACGACTGCCGCAAGGCACTCGGGTCGCTGCCATGGAAACGGCATCACAATCCACCTCCCAGCCACGCCCGGCCCCTTCACCTTCCTCTGCGTCTCCCCTCTCGCAAGCTCTGCAGCACTGCCCTTGGAGTGGAAATCCGGCCTCCTGAGGGCCAAGTTCCACCAGCCAAGCAGCACCGTCCCTACCTTCCCGGCAGAACTTACCTGCGGGCTCACGCAGCCCCACGCTCCCTCCACTGCGAGCCTGCCCTTTGGGCGTGCCCGCGCTCGCGCTCACACACACACACACACACACACCCTCCCCCGCCCCCAGAGTGAGCCCAAACACCCAGACACGCCCCGCCCCAAGAGTGAGCCCAAACACACCCACACGCCCCGCCCCCAGAGTGAGCCCAGGAAAGGTCAAAGTGAGACAACACATGGCTCGAGAGAAAGGCACTTTCGTAGGCAAAGCAGGAGCTGCACACGCAAACCATGCAAAAGGAGGCCTTCCTTCACTGCCTCCCACCACCAGCAGGCCCATGTTTCGCCATTGAAAGGAAAGCAGGGCTTCAGCCCTCCTAAGGGCTCCTGCGGAAGAGAAACGCCGTCACTCTGAACATCCCCGCTTCCGTCGGCTCTCGTCCGCAGGCACTCGTCTTCTCTGCAGCCTTCCCAGCTGCTCTCCTCCATGACCTCATGACACCTGCCTGCTCCTGGCCAATCCCGTTGCTCTCGTGCCATGACCTCACAAGCGGCAGCCCGACTATCTTGGCTTCGCCGGCCTCTGCTAGCCCTTCCCGCCGCCTGAGCTCTCGGCCGGGCCGCTTTGGACTCGGGGAGGCACTTGATGACGTCACAGTGTCTGCCCGACGACTGCCGCAAGGCACTCGGGTCGCTGCCATGGAAACGGCATCACAATCCACCTCCCAGCCACGCCCGGCCCCTTCACCTTCCTCTGCGTCTCCCCTCTCGCAAGCTCTGCAGCACTGCCCTTGCAGTGGAAATCCGGCCTCCTGAGGGCCAAGTTCCACCAGCCAAGCAGCACCGTCCCTACCTTCCCGGCAGAACTTACCTGCGGGCTCACGCAGCCCCACGCTCCCTCCACTGCGAGCCTGCCCTTTGGGCGTGCCCGCGCTCACACACACACACACACACACACACACACCCTCCCCCGCCCCCAGAGTGAGCCCAAACACCCAGACACGCCCCGCCCCAAGAGTGAGCCCAAACACACCCACACGCCCCGCCCCCAGAGTGAGCCCAGGAAAGGTCAAAGTGAGACAACACATGGCTCGAGAGAAAGGCACTTTCGTAGGCAAAGCAGGAGCTGCACACGCAAACCATGCAAAAGGAGGCCTTCCTTCCCTGCCTCCCACCACCAGCAGGCCCATGTTTCGCCATTGAAAGGAAAGCAGGGCTTCAGCCCTCCTAAGGGCTCCTGCGGAAGAGAAACGCCGTCACTCTGAACATCCCCGCTTCCGTCGGCTCTCGTCCGCAGGCACTCGTCTTCTCTGCAGCCTTCCCAGCTGCTCTCCTCCATGACCTCATGACACCTGCCTGCTCCTGGCCAATCCCGTTGCTCTCGTGCCATGACCTCACAAGCGGCAGCCCGACTCTCTTGGCTTCGCCGGCCTCTGCTAGCCCTTACCGCCGCCTGAGCTCTCGGCCGGGCCGCTTTGGACTCGGGGAGGCACTTGATGACGTCACAGTGTCTGCCCGACGACTGCCGCAAGGCACTCGGGTCGCTGCCATGGAAACGGCATCACAATCCACCTCCCAGCCACGCCCGGCCCCTTCACCTTCCTCTGCGTCTCCCCTCTCGCAAGCTCTGCAGCACTGCCCTTGGAGTGGAAATCCGGCCTCCTGAGGGCCAAGTTCCACCAGCCAAGCAGCACCGTCCCTACCTTCCCGGCAGAACTTACCTGCGGGCTCACGCAGCCCCACGCTCCCTCCACTGCGAGCCTGCCCTTTGGGCGTGCCCGCGCTCACACACACACACACACACACACACACCCTCCCCCGCCCCCAGAGTGAGCCCAAACACACAGACACGCCCCACCCCCCCCCGCCCCCAGAGTGAGCCCAAACACACCCACACGCCCCGCCCCCAGAGTGAGCCCAGGAAAGGTCAAAGTGAGACAACACATGGCTCGAGAGAAAGGCACTTTCGTAGGCAAAGCAGGAGCTGCACACGCAAACCATGCAAAAGGAGGCCTTCCTTCCCTGCCTCCCACCACCAGCAGGCCCATGTTTCGCCATTGAAAGGAAAGCAGGGCTTCAGCCCTCCTAAGGGCTCCTGCGGAAGAGAAACGCCGTCACTCTGAACATCCCCGCTTCCGTCGGCTCTCGTCCGCAGGCACTCGTCTTCTCTGCAGCCTTCCCAGCTGCTCTCCTCCATGACCTCATGACACCTGCCTGCTCCTGGCCAATCCCGTTGCTCTCGTGCCATGACCTCACAAGCGGCAGCCCGACTATCTTGGCTTCGCCGGCCTCTGCTAGCCCTTACCGCCGCCTGAGCTCTCGGCCGGGCCGCTTTGGACTCGGGGAGGCACTTGATGACGTCACAGTGTATGCCCGACGACTGCCGCAAGGCACTCGGGTCGCTGCCATGGAAACGGCATCACAATCCACCTCCCAGCCACGCCCGGCCCCTTCACCTTCCTCTGCGTCTCCCCTCTCGCAAGCTCTGCAGCACTGCCCTTGGAGTGGAAATCCGGCCTCCTGAGGGCCAAGTTCCACCAGCCAAGCAGCACCGTCCCTACCTTCCCGGCAGAACTTACCTGCGGGCTCACGCAGCCCCACGCTCCCTCCACTGCGAGCCTGCCCTTTGGGCGTGCCCGCGCTCACACACACACACACACACACACACCCCCTCCCCCGCCCCCAGAGTGAGCCCAAACACACAGACACGCCCCACCCCCCCCCGCCCCCAGAGTGAGCCCAAACACACCCACACGCCCCGCCCCCAGAGTGAGCCCAGGAAAGGTCAAAGTGAGACAACACATGGCTCGAGAGAAAGGCACTTTCGTAGGCAAAGCAGGAGCTGCACACGCAAACCATGCAAAAGGAGGCCTTCCTTCACTGCCTCCCACCACCAGCAGGCCCATGTTTCGCCATTGAAAGGAAAGCAGGGCTTCAGCCCTCCTAAGGGCTCCTGCGGAAGAGAAACGCCGTCACTCTGAACATCCCCGCTTCCGTCGGCTCTCGTCCGCAGGCACTCGTCTTCTCTGCAGCCTTCCCAGCTGCTCTCCTCCATGACCTCATGACACCTGCCTGCTCCTGGCCAATCCCGTTGCTCTCGTGCCATGACCTCACAAGCGGCAGCCCGACTGTCTTGGCTTCGCCGGCCTCTGCTAGCCCTTCCCGCCGCCCGAGCTCTCGGCCGGGCCGCTTTGGACTCGGGGAGGCACTTGATGACGTCACAGTGTCTGCCCGACGACTGCCGCAAGGCACTCGGGTCGCTGCCATGGAAACGGCATCACAATCCACCTCCCAGCCACGCCCGGCCCCTTCACCTTCCTCTGCGTCTCCCCTCTCGCAAGCTCTGCAGCACTGCCCTTGGAGTGGAAATCCGGCCTCCTGAGGGCCAAGTTCCACCAGCCAAGCAGCACCGTCCCTACCTTCCCGGCTGAACTTACCTGCGGGCTCACGCAGCCCCACGCTCCCTCCACTGCGAGCCTGCCCTTTGGGCGTGCCCGCGCTCACACACACACACACACACACACACACCCTCCCCCGCCCCCAGAGTGAGCCCAAACACACAGACACGCCCCACCCCCCCCCGCCCCCAGAGTGAGCCCAAACACACCCACACGCCCCGCCCCCAGAGTGAGCCCAGGAAAGGTCAAAGTGAGACAACACATGGCTCGAGAAAAAGGCACTTTCATAGGCAAAGCAGGAGCTGCACACGCAAACCATGCAAAAGGAGGCCTTCCTTCCCTGCCTCCCACCACCAGCAGGCCCATGTTTCGCCATTGAAAGGAAAGCAGGGCTTCAGCCCTCCTAAGGGCTCCTGCGGAAGAGAAACGCCGTCACTCTGAACATCCCCGCTTCCGTCGGCTCTCGTCCGCAGGCACTCGTCTTCTCTGCAGCCTTCCCAGCTGCTCTCCTCCATGACCTCATGACACCTGCCTGCTCCTGGCCAATCCCGTTGCTCTCGTGCCATGACCTCACAAGCGGCAGCCCGACTCTCTTGGCTTCGCCGGCCTCTGCTAGCCCTTCCCGCCGCCCGAGCTCTCGGCCGGGCCGCTTTGGACTCGGGGAGGCACTTGATGACGTCACAGTGTCTGCCCGACGACTGCCGCAAGGCACTCGGGTCGCTGCCATGGAAACGGCATCACAATCCACCTCCCAGCCACGCCCGGCCCCTTCACCTTCCTCTGCGTCTCCCCTCTCGCAAGCTCTGCAGCACTGCCCTTGGAGTGGAAATCCGGCCTCCTGAGGGCCAAGTTCCACCAGCCAAGCAGCACCGTCCCTACCTTCCCGGCAGAACTTACCTGCGGGCTCACGCAGCCCCACGCTCCCTCCACTGCGAGCCTGCCCTTTGGGCGTGCCCGCGCTCGCGCTCACACACACACACACACACACACCCTCCCCCGCCCCCAGAGTGAGCCCAAACACCCAGACACGCCCCGCCCCAAGAGTGAGCCCAAACACACCCACACGCCCCGCCCCCAGAGTGAGCCCAGGAAAGGTCAAAGTGAGACAACACATGGCTCGAGAGAAAGGCACTTTCGTAGGCAAAGCAGGAGCTGCACACGCAAACCATGCAAAAGGAGGCCTTCCTTCACTGCCTCCCACCACCAGCAGGCCCATGTTTCGCCATTGAAAGGAAAGCAGGGCTTCAGCCCTCCTAAGGGCTCCTGCGGAAGAGAAACGCCGTCACTCTGAACATCCCCGCTTCCGTCGGCTCTCGTCCGCAGGCACTCGTCTTCTCTGCAGCCTTCCCAGCTGCTCTCCTCCATGACCTCATGACACCTGCCTGCTCCTGGCCAATCCCGTTGCTCTCGTGCCATGACCTCACAAGCGGCAGCCCGACTATCTTGGCTTCGCCGGCCTCTGCTAGCCCTTCCCGCCGCCTGAGCTCTCGGCCGGGCCGCTTTGGACTCGGGGAGGCACTTGATGACGTCACAGTGTCTGCCCGACGACTGCCGCAAGGCACTCGGGTCGCTGCCATGGAAACGGCATCACAATCCACCTCCCAGCCACGCCCGGCCCCTTCACCTTCCTCTGCGTCTCCCCTCTCGCAAGCTCTGCAGCACTGCCCTTGGAGTGGAAATCCGGCCTCCTGAGGGCCAAGTTCCACCAGCCAAGCAGCACCGTCCCTACCTTCCCGGCAGAACTTACCTGCGGGCTCACGCAGCCCCACGCTCCCTCCACTGCGAGCCTGCCCTTTGGGCGTGCCCGCGCTCACACACACACACACACACACACACACACCCTCCCCCGCCCCCAGAGTGAGCCCAAACACCCAGACACGCCCCGCCCCAAGAGTGAGCCCAAACACACCCACACGCCCCGCCCCCAGAGTGAGCCCAGGAAAGGTCAAAGTGAGACAACACATGGCTCGAGAGAAAGGCACTTTCGTAGGCAAAGCAGGAGCTGCACACGCAAACCATGCAAAAGGAGGCCTTCCTTCCCTGCCTCCCACCACCAGCAGGCCCATGTTTCGCCATTGAAAGGAAAGCAGGGCTTCAGCCCTCCTAAGGGCTCCTGCGGAAGAGAAACGCCGTCACTCTGAACATCCCCGCTTCCGTCGGCTCTCGTCCGCAGGCACTCGTCTTCTCTGCAGCCTTCCCAGCTGCTCTCCTCCATGACCTCATGACACCTGCCTGCTCCTGGCCAATCCCGTTGCTCTCGTGCCATGACCTCACAAGCGGCAGCCCGACTCTCTTGGCTTCGCCGGCCTCTGCTAGCCCTTACCGCCGCCTGAGCTCTCGGCCGGGCCGCTTTGGACTCGGGGAGGCACTTGATGACGTCACAGTGTCTGCCCGACGACTGCCGCAAGGCACTCGGGTCGCTGCCATGGAAACGGCATCACAATCCACCTCCCAGCCACGCCCGGCCCCTTCACCTTCCTCTGCGTCTCCCCTCTCGCAAGCTCTGCAGCACTGCCCTTGGAGTGGAAATCCGGCCTCCTGAGGGCCAAGTTCCACCAGCCAAGCAGCACCGTCCCTACCTTCCCGGCAGAACTTACCTGCGGGCTCACGCAGCCCCACGCTCCCTCCACTGCGAGCCTGCCCTTTGGGCGTGCCCGCGCTCACACACACACACACACACACACACACCCTCCCCCGCCCCCAGAGTGAGCCCAAACACACAGACACGCCCCACCCCCCCCCGCCCCCAGAGTGAGCCCAAACACACCCACACGCCCCGCCCCCAGAGTGAGCCCAGGAAAGGTCAAAGTGAGACAACACATGGCTCGAGAGAAAGGCACTTTCGTAGGCAAAGCAGGAGCTGCACACGCAAACCATGCAAAAGGAGGCCTTCCTTCCCTGCCTCCCACCACCAGCAGGCCCATGTTTCGCCATTGAAAGGAAAGCAGGGCTTCAGCCCTCCTAAGGGCTCCTGCGGAAGAGAAACGCCGTCACTCTGAACATCCCCGCTTCCGTCGGCTCTCGTCCGCAGGCACTCGTCTTCTCTGCAGCCTTCCCAGCTGCTCTCCTCCATGACCTCATGACACCTGCCTGCTCCTGGCCAATCCCGTTGCTCTCGTGCCATGACCTCACAAGCGGCAGCCCGACTATCTTGGCTTCGCCGGCCTCTGCTAGCCCTTACCGCCGCCTGAGCTCTCGGCCGGGCCGCTTTGGACTCGGGGAGGCACTTGATGACGTCACAGTGTATGCCCGACGACTGCCGCAAGGCACTCGGGTCGCTGCCATGGAAACGGCATCACAATCCACCTCCCAGCCACGCCCGGCCCCTTCACCTTCCTCTGCGTCTCCCCTCTCGCAAGCTCTGCAGCACTGCCCTTGGAGTGGAAATCCGGCCTCCTGAGGGCCAAGTTCCACCAGCCAAGCAGCACCGTCCCTACCTTCCCGGCAGAACTTACCTGCGGGCTCACGCAGCCCCACGCTCCCTCCACTGCGAGCCTGCCCTTTGGGCGTGCCCGCGCTCACACACACACACACACACACACACACCCTCCCCCGCCCCCAGAGTGAGCCCAAACACACAGACACGCCCCACCCCCCCCCGCCCCCAGAGTGAGCCCAAACACACCCACACGCCCCGCCCCCAGAGTGAGCCCAGGAAAGGTCAAAGTGAGACAACACATGGCTCGAGAGAAAGGCACTTTCGTAGGCAAAGCAGGAGCTGCACACGCAAACCATGCAAAAGGAGGCCTTCCTTCACTGCCTCCCACCACCAGCAGGCCCATGTTTCGCCATTGAAAGGAAAGCAGGGCTTCAGCCCTCCTAAGGGCTCCTGCGGAAGAGAAACGCCGTCACTCTGAACATCCCCGCTTCCGTCGGCTCTCGTCCGCAGGCACTCGTCTTCTCTGCAGCCTTCCCAGCTGCTCTCCTCCATGACCTCATGACACCTGCCTGCTCCTGGCCAATCCCGTTGCTCTCGTGCCATGACCTCACAAGCGGCAGCCCGACTCTCTTGGCTTCGCCGGCCTCTGCTAGCCCTTCCCGCCGCCCGAGCTCTCGGCCGGGCCGCTTTGGACTCGGGGAGGCACTTG
This sequence comes from Pelecanus crispus, assembly GCF_030463565.1. Taxonomy (NCBI): domain Eukaryota; kingdom Metazoa; phylum Chordata; class Aves; order Pelecaniformes; family Pelecanidae; genus Pelecanus; species Pelecanus crispus. The sequence goes on along the minus strand of NW_027461486.1, from coordinate 279,718 downwards.
ATGACGTCACAGTGTCTGCCCGACGACTGCCGCAAGGCACTCGGGTCGCTGCCATGGAAACGGCATCACAATCCACCTCCCAGCCACGCCCGGCCCCTTCACCTTCCTCTGCGTCTCCCCTCTCGCAAGCTCTGCAGCACTGCCCTTGGAGTGGAAATCCGGCCTCCTGAGGGCCAAGTTCCACCAGCCAAGCAGCACCGTCCCTACCTTCCCGGCTGAACTTACCTGCGGGCTCACGCAGCCCCACGCTCCCTCCACTGCGAGCCTGCCCTTTGGGCGTGCCCGCGCTCACACACACACACACACACACACACCCCCTCCCCCGCCCCCAGAGTGAGCCCAAACACACAGACACGCCCCACCCCCCCCCGCCCCCAGAGTGAGCCCAAACACACCCACACGCCCCGCCCCCAGAGTGAGCCCAGGAAAGGTCAAAGTGAGACAACACATGGCTCGAGAAAAAGGCACTTTCATAGGCAAAGCAGGAGCTGCACACGCAAACCATGCAAAAGGAGGCCTTCCTTCACTGCCTCCCACCACCAGCAGGCCCATGTTTCGCCATTGAAAGGAAAGCAGGGCTTCAGCCCTCCTAAGGGCTCCTGCGGAAGAGAAACGCCGTCACTCTGAACATCCCCGCTTCCGTCGGCTCTCGTCCGCAGGCACTCGTCTTCTCTGCAGCCTTCCCAGCTGCTCTCCTCCATGACCTCATGACACCTGCCTGCTCCTGGCCAATCCCGTTGCTCTCGTGCCATGACCTCACAAGCGGCAGCCCGACTCTCTTGGCTTCGCCGGCCTCTGCTAGCCCTTCCCGCCGCCCGAGCTCTCGGCCGGGCCGCTTTGGACTCGGGGAGGCACTTGATGACGTCACAGTGTCTGCCCGACGACTGCCGCAAGGCACTCGGGTCGCTGCCATGGAAACGGCATCACAATCCACCTCCCAGCCACGCCCGGCCCCTTCACCTTCCTCTGCGTCTCCCCTCTCGCAAGCTCTGCAGCACTGCCCTTGGAGTGGAAATCCGGCCTCCTGAGGGCCAAGTTCCACCAGCCAAGCAGCACCGTCCCTACCTTCCCGGCTGAACTTACCTGCGGGCTCACGCAGCCCCACGCTCCCTCCACTGCGAGCCTGCCCTTTGGGCGTGCCCGCGCTCGCGCTCACACACACACACACACACACACCCTCCCCCGCCCCCAGAGTGAGCCCAAACACACAGACACGCCCCGCCCCCAGAGTGAGCCCAAACACACCCACACGCCCCGCCCCCAGAGTGAGCCCAGGAAAGGTCAAAGTGAGACAACACATGGCTCGAGAGAAAGGCACTTTCATAGGCAAAGCAGGAGCTGCACACGCAAACCATGCAAAAGGAGGCCTTCCTTCACTGCCTCCCACCACCAGCAGGCCCATGTTTCGCCATTGAAAGGAAAGCAGGGCTTCAGCCCTCCTAAGGGCTCCTGCGGAAGAGAAACGCCGTCACTCTGAACATCTCCGCTTCCGTCGGCTCTCGTCCGCAGGCACTCGTCTTCTCTGCAGCCTTCCCAGCTGCTCTCCTCCATGACCTCATGACACCTGCCTGCTCCTGGCCAATCCCGTTGCTCTCGTGCCATGACCTCACAAGCGGCAGCCCGACTCTCTTGGCTTCGCCGGCCTCTGCTAGCCCTTCCCGCCGCCCGAGCTCTCGGCCGGGCGGCTTTGGACTCGGGGAGGCACTTGATGACGTCACAGTGTCTGCCCGACGACTGCCGCAAGGCACTCGGGTCGCTGCCATGGAAACGGCATCACAATCCACCTCCCAGCCACGCCCGGCCCCTTCACCTTCCTCTGCGTCTCCCCTCTCGCAAGCTCTGCAGCACTGCCCTTGCAGTGGAAATCCGGCCTCCTGAGGGCCAAGTTCCACCAGCCAAGCAGCACCGTCCCTACCTTCCCGGCAGAACTTACCTGCGGGCTCACGCAGCCCCACGCTCCCTCCACTGTGAGCCTGCCCTTTGGGCGTGCCCGCGCTCACACACACACACACACACACACACACACCCTCCCCCGCCCCCAGAGTGAGCCCAAACACCCAGACACGCCCCGCCCCAAGAGTGAGCCCAAACACACCCACACGCCCCGCCCCCAGAGTGAGCCCAGGAAAGGTCAAAGTGAGACAACACATGGCTCGAGAGAAAGGCACTTTCGTAGGCAAAGCAGGAGCTGCACACGCAAACCATGCAAAAGGAGGCCTTCCTTCCCTGCCTCCCACCACCAGCAGGCCCATGTTTCGCCATTGAAAGGAAAGCAGGGCTTCAGCCCTCCTAAGGGCTCCTGCGGAAGAGAAACGCCGTCACTCTGAACATCCCCGCTTCCGTCGGCTCTCGTCCGCAGGCACTCGTCTTCTCTGCAGCCTTCCCAGCTGCTCTCCTCCATGACCTCATGACACCTGCCTGCTCCTGGCCAATCCCGTTGCTCTCGTGCCATGACCTCACAAGCGGCAGCCCGACTATCTTGGCTTCGCCGGCCTCTGCTAGCCCTTCCCGCCGCCCGAGCTCTCGGCCGGGCCGCTTTGGACTCGGGGAGGCACTTGATGACGTCACAGTGTCTGCCCGACGACTGCCGCAAGGCACTCGGGTCGCTGCCATGGAAACGGCATCACAATCCACCTCCCAGCCACGCCCGGCCCCTTCACCTTCCTCTGCGTCTCCCCTCTCGCAAGCTCTGCAGCACTGCCCTTGGAGTGGAAATCCGGCCTCCTGAGGGCCAAGTTCCACCAGCCAAGCAGCACCGTCCCTACCTTCCCGGCAGAACTTACCTGCGGGCTCACGCAGCCCCACGCTCCCTCCACTGCGAGCCTGCCCTTTGGGCGTGCCCGCGCTCACACACACACACACACACACACACACACCCTCCCCCGCCCCCAGAGTGAGCCCAAACACCCAGACACGCCCCGCCCCAAGAGTGAGCCCAAACACACCCACACGCCCCGCCCCCAGAGTGAGCCCAGGAAAGGTCAAAGTGAGACAACACATGGCTCGAGAGAAAGGCACTTTCGTAGGCAAAGCAGGAGCTGCACACGCAAACCATGCAAAAGGAGGCCTTCCTTCCCTGCCTCCCACCACCAGCAGGCCCATGTTTCGCCATTGAAAGGAAAGCAGGGCTTCAGCCCTCCTAAGGGCTCCTGCGGAAGAGAAACACCGTCACTCTGAACATCCCCGCTTCCGTCGGCTCTCGTCCGCAGGCACTCGTCTTCTCTGCAGCCTTCCCAGCTGCTCTCCTCCATGACCTCATGACACCTGCCTGCTCCTGGCCAATCCCGTTGCTCTCGTGCCATGACCTCACAAGCGGCAGCCCGACTATCTTGGCTTCGCCGGCCTCTGCTAGCCCTTACCGCCGCCTGAGCTCTCGGCCGGGCCGCTTTGGACTCGGGGAGGCACTTGATGACGTCACAGTGTATGCCCGACGACTGCCGCAAGGCACTCGGGTCGCTGCCATGGAAACGGCATCACAATCCACCTCCCAGCCACGCCCGGCCCCTTCACCTTCCTCTGCGTCTCCCCTCTCGCAAGCTCTGCAGCACTGCCCTTGGAGTGGAAATCCGGCCTCCTGAGGGCCAAGTTCCACCAGCCAAGCAGCACCGTCCCTACCTTCCCGGCAGAACTTACCTGCGGGCTCACGCAGCCCCACGCTCCCTCCACTGCGAGCCTGCCCTTTGGGCGTGCCCGCGCTCACACACACACACACACACACACACACCCTCCCCCGCCCCCAGAGTGAGCCCAAACACACAGACACGCCCCACCCCCCCCCGCCCCCAGAGTGAGCCCAAACACACCCACACGCCCCGCCCCCACAGTGAGCCCAGGAAAGGTCAAAGTGAGACAACACATGGCTCGAGAGAAAGGCACTTTCGTAGGCAAAGCAGGAGCTGCACACGCAAACCATGCAAAAGGAGGCCTTCCTTCCCTGCCTCCCACCACCAGCAGGCCCATGTTTCGCCATTGAAAGGAAAGCAGGGCTTCAGCCCTCCTAAGGGCTCCTGCGGAAGAGAAACGCCGTCACTCTGAACATCCCCGCTTCCGTCGGCTCTCGTCCGCAGGCACTCGTCTTCTCTGCAGCCTTCCCAGCTGCTCTCCTCCATGACCTCATGACACCTGCCTGCTCCTGGCCAATCCCGTTGCTCTCGTGCCATGACCTCACAAGCGGCAGCCCGACTGTCTTGGCTTCGCCGGCCTCTGCTAGCCCTTCCCGCCGCCCGAGCTCTCGGCCGGGCCGCTTTGGACTCGGGGAGGCACTTGATGACGTCACAGTCTCTGCCCGACGACTGCCGCAAGGCACTCGGGTCGCTGCCATGGAAACGGCATCACAATCCACCTCCCAGCCACGCCCGGCCCCTTCACCTTCCTCTGCGTCTCCCCTCTCGCAAGCTCTGCAGCACTGCCCTTGGAGTGGAAATCCGGCCTCCTGAGGGCCAAGTTCCACCAGCCAAGCAGCACCGTCCCTACCTTCCCGGCAGAACTTACCTGCGGGCTCACGCAGCCCCACGCTCCCTCCACTGCGAGCCTGCCCTTTGGGCGTGCCCGCGCTCACACACACACACACACACACACACACACCCTCCCCCGCCCCCAGAGTGAGCCCAAACACCCAGACACGCCCCGCCCCAAGAGTGAGCCCAAACACACCCACACGCCCCGCCCCCAGAGTGAGCCCAGGAAAGGTCAAAGTGAGACAACACATGGCTCGAGAGAAAGGCACTTTCGTAGGCAAAGCAGGAGCTGCACACGCAAACCATGCAAAAGGAGGCCTTCCTTCACTGCCTCCCACCACCAGCAGGCCCATGTTTCGCCATTGAAAGGAAAGCAGGGCTTCAGCCCTCCTAAGGGCTCCTGCGGAAGAGAAACGCCGTCACTCTGAACATCCCCGCTTCCGTCGGCTCTCGTCCGCAGGCACTCGTCTTCTCTGCAGCCTTCCCAGCTGCTCTCCTCCATGACCTCATGACACCTGCCTGCTCCTGGCCAATCCCGTTGCTCTCGTGCCATGACCTCACAAGCGGCAGCCCGACTATCTTGGCTTCGCCGGCCTCTGCTAGCCCTTACCGCCGCCTGAGCTCTCGGCCGGGCCGCTTTGGACTCGGGGAGGCACTTGATGACGTCACAGTGTATGCCCGACGACTGCCGCAAGGCACTCGGGTCGCTGCCATGGAAACGGCATCACAATCCACCTCCCAGCCACGCCCGGCCCCTTCACCTTCCTCTGCGTCTCCCCTCTCGCAAGCTCTGCAGCACTGCCCTTGGAGTGGAAATCCGGCCTCCTGAGGGCCAAGTTCCACCAGCCAAGCAGCACCGTCCCTACCTTCCCGGCAGAACTTACCTGCGGGCTCACGCAGCCCCACGCTCCCTCCACTGCGAGCCTGCCCTTTGGGCGTGCCCGCGCTCACACACACACACACACACACACACACACCCTCCCCCGCCCCCAGAGTGAGCCCAAACACCCAGACACGCCCCGCCCCAAGAGTGAGCCCAAACACACCCACACGCCCCGCCCCCAGAGTGAGCCCAGGAAAGGTCAAAGTGAGACAACACATGGCTCGAGAGAAAGGCACTTTCATAGGCAAAGCAGGAGCTGCACACGCAAACCATGCAAAAGGAGGCCTTCCTTCACTGCCTCCCACCACCAGCAGGCCCATGTTTCGCCATTGAAAGGAAAGCAGGGCTTCAGCCCTCCTAAGGGCTCCTGCGGAAGAGAAACGCCGTCACTCTGAACATCCCCGCTTCCGTCGGCTCTCGTCCGCAGGCACTCGTCTTCTCTGCAGCCTTCCCAGCTGCTCTCCTCCATGACCTCATGACACCTGCCTGCTCCTGGCCAATCCCGTTGCTCTCGTGCCATGACCTCACAAGCGGCAGCCCGACTGTCTTGGCTTCGCCGGCCTCTGCTAGCCCTTCCCGCCGCCTGAGCTCTCGGCCGGGCCGCTTTGGACTCGGGGAGGCACTTGATGACGTCACAGTGTCTGCCCGACGACTGCCGCAAGGCACTCGGGTCGCTGCCATGGAAACGGCATCACAATCCACCTCCCAGCCACGCCCGGCCCCTTCACCTTCCTCTGCGTCTCCCCTCTCGCAAGCTCTGCAGCACTGCCCTTGCAGTGGAAATCCGGCCTCCTGAGGGCCAAGTTCCACCAGCCAAGCAGCACCGTCCCTACCTTCCCGGCTGAACTTACCTGCGGGCTCACGCAGCCCCACGCTCCCTCCACTGCGAGCCTGCCCTTTGGGCGTGCCCGCGCTCACACACACACACACACACACACACACCCTCCCCCGCCCCCAGAGTGAGCCCAAACACACAGACACGCCCCACCCCCCCCCGCCCCCAGAGTGAGCCCAAACACACCCACACGCCCCGCCCCCAGAGTGAGCCCAGGAAAGGTCAAAGTGAGACAACACATGGCTCGAGAAAAAGGCACTTTCATAGGCAAAGCAGGAGCTGCACACGCAAACCATGCAAAAGGAGGCCTTCCTTCCCTGCCTCCCACCACCAGCAGGCCCATGTTTCGCCATTGAAAGGAAAGCAGGGCTTCAGCCCTCCTAAGGGCTCCTGCGGAAGAGAAACGCCGTCACTCTGAACATCCCCGCTTCCGTCGGCTCTCGTCCGCAGGCACTCGTCTTCTCTGCAGCCTTCCCAGCTGCTCTCCTCCATGACCTCATGACACCTGCCTGCTCCTGGCCAATCCCGTTGCTCTCGTGCCATGACCTCACAAGCGGCAGCCCGACTATCTTGGCTTCGCCGGCCTCTGCTAGCCCTTCCCGCCGCCCGAGCTCTCGGCCGGGCCGCTTTGGACTCGGGGAGGCACTTGATGACGTCACAGTCTCTGCCCGACGACTGCCGCAAGGCACTCGGGTCGCTGCCATGGAAACGGCATCACAATCCACCTCCCAGCCACGCCCGGCCCCTTCACCTTCCTCTGCGTCTCCCCTCTCGCAAGCTCTGCAGCACTGCCCTTGGAGTGGAAATCCGGCCTCCTGAGGGCCAAGTTCCACCAGCCAAGCAGCACCGTCCCTACCTTCCCGGCAGAACTTACCTGCGGGCTCACGCAGCCCCACGCTCCCTCCACTGCGAGCCTGCCCTTTGGGCGTGCCCGCGCTCGCGCTCACACACACACACACACACACACCCTCCCCCGCCCCCAGAGTGAGCCCAAACACACAGACACGACACGCCCCCAGAGTGAGCCCAAACACACCCACACGCCCCGCCCCCAGAGTGAGCCCAGGAAAGGTCAAAGTGAGACAACACATGGCTCGAGAGAAAGGCACTTTCATAGGCAAAGCAGGAGCTGCACACGCAAACCATGCAAAAGGAGGCCTTCCTTCCCTGCCTCCCACCACCAGCAGGCCCATGTTTCGCCATTGAAAGGAAAGCAGGGCTTCAGCCCTCCTAAGGGCTCCTGCGGAAGAGAAACGCCGTCACTCTGAACATCCCCGCTTCCGTCGGCTCTCGTCCGCAGGCACTCGTCTTCTCTGCAGCCTTCCCAGCTGCTCTCCTCCATGACCTCATGACACCTGCCTGCTCCTGGCCAATCCCGTTGCTCTCGTGCCATGACCTCACAAGCGGCAGCCCGACTATCTTGGCTTCGCCGGCCTCTGCTAGCCCTTACCGCCGCCTGAGCTCTCGGCCGGGCCGCTTTGGACTCGGGGAGGCACTTGATGACGTCACAGTGTCTGCCCGACGACTGCCGCAAGGCACTCGGGTCGCTGCCATGGAAACGGCATCACAATCCACCTCCCAGCCACGCCCGGCCCCTTCACCTTCCTCTGCGTCTCCCCTCTCGCAAGCTCTGCAGCACTGCCCTTGGAGTGGAAATCCGGCCTCCTGAGGGCCAAGTTCCACCAGCCAAGCAGCACCGTCCCTACCTTCCCGGCAGAACTTACCTGCGGGCTCACGCAGCCCCACGCTCCCTCCACTGCGAGCCTGCCCTTTGGGCGTGCCCGCGCTCACACACACACACACACACACACACACCCTCCCCCGCCCCCAGAGTGAGCCCAAACACACAGACACGCCCCACCCCCCCCCGCCCCCAGAGTGAGCCCAAACACACCCACACGCCCCGCCCCCACAGTGAGCCCAGGAAAGGTCAAAGTGAGACAACACATGGCTCGAGAGAAAGGCACTTTCGTAGGCAAAGCAGGAGCTGCACACGCAAACCATGCAAAAGGAGGCCTTCCTTCCCTGCCTCCCACCACCAGCAGGCCCATGTTTCGCCATTGAAAGGAAAGCAGGGCTTCAGCCCTCCTAAGGGCTCCTGCGGAAGAGAAACGCCGTCACTCTGAACATCCCCGCTTCCGTCGGCTCTCGTCCGCAGGCACTCGTCTTCTCTGCAGCCTTCCCAGCTGCTCTCCTCCATGACCTCATGACACCTGCCTGCTCCTGGCCAATCCCGTTGCTCTCGTGCCATGACCTCACAAGCGGCAGCCCGACTGTCTTGGCTTCGCCGGCCTCTGCTAGCCCTTCCCGCCGCCCGAGCTCTCGGCCGGGCCGCTTTGGACTCGGGGAGGCACTTGATGACGTCACAGTCTCTGCCCGACGACTGCCGCAAGGCACTCGGGTCGCTGCCATGGAAACGGCATCACAATCCACCTCCCAGCCACGCCCGGCCCCTTCACCTTCCTCTGCGTCTCCCCTCTCGCAAGCTCTGCAGCACTGCCCTTGGAGTGGAAATCCGGCCTCCTGAGGGCCAAGTTCCACCAGCCAAGCAGCACCGTCCCTACCTTCCCGGCAGAACTTACCTGCGGGCTCACGCAGCCCCACGCTCCCTCCACTGCGAGCCTGCCCTTTGGGCGTGCCCGCGCTCACACACACACACACACACACACACACACCCTCCCCCGCCCCCAGAGTGAGCCCAAACACCCAGACACGCCCCGCCCCAAGAGTGAGCCCAAACACACCCACACGCCCCGCCCCCAGAGTGAGCCCAGGAAAGGTCAAAGTGAGACAACACATGGCTCGAGAGAAAGGCACTTTCGTAGGCAAAGCAGGAGCTGCACACGCAAACCATGCAAAAGGAGGCCTTCCTTCCCTGCCTCCCACCACCAGCAGGCCCATGTTTCGCCATTGAAAGGAAAGCAGGGCTTCAGCCCTCCTAAGGGCTCCTGCGGAAGAGAAACGCCGTCACTCTGAACATCCCCGCTTCCGTCGGCTCTCGTCCGCAGGCACTCGTCTTCTCTGCAGCCTTCCCAGCTGCTCTCCTCCATGACCTCATGACACCTGCCTGCTCCTGGCCAATCCCGTTGCTCTCGTGCCATGACCTCACAAGCGGCAGCCCGACTATCTTGGCTTCGCCGGCCTCTGCTAGCCCTTCCCGCCGCCTGAGCTCTCGGCCGGGCCGCTTTGGACTCGGGGAGGCACTTGATGACGTCACAGTGTCTGCCCGACGACTGCCGCAAGGCACTCGGGTCGCTGCCATGGAAACGGCATCACAATCCACCTCCCAGCCACGCCCGGCCCCTTCACCTTCCTCTGCGTCTCCCCTCTCGCAAGCTCTGCAGCACTGCCCTTGGAGTGGAAATCCGGCCTCCTGAGGGCCAAGTTCCACCAGCCAAGCAGCACCGTCCCTACCTTCCCGGCAGAACTTACCTGCGGGCTCACGCAGCCCCACGCTCCCTCCACTGCGAGCCTGCCCTTTGGGCGTGCCCGCGCTCACACACACACACACACACACACACACACCCTCCCCCGCCCCCAGAGTGAGCCCAAACACCCAGACACGCCCCGCCCCAAGAGTGAGCCCAAACACACCCACACGCCCCGCCCCCAGAGTGAGCCCAGGAAAGGTCAAAGTGAGACAACACATGGCTCGAGAGAAAGGCACTTTCATAGGCAAAGCAGGAGCTGCACACGCAAACCATGCAAAAGGAGGCCTTCCTTCCCTGCCTCCCACCACCAGCAGGCCCATGTTTCGCCATTGAAAGGAAAGCAGGGCTTCAGCCCTCCTAAGGGCTCCTGCGGAAGAGAAACGCCGTCACTCTGAACATCCCCGCTTCCGTCGGCTCTCGTCCGCAGGCACTCGTCTTCTCTGCAGCCTTCCCAGCTGCTCTCCTCCATGACCTCATGACACCTGCCTGCTCCTGGCCAATCCCGTTGCTCTCGTGCCATGACCTCACAAGCGGCAGCCCGACTGTCTTGGCTTCGCCGGCCTCTGCTAGCCCTTCCCGCCGCCTGAGCTCTCGGCCGGGCCGCTTTGGACTCGGGGAGGCACTTGATGACGTCACAGTGTCTGCCCGACGACTGCCGCAAGGCACTCGGGTCGCTGCCATGGAAACGGCATCACAATCCACCTCCCAGCCACGCCCGGCCCCTTCACCTTCCTCTGCGTCTCCCCTCTCGCAAGCTCTGCAGCACTGCCCTTGCAGTGGAAATCCGGCCTCCTGAGGGCCAAGTTCCACCAGCCAAGCAGCACCGTCCCTACCTTCCCGGCTGAACTTACCTGCGGGCTCACGCAGCCCCACGCTCCCTCCACTGCGAGCCTGCCCTTTGGGCGTGCCCGCGCTCACACACACACACACACACACACACACCCTCCCCCGCCCCCAGAGTGAGCCCAAACACACAGACACGCCCCACCCCCCCCCGCCCCCAGAGTGAGCCCAAACACACCCACACGCCCCGCCCCCAGAGTGAGCCCAGGAAAGGTCAAAGTGAGACAACACATGGCTCGAGAAAAAGGCACTTTCATAGGCAAAGCAGGAGCTGCACACGCAAACCATGCAAAAGGAGGCCTTCCTTCCCTGCCTCCCACCACCAGCAGGCCCATGTTTCGCCATTGAAAGGAAAGCAGGGCTTCAGCCCTCCTAAGGGCTCCTGCGGAAGAGAAACGCCGTCACTCTGAACATCCCCGCTTCCGTCGGCTCTCGTCCGCAGGCACTCGTCTTCTCTGCAGCCTTCCCAGCTGCTCTCCTCCATGACCTCATGACACCTGCCTGCTCCTGGCCAATCCCGTTGCTCTCGTGCCATGACCTCACAAGCGGCAGCCCGACTATCTTGGCTTCGCCGGCCTCTGCTAGCCCTTCCCGCCGCCCGAGCTCTCGGCCGGGCCGCTTTGGACTCGGGGAGGCACTTGATGACGTCACAGTCTCTGCCCGACGACTGCCGCAAGGCACTCGGGTCGCTGCCATGGAAACGGCATCACAATCCACCTCCCAGCCACGCCCGGCCCCTTCACCTTCCTCTGCGTCTCCCCTCTCGCAAGCTCTGCAGCACTGCCCTTGGAGTGGAAATCCGGCCTCCTGAGGGCCAAGTTCCACCAGCCAAGCAGCACCGTCCCTACCTTCCCGGCAGAACTTACCTGCGGGCTCACGCAGCCCCACGCTCCCTCCACTGCGAGCCTGCCCTTTGGGCGTGCCCGCGCTCGCGCTCACACACACACACACACACACACCCTCCCCCGCCCCCAGAGTGAGCCCAAACACACAGACACGCCCCGCCCCCAGAGTGAGCCCAAACACACCCACACGCCCCGCCCCCAGAGTGAGCCCAGGAAAGGTCAAAGTGAGACAACACATGGCTCGAGAGAAAGGCACTTTCATAGGCAAAGCAGGAGCTGCACACGCAAACCATGCAAAAGGAGGCCTTCCTTCCCTGCCTCCCACCACCAGCAGGCCCATGTTTCGCCATTGAAAGGAAAGCAGGGCTTCAGCCCTCCTAAGGGCTCCTGCGGAAGAGAAACGCCGTCACTCTGAACATCCCCGCTTCCGTCGGCTCTCGTCCGCAGGCACTCGTCTTCTCTGCAGCCTTCCCAGCTGCTCTCCTCCATGACCTCATGACACCTGCCTGCTCCTGGCCAATCCCGTTGCTCTCGTGCCATGACCTCACAAGCGGCAGCCCGACTGTCTTGGCTTCGCCGGCCTCTGCTAGCCCTTCCCGCCGCCCGAGCTCTCGGCCGGGCCGCTTTGGACTCGGGGAGGCACTTGATGACGTCACAGTGTCTGCCCGACGACTGCCGCAAGGCACTCGGGTCGCTGCCATGGAAACGGCATCACAATCCACCTCCCAGCCACGCCCGGCCCCTTCACCTTCCTCTGCGTCTCCCCTCTCGCAAGCTCTGCAGCACTGCCCTTGCAGTGGAAATCCGGCCTCCTGAGGGCCAAGTTCCACCAGCCAAGCAGCACCGTCCCTACCTTCCCGGCAGAACTTACCTGCGGGCTCACGCAGCCCCACGCTCCCTCCACTGCGAGCCTGCCCTTTGGGCGTGCCCGCGCTCACACACACACACACACACACACCCTCCCCCGCCCCCAGAGTGAGCCCAAACACCCAGACACGCCCCGCCCCAAGAGTGAGCCCAAACACACCCACACGCCCCGCCCCCAGAGTGAGCCCAGGAAAGGTCAAAGTGAGACAACACATGGCTCGAGAGAAAGGCACTTTCGTAGGCAAAGCAGGAGCTGCACACGCAAACCATGCAAAAGGAGGCCTTCCTTCACTGCCTCCCACCACCAGCAGGCCCATGTTTCGCCATTGAAAGGAAAGCAGGGCTTCAGCCCTCCTAAGGGCTCCTGCGGAAGAGAAACGCCGTCACTCTGAACATCCCCGCTTCCGTCGGCTCTCGTCCGCAGGCACTCGTCTTCTCTGCAGCCTTCCCAGCTGCTCTCCTCCATGACCTCATGACACCTGCCTGCTCCTGGCCAATCCCGTTGCTCTCGTGCCATGACCTCACAAGCGGCAGCCCGACTCTCTTGGCTTCGCCGGCCTCTGCTAGCCCTTCCCGCCGCCCGAGCTCTCGGCCGGGCCGCTTTGGACTCGGGGAGGCACTTGATGACGTCACAGTGTCTGCCCGACGACTGCCGCAAGGCACTCGGGTCGCTGCCATGGAAACGGCATCACAATCCACCTCCCAGCCACGCCCGGCCCCTTCACCTTCCTCTGCGTCTCCCCTCTCGCAAGCTCTGCAGCACTGCCCTTGGAGTGGAAATCCGGCCTCCTGAGGGCCAAGTTCCACCAGCCAAGCAGCACCGTCCCTACCTTCCCGGCAGAACTTACCTGCGGGCTCACGCAGCCCCACGCTCCCTCCACTGCGAGCCTGCCCTTTGGGCGTGCCCGCGCTCACACACACACACACACACACCCCCTCCCCCGCCCCCAGAGTGAGCCCAAACACCCAGACACGCCCCGCCCCAAGAGTGAGCCCAAACACACCCACACGCCCCGCCCCCAGAGTGAGCCCAGGAAAGGTCAAAGTGAGACAACACATGGCTCGAGAGAAAGGCACTTTCGTAGGCAAAGCAGGAGCTGCACACGCAAACCATGCAAAAGGAGGCCTTCCTTCACTGCCTCCCACCACCAGCAGGCCCATGTTTCGCCATTGAAAGGAAAGCAGGGCTTCAGCCCTCCTAAGGGCTCCTGCGGAAGAGAAATGCCGTCACTCTGAACATCCCCGCTTCCGTCGGCTCTCGTCCGCAGGCACTCGTCTTCTCTGCAGCCTTCCCAGCTGCTCTCCTCCATGACCTCATGACACCTGCCTGCTCCTGGCCAATCCCGTTGCTCTCGTGCCATGACCTCACAAGCGGCAGCCCGACTATCTTGGCTTCGCCGGCCTCTGCTAGCCCTTCCCGCCGCCTGAGCTCTCGGCCGGGCCGCTTTGGACTCGGGGAGGCACTTGATGACGTCACAGTGTCTGCCCGACGACTGCCGCAAGGCACTCGGGTCGCTGCCATGGAAACGGCATCACAATCCACCTCCCAGCCACGCCCGGCCCCTTCACCTTCCTCTGCGTCTCCCCTCTCGCAAGCTCTGCAGCACTGCCCTTGGAGTGGAAATCCGGCCTCCTGAGGGCCAAGTTCCACCAGCCAAGCAGCACCGTCCCTACCTTCCCGGCAGAACTTACCTGCGGGCTCACGCAGCCCCACGCTCCCTCCACTGCGAGCCTGCCCTTTGGGCGTGCCCGCGCTCACACACACACACACACACACACACACCCTCCCCCGCCCCCAGAGTGAGCCCAAACACCCAGACACGCCCCACCCCCCCCCGCCCCCAGAGTGAGCCCAAACACACCCACACGCCCCGCCCCCAGAGTGAGCCCAGGAAAGGTCAAAGTGAGACAACACATGGCTCGAGAGAAAGGCACTTTCGTAGGCAAAGCAGGAGCTGCACACGCAAACCATGCAAAAGGAGGCCTTCCTTCCCTGCCTCCCACCACCAGCAGGCCCATGTTTCGCCATTGAAAGGAAAGCAGGGCTTCAGCCCTCCTAAGGGCTCCTGCGGAAGAGAAACGCCGTCACTCTGAACATCCCCGCTTCCGTCGGCTCTCGTCCGCAGGCACTCGTCTTCTCTGCAGCCTTCCCAGCTGCTCTCCTCCATGACCTCATGACACCTGCCTGCTCCTGGCCAATCCCGTTGCTCTCGTGCCATGACCTCACAAGCGGCAGCCCGACTGTCTTGGCTTCGCCGGCCTCTGCTAGCCCTTCCCGCCGCCTGAGCTCTCGGCCGGGCCGCTTTGGACTCGGGGAGGCACTTGATGACGTCACAGTCTCTGCCCGACGACTGCCGCAAGGCACTCGGGTCGCTGCCATGGAAACGGCATCACAATCCACCTCCCAGCCACGCCCGGCCCCTTCACCTTCCTCTGCGTCTCCCCTCTCGCAAGCTCTGCAGCACTGCCCTTGGAGTGGAAATCCGGCCTCCTGAGGGCCAAGTTCCACCAGCCAAGCAGCACCGTCCCTACCTTCCCGGCAGAACTTACCTGCGGGCTCACGCAGCCCCACGCTCCCTCCACTGCGAGCCTGCCCTTTGGGCGTGCCCGCGCTCACACACACACACACACACACACACCCTCCCCCGCCCCCAGAGTGAGCCCAAACACCCAGACACGCCCCGCCCCAAGAGTGAGCCCAAACACACCCACACGCCCCGCCCCCAGAGTGAGCCCAGGAAAGGTCAAAGTGAGACAACACATGGCTCGAGAGAAAGGCACTTTCATAGGCAAAGCAGGAGCTGCACACGCAAACCATGCAAAAGGAGGCCTTCCTTCCCTGCCTCCCACCACCAGCAGGCCCATGTTTCGCCATTGAAAGGAAAGCAGGGCTTCAGCCCTCCTAAGGGCTCCTGCGGAAGAGAAACGCCGTCACTCTGAACATCCCCGCTTCCGTCGGCTCTCGTCCGCAGGCACTCGTCTTCTCTGCAGCCTTCCCAGCTGCTCTCCTCCATGACCTCATGACACCTGCCTGCTCCTGGCCAATCCCGTTGCTCTCGTGCCATGACCTCACAAGCGGCAGCCCGACTGTCTTGGCTTCGCCGGCCTCTGCTAGCCCTTCCCGCCGCCTGAGCTCTCGGCCGGGCCGCTTTGGACTCGGGGAGGCACTTGATGACGTCACAGTGTCTGCCCGACGACTGCCGCAAGGCACTCGGGTCGCTGCCATGGAAACGGCATCACAATCCACCTCCCAGCCACGCCCGGCCCCTTCACCTTCCTCTGCGTCTCCCCTCTCGCAAGCTCTGCAGCACTGCCCTTGCAGTGGAAATCCGGCCTCCTGAGGGCCAAGTTCCACCAGCCAAGCAGCACCGTCCCTACCTTCCCGGCTGAACTTACCTGCGGGCTCACGCAGCCCCACGCTCCCTCCACTGCGAGCCTGCCCTTTGGGCGTACCCGCGCTCACACACACACACACACACACACACACCCTCCCCCGCCCCCAGAGTGAGCCCAAACACACAGACACGCCCCACCCCCCCCCGCCCCCAGAGTGAGCCCAAACACACCCACACGCCCCGCCCCCAGAGTGAGCCCAGGAAAGGTCAAAGTGAGACAACACATGGCTCGAGAAAAAGGCACTTTCATAGGCAAAGCAGGAGCTGCACACGCAAACCATGCAAAAGGAGGCCTTCCTTCACTGCCTCCCACCACCAGCAGGCCCATGTTTCGCCATTGAAAGGAAAGCAGGGCTTCAGCCCTCCTAAGGGCTCCTGCGGAAGAGAAACGCCGTCACTCTGAACATCCCCGCTTCCGTCGGCTCTCGTCCGCAGGCACTCGTCTTCTCTGCAGCCTTCCCAGCTGCTCTCCTCCATGACCTCATGACACCTGCCTGCTCCTGGCCAATCCCGTTGCTCTCGTGCCATGACCTCACAAGCGGCAGCCCGACTGTCTTGGCTTCGCCGGCCTCTGCTAGCCCTTCCCGCCGCCCGAGCTCTCGGCCGGGCCGCTTTGGACTCGGGGAGGCACTTGATGACGTCACAGTGTCTGCCCGACGACTGCCGCAAGGCACTCGGGTCGCTGCCATGGAAACGGCATCACAATCCACCTCCCAGCCACGCCCGGCCCCTTCACCTTCCTCTGCGTCTCCCCTCTCGCAAGCTCTGCAGCACTGCCCTTGGAGTGGAAATCCGGCCTCCTGAGGGCCAAGTTCCACCAGCCAAGCAGCACCGTCCCTACCTTCCCGGCAGAACTTACCTGCGGGCTCACGCAGCCCCACGCTCCCTCCACTGCGAGCCTGCCCTTTGGGCGTGCCCGCGCTCACACACACACACACACACACCCCCTCCCCCGCCCCCAGAGTGAGCCCAAACACCCAGACACGCCCCGCCCCAAGAGTGAGCCCAAACACACCCACACGCCCCGCCCCCAGAGTGAGCCCAGGAAAGGTCAAAGTGAGACAACACATGGCTCGAGAGAAAGGCACTTTCGTAGGCAAAGCAGGAGCTGCACACGCAAACCATGCAAAAGGAGGCCTTCCTTCACTGCCTCCCACCACCAGCAGGCCCATGTTTCGCCATTGAAAGGAAAGCAGGGCTTCAGCCCTCCTAAGGGCTCCTGCGGAAGAGAAACGCCGTCACTCTGAACATCCCCGCTTCCGTCGGCTCTCGTCCGCAGGCACTCGTCTTCTCTGCAGCCTTCCCAGCTGCTCTCCTCCATGACCTCATGACACCTGCCTGCTCCTGGCCAATCCCGTTGCTCTCGTGCCATGACCTCACAAGCGGCAGCCCGACTGTCTTGGCTTCGCCGGCCTCTGCTAGCCCTTCCCGCCGCCCGAGCTCTCGGCCGGGCCGCTTTGGACTCGGGGAGGCACTTGATGACGTCACAGTGTCTGCCCGACGACTGCCGCAAGGCACTCGGGTCGCTGCCATGGAAACGGCATCACAATCCACCTCCCAGCCACGCCCGGCCCCTTCACCTTCCTCTGCGTCTCCCCTCTCGCAAGCTCTGCAGCACTGCCCTTGCAGTGGAAATCCGGCCTCCTGAGGGCCAAGTTCCACCAGCCAAGCAGCACCGTCCCTACCTTCCCGGCAGAACTTACCTGCGGGCTCACGCAGCCCCACGCTCCCTCCACTGCGAGCCTGCCCTTTGGGCGTGCCCGCGCTCGCGCTCACACACACACACACCCCCTCCCCCGCCCCCAGAGTGAGCCCAAACACACAGACACGCCCCGCCCCAAGAGTGAGCCCAAACACACCCACACGCCCCGCCCCCAGAGTGAGCCCAGGAAAGGTCAAAGTGAGACAACACATGGCTCGAGAGAAAGGCACTTTCGTAGGCAAAGCAGGAGCTGCACACGCAAACCATGCAAAAGGAGGCCTTCCTTCACTGCCTCCCACCACCAGCAGGCCCATGTTTCGCCATTGAAAGGAAAGCAGGGCTTCAGCCCTCCTAAGGGCTCCTGCGGAAGAGAAACGCCGTCACTCTGAACATCCCCGCTTCCGTCGGCTCTCGTCCGCAGGCACTCGTCTTCTCTGCAGCCTTCCCAGCTGCTCTCCTCCATGACCTCATGACACCTGCCTGCTCCTGGCCAATCCCGTTGCTCTCGTGCCATGACCTCACAAGCGGCAGCCCGACTGTCTTGGCTTCGCCGGCCTCTGCTAGCCCTTCCCGCCGCCCGAGCTCTCGGCCGGGCCGCTTTGGACTCGGGGAGGCACTTGATGACGTCACAGTCTCTGCCCGACGACTGCCGCAAGGCACTCGGGTCGCTGCCATGGAAACGGCATCACAATCCACCTCCCAGCCACGCCCGGCCCCTTCACCTTCCTCTGCGTCTCCCCTCTCGCAAGCTCTGCAGCACTGCCCTTGCAGTGGAAATCCGGCCTCCTGAGGGCCAAGTTCCACCAGCCAAGCAGCACCGTCCCTACCTTCCCGGCAGAACTTACCTGCGGGCTCACGCAGCCCCACGCTCCCTCCACTGCGAGCCTGCCCTTTGGGCGTGCCCGCGCTCACACACACACACACACACACACCCTCCCCCGCCCCCAGAGTGAGCCCAAACACCCAGACACGCCCCGCCCCAAGAGTGAGCCCAAACACACCCACACGCCCCGCCCCCAGAGTGAGCCCAGGAAAGGTCAAAGTGAGACAACACATGGCTCGAGAGAAAGGCACTTTCGTAGGCAAAGCAGGAGCTGCACACGCAAACCATGCAAAAGGAGGCCTTCCTTCACTGCCTCCCACCACCAGCAGGCCCATGTTTCGCCATTGAAAGGAAAGCAGGGCTTCAGCCCTCCTAAGGGCTCCTGCGGAAGAGAAACGCCGTCACTCTGAACATCCCCGCTTCCGTCGGCTCTCGTCCGCAGGCACTCGTCTTCTCTGCAGCCTTCCCAGCTGCTCTCCTCCATGACCTCATGACACCTGCCTGCTCCTGGCCAATCCCGTTGCTCTCGTGCCATGACCTCACAAGCGGCAGCCCGACTGTCTTGGCTTCGCCGGCCTCTGCTAGCCCTTCCCGCCGCCCGAGCTCTCGGCCGGGCCGCTTTGGACTCGGGGAGGCACTTGATGACGTCACAGTGTCTGCCCGACGACTGCCGCAAGGCACTCGGGTCGCTGCCATGGAAACGGCATCACAATCCACCTCCCAGCCACGCCCGGCCCCTTCACCTTCCTCTGCGTCTCCCCTCTCGCAAGCTCTGCAGCACTGCCCTTGGAGTGGAAATCCGGCCTCCTGAGGGCCAAGTTCCACCAGCCAAGCAGCACCGTCCCTACCTTCCCGGCAGAACTTACCTGCGGGCTCACGCAGCCCCACGCTCCCTCCACTGCGAGCCTGCCCTTTGGGCGTGCCCGCGCTCACACACACACACACACACACACACACACACCCTCCCCCGCCCCCAGAGTGAGCCCAAACACACAGACACGCCCCGCCCCAAGAGTGAGCCCAAACACACCCACACGCCCCGCCCCCAGAGTGAGCCCAGGAAAGGTCAAAGTGAGACAACACATGGCTCGAGAGAAAGGCACTTTCGTAGGCAAAGCAGGAGCTGCACACGCAAACCATGCAAAAGGAGGCCTTCCTTCACTGCCTCCCACCACCAGCAGGCCCATGTTTCGCCATTGAAAGGAAAGCAGGGCTTCAGCCCTCCTAAGGGCTCCTGCGGAAGAGAAACGCCGTCACTCTGAACATCCCCGCTTCCGTCGGCTCTCGTCCGCAGGCACTCGTCTTCTCTGCAGCCTTCCCAGCTGCTCTCCTCCATGACCTCATGACACCTGCCTGCTCCTGGCCAATCCCGTTGCTCTCGTGCCATGACCTCACAAGCGGCAGCCCGACTATCTTGGCTTCGCCGGCCTCTGCTAGCCCTTCCCGCCGCCTGAGCTCTCGGCCGGGCCGCTTTGGACTCGGGGAGGCACTTGATGACGTCACAGTGTCTGCCCGACGACTGCCGCAAGGCACTCGGGTCGCTGCCATGGAAACGGCATCACAATCCACCTCCCAGCCACGCCCGGCCCCTTCACCTTCCTCTGCGTCTCCCCTCTCGCAAGCTCTGCAGCACTGCCCTTGGAGTGGAAATCCGGCCTCCTGAGGGCCAAGTTCCACCAGCCAAGCAGCACCGTCCCTACCTTCCCGGCAGAACTTACCTGCGGGCTCACGCAGCCCCACGCTCCCTCCACTGCGAGCCTGCCCTTTGGGCGTGCCCGCGCTCACACACACACACACACACACACCCTCCCCCGCCCCCAGAGTGAGCCCAAACACCCAGACACGCCCCGCCCCAAGAGTGAGCCCAAACACACCCACACGCCCCGCCCCCAGAGTGAGCCCAGGAAAGGTCAAAGTGAGACAACACATGGCTCGAGAGAAAGGCACTTTCGTAGGCAAAGCAGGAGCTGCACACGCAAACCATGCAAAAGGAGGCCTTCCTTCACTGCCTCCCACCACCAGCAGGCCCATGTTTCGCCATTGAAAGGAAAGCAGGGCTTCAGCCCTCCTAAGGGCTCCTGCGGAAGAGAAACGCCGTCACTCTGAACATCCCCGCTTCCGTCGGCTCTCGTCCGCAGGCACTCGTCTTCTCTGCAGCCTTCCCAGCTGCTCTCCTCCATGACCTCATGACACCTGCCTGCTCCTGGCCAATCCCGTTGCTCTCGTGCCATGACCTCACAAGCGGCAGCCCGACTGTCTTGGCTTCGCCGGCCTCTGCTAGCCCTTCCCGCCGCCTGAGCTCTCGGCCGGGCCGCTTTGGACTCGGGGAGGCACTTGATGATGTCACAGTGTCTGCCCGACGACTGCCGCAAGGCACTCGGGTCGCTGCCATGGAAACGGCATCACAATCCACCTCCCAGCCACGCCCGGCCCCTTCACCTTCCTCTGCGTCTCCCCTCTCGCAAGCTCTGCAGCACTGCCCTTGGAGTGGAAATCCGGCCTCCTGAGGGCCAAGTTCCACCAGCCAAGCAGCACCGTCCCTACCTTCCCGGCAGAACTTACCTGCGGGCTCACGCAGCCCCACGCTCCCTCCACTGCGAGCCTGCCCTTTGGGCGTGCCCGCGCTCACACACACACACACACACACACCCTCCCCCGCCCCCAGAGTGAGCCCAAACACACAGACACGCCCCGCCCCAAGAGTGAGCCCAAACACACCCACACGCCCCGCCCCCAGAGTGAGCCCAGGAAAGGTCAAAGTGAGACAACACATGGCTCGAGAGAAAGGCACTTTCATAGGCAAAGCAGGAGCTGCACACGCAAACAATGCAAAAGGAGGCCTTCCTTCACTGCCTCCCACCACCAGCAGGCCCATGTTTAGCCATTGAAAGGAAAGCAGGGCTTCAGCCCTCCTAAGGGCTCCTGCGGAAGAGAAACGCCGTCACTCTGAACATCCCCGCTTCCGTCGGCTCTCGTCCGCAGGCACTCGTCTTCTCTGCAGCCTTGCCAGCTGCTCTCCTCCATGACCTCATGACACCTGCCTGCTCCTGGCCAATCCCGTTGCTCTCGTGCCATGACCTCACAAGCGGCAGCCCGACTCTCTTGGCTTCGCCGGCCTCTGCTAGCCCTTCCCGCCGCCTCAGCTCTCGGCCGGGCCGCTTTGGACTCGGGGAGGCACTTGATGACGTCACAGTGTCTGCCCGACGACTGCCGCAAGGCACTCGGGTCGCTGCCGTGGAAACGGCATCACAATCCACCTCCCAGCCACGCCCGGCCCCTTCACCTTCCTCTGCGTCTCCCCTCTCGCAAGCTCTGCGGCACTGCCCTTGGAGTGGAAATCCGGCCTCCTGAGGGCCAAGTTCCACCAGCCAAGCAGCACCGTCCCTACCTTCCCGGCAGAACTTACCTGCGGGCTCACGCAGCCCCACGCTCCCTCCACTGCGAGCCTGCCCTTTGGGCGTGCCCGCGCTCGCGCTCACACACACACACACACACACACACCCTCCCCCGCCCCCAGAGTGAGCCCAAACACACAGACACGCCCCGCCCCCAGAGTGAGCCCAAACACACCCACACGCCCCGCCCCCAGAGTGAGCCCAGGAAAGGTCAAAGTGAGACAACACATGGCTCGAGAGAAAGGCACTTTCGTAGGCAAAGCAGGAGCTGCACACGCAAACCATGCAAAAGGAGGCCTTCCTTCCCTGCCTCCCACCACCAGCAGGCCCATGTTTCGCCATTGAAAGGAAAGCAGGGCTTCAGCCCTCCTAAGGGCTCCTGCGGAAGAGAAACGCCGTCACTCTGAACATCCCCGCTTCCGTCGGCTCTCGTCCGCAGGCACTCGTCTTCTCTGCAGCCTTCCCAGCTGCTCTCCTCCATGACCTCATGACACCTGCCTGCTCCTGGCCAATCCCGTTGCTCTCGTGCCATGACCTCACAAGCGGCAGCCCGACTCTCTTGGCTTCGCCGGCCTCTGCTAGCCCTTCCCGCCGCCCGAGCTCTCGGCCGGGCCGCTTTGGACTCGGGGAGGCACTTGATGACGTCACAGTCTCTGCCCGACGACTGCCGCAAGGCACTCGGGTCGCTGCCATGGAAACGGCATCACAATCCACCTCCCAGCCACGCCCGGCCCCTTCACCTTCCTCTGCGTCTCCCCTCTCGCAAGCTCTGCAGCACTGCCCTTGCAGTGGAAATCCGGCCTCCTGAGGGCCAAGTTCCACCAGCCAAGCAGCACCGTCCCTACCTTCCCGGCTGAACTTACCTGCGGGCTCACGCAGCCCCACGCTCCCTCCACTGCGAGCCTGCCCTTTGGGCGTGCCCGCGCTCACACACACACACACACACACACACCCCCCTCCCCCGCCCCCAGAGTGAGCCCAAACACACAGACACGCCCCACCCCCCCCCGCCCCCAGAGTGAGCCCAAACACACCCACACGCCCCGCCCCCAGAGTGAGCCCAGGAAAGGTCAAAGTGAGACAACACATGGCTCGAGAAAAAGGCACTTTCATAGGCAAAGCAGGAGCTGCACACGCAAACCATGCAAAAGGAGGCCTTCCTTCACTGCCTCCCACCACCAGCAGGCCCATGTTTCGCCATTGAAAGGAAAGCAGGGCTTCAGCCCTCCTAAGGGCTCCTGCGGAAGAGAAACGCCGTCACTCTGAACATCCCCGCTTCTGTCGGCTCTCGTCCGCAGGCACTCGTCTTCTCTGCAGCCTTCCCAGCTGCTCTCCTCCATGACCTCATGACACCTGCCTGCTCCTGGCCAATCCCGTTGCTCTCGTGCCATGACCTCACAAGCGGCAGCCCGACTATCTTGGCTTCGCCGGCCTCTGCTAGCCCTTCCCGCCGCCCGAGCTCTCGGCCGGGCGGCTTTGGACTCGGGGAGGCACTTGATGACGTCACAGTCTCTGCCCGACGACTGCCGCAAGGCACTCGGGTCGCTGCCATGGAAACGGCATCACAATCCACCTCCCAGCCACGCCCGGCCCCTTCACCTTCCTCTGCGTCTCCCCTCTCGCAAGCTCTGCAGCACTGCCCTTGGAGTGGAAATTCGGCCTCCTGAGGGCCAAGTTCCACCAGCCAAGCAGCACCGTCCCTACCTTCCCGGCAGAACTTACCTGCGGGCTCACGCAGCCCCACGCTCCCTCCACTGCGAGCCTGCCCTTTGGGCGTGCCCGCGCTCGCGCTCACACACACACACACACACACACCCTCCCCCGCCCCCAGAGTGAGCCCAAACACACAGACACGCCCCGCCCCCAGAGTGAGCCCAAACACACCCACACGCCCCGCCCCCAGAGTGAGCCCAGGAAAGGTCAAAGTGAGACAACACATGGCTCGAGAGAAAGGCACTTTCATAGGCAAAGCAGGAGCTGCACACGCAAACCATGCAAAAGGAGGCCTTCCTTCCCTGCCTCCCACCACCAGCAGGCCCATGTTTCGCCATTGAAAGGAAAGCAGGGCTTCAGCCCTCCTAAGGGCTCCTGCGGAAGAGAAACGCCGTCACTCTGAACATCCCCGCTTCCGTCGGCTCTCGTCCGCAGGCACTCGTCTTCTCTGCAGCCTTCCCAGCTGCTCTCCTCCATGACCTCATGACACCTGCCTGCTCCTGGCCAATCCCGTTGCTCTCGTGCCATGACCTCACAAGCGGCAGCCCGACTGTCTTGGCTTCGCCGGCCTCTGCTAGCCCTTCCCGCCGCCCGAGCTCTCGGCCGGGCCGCTTTGGACTCGGGGAGGCACTTGATGACGTCACAGTGTCTGCCCGACGACTGCCGCAAGGCACTCGGGTCGCTGCCATGGAAACGGCATCACAATCCACCTCCCAGCCACGCCCGGCCCCTTCACCTTCCTCTGCGTCTCCCCTCTCACAAGCTCTGCAGCACTGCCCTTGGAGTGGAAATCCGGCCTCCTGAGGGCCAAGTTCCACCAGCCAAGCAGCACCGTCCCTACCTTCCCGGCAGAACTTACCTGCGGGCTCACGCAGCCCCACGCTCCCTCCACTGCGAGCCTGCCCTTTGGGCGTGCCCGCGCTCACACACACACACACACACACACCCTCCCCCGCCCCCAGAGTGAGCCCAAACACCCAGACACGCCCCGCCCCAAGAGTGAGCCCAAACACACCCACACGCCCCGCCCCCAGAGTGAGCCCAGGAAAGGTCAAAGTGAGACAACACATGGCTCGAGAGAAAGGCACCTTCGTAGGCAAAGCAGGAGCTGCACACGCAAACCATGCAAAAGGAGGCCTTCCTTCACTGCCTCCCACCACCAGCAGGCCCATGTTTCGCCATTGAAAGGAAAGCAGGGCTTCAGCCCTCCTAAGGGCTCCTGCGGAAGAGAAACGCCGTCACTCTGAACATCCCCGCTTCCGTCGGCTCTCGTCCGCAGGCACTCGTCTTCTCTGCAGCCTTCCCAGCTGCTCTCCTCCATGACCTCATGACACCTGCCTGCTCCTGGCCAATCCCGTTGCTCTCGTGCCATGACCTCACAAGCGGCAGCCCGACTGTCTTGGCTTCGCCGGCCTCTGCTAGCCCTTCCCGCCGCCCGAGCTCTCGGCCGGGCCGCTTTGGACTCGGGGAGGCACTTGATGACGTCACAGTCTCTGCCCGACGACTGCCGCAAGGCACTCGGGTCGCTGCCATGGAAACGGCATCACAATCCACCTCCCAGCCACGCCCGGCCCCTTCACCTTCCTCTGCGTCTCCCCTCTCGCAAGCTCTGCAGCACTGCCCTTGCAGTGGAAATCCGGCCTCCTGAGGGCCAAGTTCCACCAGCCAAGCAGCACCGTCCCTACCTTCCCGGCAGAACTTACCTGCGGGCTCACGCAGCCCCACGCTCCCTCCACTGCGAGCCTGCCCTTTGGGCGTGCCCGCGCTCACACACACACACACACACACCCCCTCCCCCGCCCCCAGAGTGAGCCCAAACACCCAGACACGCCCCGCCCCAAGAGTGAGCCCAAACACACCCACACGCCCCGCCCCCAGAGTGAGCCCAGGAAAGGTCAAAGTGAGACAACACATGGCTCGAGAGAAAGGCACTTTCGTAGGCAAAGCAGGAGCTGCACACGCAAACCATGCAAAAGGAGGCCTTCCTTCACTGCCTCCCACCACCAGCAGGCCCATGTTTCGCCATTGAAAGGAAAGCAGGGCTTCAGCCCTCCTAAGGGCTCCTGCGGAAGAGAAACGCCGTCACTCTGAACATCCCCGCTTCCGTCGGCTCTCGTCCGCAGGCACTCGTCTTCTCTGCAGCCTTCCCAGCTGCTCTCCTCCATGACCTCATGACACCTGCCTGCTCCTGGCCAATCCCGTTGCTCTCGTGCCATGACCTCACAAGCGGCAGCCCGACTGTCTTGGCTTCGCCGGCCTCTGCTAGCCCTTCCCGCCGCCCGAGCTCTCGGCCGGGCCGCTTTGGACTCGGGGAGGCACTTGATGACGTCACAGTGTCTGCCCGACGACTGCCGCAAGGCACTCGGGTCGCTGCCATGGAAACGGCATCACAATCCACCTCCCAGCCACGCCCGGCCCCTTCACCTTCCTCTGCGTCTCCCCTCTCGCAAGCTCTGCAGCACTGCCCTTGCAGTGGAAATCCGGCCTCCTGAGGGCCAAGTTCCACCAGCCAAGCAGCACCGTCCCTACCTTCCCGGCAGAACTTACCTGCGGGCTCACGCAGCCCCACGCTCCCTCCACTGCGAGCCTGCCCTTTGGGCGTGCCCGCGCTCACACACACACACACACACACACACACCCTCCCCCGCCCCCAGAGTGAGCCCAAACACCCAGACACGCCCCGCCCCAAGAGTGAGCCCAAACACACCCACACGCCCCGCCCCCAGAGTGAGCCCAGGAAAGGTCAAAGTGAGACAACACATGGCTCGAGAGAAAGGCACTTTCATAGGCAAAGCAGGAGCTGCACACGCAAACCATGCAAAAGGAGGCCTTCCTTCCCTGCCTCCCACCACCAGCAGGCCCATGTTTCGCCATTGAAAGGAAAGCAGGGCTTCAGCCCTCCTAAGGGCTCCTGCGGAAGAGAAACGCCGTCACTCTGAACATCCCCGCTTCCGTCGGCTCTCGTCCGCAGGCACTCGTCTTCTCTGCAGCCTTCCCAGCTGCTCTCCTCCATGACCTCATGACACCTGCCTGCTCCTGGCCAATCCCGTTGCTCTCGTGCCATGACCTCACAAGCGGCAGCCCGACTGTCTTGGCTTCGCCGGCCTCTGCTAGCCCTTCCCGCCGCCTGAGCTCTCGGCCGGGCCGCTTTGGACTCGGGGAGGCACTTGATGACGTCACAGTCTCTGCCCGACGACTGCCGCAAGGCACTCGGGTCGCTGCCATGGAAACGGCATCACAATCCACCTCCCAGCCACGCCCGGCCCCTTCACCTTCCTCTGCGTCTCCCCTCTCGCAAGCTCTGCAGCACTGCCCTTGGAGTGGAAATCCGGCCTCCTGAGGGCCAAGTTCCACCAGCCAAGCAGCACCGTCCCTACCTTCCCGGCTGAACTTACCTGCGGGCTCACGCAGCCCCACGCTCCCTCCACTGCGAGCCTGCCCTTTGGGCGTGCCCGCGCTCACACACACACACACACACACACACACCCTCCCCCGCCCCCAGAGTGAGCCCAAACACACAGACACGCCCCACCCCCCCCCGCCCCCAGAGTGAGCCCAAACACACCCACACGCCCCGCCCCCAGAGTGAGCCCAGGAAAGGTCAAAGTGAGACAACACATGGCTCGAGAAAAAGGCACTTTCATAGGCAAAGCAGGAGCTGCACACGCAAACCATGCAAAAGGAGGCCTTCCTTCACTGCCTCCCACCACCAGCAGGCCCATGTTTCGCCATTGAAAGGAAAGCAGGGCTTCAGCCCTCCTAAGGGCTCCTGCGGAAGAGAAACGCCGTCACTCTGAACATCCCCGCTTCCGTCGGCTCTCGTCCGCAGGCACTCGTCTTCTCTGCAGCCTTCCCAGCTGCTCTCCTCCATGACCTCATGACACCTGCCTGCTCCTGGCCAATCCCGTTGCTCTCGTGCCATGACCTCACAAGCGGCAGCCCGACTATCTTGGCTTCGCCGGCCTCTGCTAGCCCTTCCCGCCGCCCGAGCTCTCGGCCGGGCCGCTTTGGACTCGGGGAGGCACTTGATGACGTCACAGTCTCTGCCCGACGACTGCCGCAAGGCACTCGGGTCGCTGCCATGGAAACGGCATCACAATCCACCTCCCAGCCACGCCCGGCCCCTTCACCTTCCTCTGCGTCTCCCCTCTCGCAAGCTCTGCAGCACTGCCCTTGGAGTGGAAATCCGGCCTCCTGAGGGCGAAGTTCCACCAGCCAAGCAGCACCGTCCCTACCTTCCCGGCAGAACTTACCTGCGGGCTCACGCAGCCCCACGCTCCCTCCACTGCGAGCCTGCCCTTTGGGCGTGCCCGCGCTCACACACACACACACACACACCCCCTCCCCCGCCCCCAGAGTGAGCCCAAACACCCAGACACGCCCCGCCCCAAGAGTGAGCCCAAACACACCCACACGCCCCGCCCCCAGAGTGAGCCCAGGAAAGGTCAAAGTGAGACAACACATGGCTCGAGAGAAAGGCACTTTCGTAGGCAAAGCAGGAGCTGCACACGCAAACCATGCAAAAGGAGGCCTTCCTTCACTGCCTCCCACCACCAGCAGGCCCATGTTTCGCCATTGAAAGGAAAGCAGGGCTTCAGCCCTCCTAAGGGCTCCTGCGGAAGAGAAACGCCGTCACTCTGAACATCCCCGCTTCCGTCGGCTCTCGTCCGCAGGCACTCGTCTTCTCTGCAGCCTTCCCAGCTGCTCTCCTCCATGACCTCATGACACCTGCCTGCTCCTGGCCAATCCCGTTGCTCTCGTGCCATGACCTCACAAGCGGCAGCCCGACTCTCTTGGCTTCGCCGGCCTCTGCTAGCCCTTCCCGCCGCCCGAGCTCTCGGCCGGGCCGCTTTGGACTCGGGGAGGCACTTGATGACGTCACAGTGTCTGCCCGACGACTGCCGCAAGGCACTCGGGTCGCTGCCATGGAAACGGCATCACAATCCACCTCCCAGCCACGCCCGGCCCCTTCACCTTCCTCTGCGTCTCCCCTCTCGCAAGCTCTGCAGCACTGCCCTTGCAGTGGAAATCCGGCCTCCTGAGGGCCAAGTTCCACCAGCCAAGCAGCACCGTCCCTACCTTCCCGGCAGAACTTACCTGCGGGCTCACGCAGCCCCACGCTCCCTCCACTGCGAGCCTGCCCTTTGGGCGTGCCCGCGCTCACACACACACACACACACACCCCCTCCCCCGCCCCCAGAGTGAGCCCAAACACCCAGACACGCCCCGCCCCAAGAGTGAGCCCAAACACACCCACACGCCCCGCCCCCAGAGTGAGCCCAGGAAAGGTCAAAGTGAGACAACACATGGCTCGAGAGAAAGGCACTTTCGTAGGCAAAGCAGGAGCTGCACACGCAAACCATGCAAAAGGAGGCCTTCCTTCCCTGCCTCCCACCACCAGCAGGCCCATGTTTCGCCATTGAAAGGAAAGCAGGGCTTCAGCCCTCCTAAGGGCTCCTGCGGAAGAGAAACGCCGTCACTCTGAACATCCCCGCTTCCGTCGGCTCTCGTCCGCAGGCACTCGTCTTCTCTGCAGCCTTCCCAGCTGCTCTCCTCCATGACCTCATGACACCTGCCTGCTCCTGGCCAATCCCGTTGCTCTCGTGCCATGACCTCACAAGCGGCAGCCCGACTGTCTTGGCTTCGCCGGCCTCTGCTAGCCCTTCCCGCCGCCCGAGCTCTCGGCCGGGCCGCTTTGGACTCGGGGAGGCACTTGATGACGTCACAGTCTCTGCCCGACGACTGCCGCAAGGCACTCGGGTCGCTGCCATGGAAACGGCATCACAATCCACCTCCCAGCCACGCCCGGCCCCTTCACCTTCCTCTGCGTCTCCCCTCTCGCAAGCTCTGCAGCACTGCCCTTGCAGTGGAAATCCGGCCTCCTGAGGGCCAAGTTCCACCAGCCAAGCAGCACCGTCCCTACCTTCCCGGCAGAACTTACCTGCGGGCTCACGCAGCCCCACGCTCCCTCCACTGCGAGCCTGCCCTTTGGGCGTGCCCGCGCTCACACACACACACACACACACACCCTCCCCCGCCCCCAGAGTGAGCCCAAACACCCAGACACGCCCCGCCCCAAGAGTGAGCCCAAACACACCCACACGCCCCGCCCCCAGAGTGAGCCCAGGAAAGGTCAAAGTGAGACAACACATGGCTCGAGAGAAAGGCACTTTCGTAGGCAAAGCAGGAGCTGCACACGCAAACCATGCAAAAGGAGGCCTTCCTTCACTGCCTCCCACCACCAGCAGGCCCATGTTTCGCCATTGAAAGGAAAGCAGGGCTTCAGCCCTCCTAAGGGCTCCTGCGGAAGAGAAACGCCGTCACTCTGAACATCCCCGCTTCCGTCGGCTCTCGTCCGCAGGCACTCGTCTTCTCTGCAGCCTTCCCAGCTGCTCTCCTCCATGACCTCATGACACCTGCCTGCTCCTGGCCAATCCCGTTGCTCTCGTGCCATGACCTCACAAGCGGCAGCCCGACTGTCTTGGCTTCGCCGGCCTCTGCTAGCCCTTCCCGCCGCCCGAGCTCTCGGCCGGGCCGCTTTGGACTCGGGGAGGCACTTGATGACGTCACAGTGTCTGCCCGACGACTGCCGCAAGGCACTCGGGTCGCTGCCATGGAAACGGCATCACAATCCACCTCCCAGCCACGCCCGGCCCCTTCACCTTCCTCTGCGTCTCCCCTCTCGCAAGCTCTGCAGCACTGCCCTTGGAGTGGAAATCCGGCCTCCTGAGGGCCAAGTTCCACCAGCCAAGCAGCACCGTCCCTACCTTCCCGGCAGAACTTACCTGCGGGCTCACGCAGCCCCACGCTCCCTCCACTGCGAGCCTGCCCTTTGGGCGTGCCCGCGCTCACACACACACACACACACACACCCTCCCCCGCCCCCAGAGTGAGCCCAAACACACAGACACGCCCCGCCCCAAGAGTGAGCCCAAACACACCCACACGCCCCGCCCCCAGAGTGAGCCCAGGAAAGGTCAAAGTGAGACAACACATGGCTCGAGAGAAAGGCACTTTCGTAGGCAAAGCAGGAGCTGCACACGCAAACCATGCAAAAGGAGGCCTTCCTTCACTGCCTCCCACCACCAGCAGGCCCATGTTTCGCCATTGAAAGGAAAGCAGGGCTTCAGCCCTCCTAAGGGCTCCTGCGGAAGAGAAACGCCGTCACTCTGAACATCCCCGCTTCCGTCGGCTCTCGTCCGCAGGCACTCGTCTTCTCTGCAGCCTTCCCAGCTGCTCTCCTCCATGACCTCATGACACCTGCCTGCTCCTGGCCAATCCCGTTGCTCTCGTGCCATGACCTCACAAGCGGCAGCCCGACTCTCTTGGCTTCGCCGGCCTCTGCTAGCCCTTCCCGCCGCCTGAGCTCTCGGCCGGGCCGCTTTGGACTCGGGGAGGCACTTGATGACGTCACAGTGTCTGCCCGACGACTGCCGCAAGGCACTCGGGTCGCTGCCATGGAAACGGCATCACAATCCACCTCCCAGCCACGCCCGGCCCCTTCACCTTCCTCTGCGTCTCCCCTCTCGCAAGCTCTGCAGCACTGCCCTTGGAGTGGAAATCCGGCCTCCTGAGGGCCAAGTTCCACCAGCCAAGCAGCACCGTCCCTACCTTCCCGGCAGAACTTACCTGCGGGCTCACGCAGCCCCACGCTCCCTCCACTGCGAGCCTGCCCTTTGGGCGTGCCCGCGCTCACACACACACACACACACACCCCCTCCCCCGCCCCCAGAGTGAGCCCAAACACCCAGACACGCCCCGCCCCAAGAGTGAGCCCAAACACACCCACACGCCCCGCCCCCAGAGTGAGCCCAGGAAAGGTCAAAGTGAGACAACACATGGCTCGAGAGAAAGGCACTTTCGTAGGCAAAGCAGGAGCTGCACACGCAAACCATGCAAAAGGAGGCCTTCCTTCACTGCCTCCCACCACCAGCAGGCCCATGTTTCGCCATTGAAAGGAAAGCAGGGCTTCAGCCCTCCTAAGGGCTCCTGCGGAAGAGAAACGCCGTCACTCTGAACATCCCCGCTTCCGTCGGCTCTCGTCCGCAGGCACTCGTCTTCTCTGCAGCCTTCCCAGCTGCTCTCCTCCATGACCTCATGACACCTGCCTGCCCCTGGCCAATCCCGTTGCTCTCGTGCCATGACCTCACAAGCGGCAGCCCGACTGTCTTGGCTTCGCCGGCCTCTGCTAGCCCTTCCCGCCGCCTGAGCTCTCGGCCGGGCCGCTTTGGACTCGGGGAGGCACTTGATGATGTCACAGTGTCTGCCCGACGACTGCCGCAAGGCACTCGGGTCGCTGCCATGGAAACGGCATCACAATCCACCTCCCAGCCACGCCCGGCCCCTTCACCTTCCTCTGCGTCTCCCCTCTCGCAAGCTCTGCGGCACTGCCCTTGGAGTGGAAATCCGGCCTCCTGAGGGCCAAGTTCCACCAGCCAAGCAGCACCGTCCCTACCTTCCCGGCAGAACTTACCTGCGGGCTCACGCAGCCCCACGCTCCCTCCACTGCGAGCCTGCCCTTTGGGCGTGCCCGCGCTCACACACACACACACACACACACCCTCCCCCGCCCCCAGAGTGAGCCCAAACACACAGACACGCCCCGCCCCAAGAGTGAGCCCAAACACACCCACACGCCCCACCCCCAGAGTGAGCCCAGGAAAGGTCAAAGTGAGACAACACATGGCTCGAGAGAAAGGCACTTTCATAGGCAAAGCAGGAGCTGCACACGCAAACAATGCAAAAGGAGGCCTTCCTTCACTGCCTCCCACCACCAGCAGGCCCATGTTTAGCCATTGAAAGGAAAGCAGGGCTTCAGCCCTCCTAAGGGCTCCTGCGGAAGAGAAACGCCGTCACTCTGAACATCCCCGCTTCCGTCGGCTCTCGTCCGCAGGCACTCGTCTTCTCTGCAGCCTTGCCAGCTGCTCTCCTCCATGACCTCATGACACCTGCCTGCTCCTGGCCAATCCCGTTGCTCTCGTGCCATGACCTCACAAGCGGCAGCCCGACTCTCTTGGCTTCGCCGGCCTCTGCTAGCCCTTCCCGCCGCCTCAGCTCTCGGCCGGGCCGCTTTGGACTCGGGGAGGCACTTGATGACGTCACAGTGTCTGCCCGACGACTGCCGCAAGGCACTCGGGTCGCTGCCGTGGAAACGGCATCACAATCCACCTCCCAGCCACGCCCGGCCCCTTCACCTTCCTCTGCGTCTCCCCTCTCGCAAGCTCTGCGGCACTGCCCTTGGAGTGGAAATCCGGCCTCCTGAGGGCCAAGTTCCACCAGCCAAGCAGCACCGTCCCTACCTTCCCGGCAGAACTTACCTGCGGGCTCACGCAGCCCCACGCTCCCTCCACTGCGAGCCTGCCCTTTGGGCGTGCCCGCGCTCGCGCTCACACACACACACACACACACACCCTCCCCCGCCCCCAGAGTGAGCCCAAACACACAGACACGCCCCGCCCCCAGAGTGAGCCCAAACACACCCACACGCCCCGCCCCCAGAGTGAGCCCAGGAAAGGTCAAAGTGAGACAACACATGGCTCGAGAGAAAGGCACTTTCGTAGGCAAAGCAGGAGCTGCACACGCAAACCATGCAAAAGGAGGCCTTCCTTCCCTGCCTCCCACCACCAGCAGGCCCATGTTTCGCCATTGAAAGGAAAGCAGGGCTTCAGCCCTCCTAAGGGCTCCTGCGGAAGAGAAACGCCGTCACTCTGAACATCCCCGCTTCCGTCGGCTCTCGTCCGCAGGCACTCGTCTTCTCTGCAGCCTTCCCAGCTGCTCTCCTCCATGACCTCATGACACCTGCCTGCTCCTGGCCAATCCCGTTGCTCTCGTGCCATGACCTCACAAGCGGCAGCCCGACTCTCTTGGCTTCGCCGGCCTCTGCTAGCCCTTCCCGCCGCCCGAGCTCTCGGCCGGGCCGCTTTGGACTCGGGGAGGCACTTGATGACGTCACAGTCTCTGCCCGACGACTGCCGCAAGGCACTCGGGTCGCTGCCATGGAAACGGCATCACAATCCACCTCCCAGCCACGCCCGGCCCCTTCACCTTCCTCTGCGTCTCCCCTCTCGCAAGCTCTGCAGCACTGCCCTTGCAGTGGAAATCCGGCCTCCTGAGGGCCAAGTTCCACCAGCCAAGCAGCACCGTCCCTACCTTCCCGGCTGAACTTACCTGCGGGCTCACGCAGCCCCACGCTCCCTCCACTGCGAGCCTGCCCTTTGGGCGTGCCCGCGCTCACACACACACACACACACACACACCCCCTCCCCCGCCCCCAGAGTGAGCCCAAACACACAGACACGCCCCACCCCCCCCCGCCCCCAGAGTGAGCCCAAACACACCCACACGCCCCGCCCCCAGAGTGAGCCCAGGAAAGGTCAAAGTGAGACAACACATGGCTCGAGAAAAAGGCACTTTCATAGGCAAAGCAGGAGCTGCACACGCAAACCATGCAAAAGGAGGCCTTCCTTCACTGCCTCCCACCACCAGCAGGCCCATGTTTCGCCATTGAAAGGAAAGCAGGGCTTCAGCCCTCCTAAGGGCTCCTGCGGAAGAGAAACGCCGTCACTCTGAACATCCCCGCTTCTGTCGGCTCTCGTCCGCAGGCACTCGTCTTCTCTGCAGCCTTCCCAGCTGCTCTCCTCCATGACCTCATGACACCTGCCTGCTCCTGGCCAATCCCGTTGCTCTCGTGCCATGACCTCACAAGCGGCAGCCCGACTATCTTGGCTTCGCCGGCCTCTGCTAGCCCTTCCCGCCGCCCGAGCTCTCGGCCGGGCGGCTTTGGACTCGGGGAGGCACTTGATGACGTCACAGTCTCTGCCCGACGACTGCCGCAAGGCACTCGGGTCGCTGCCATGGAAACGGCATCACAATCCACCTCCCAGCCACGCCCGGCCCCTTCACCTTCCTCTGCGTCTCCCCTCTCGCAAGCTCTGCAGCACTGCCCTTGGAGTGGAAATTCGGCCTCCTGAGGGCCAAGTTCCACCAGCCAAGCAGCACCGTCCCTACCTTCCCGGCAGAACTTACCTGCGGGCTCACGCAGCCCCACGCTCCCTCCACTGCGAGCCTGCCCTTTGGGCGTGCCCGCGCTCGCGCTCACACACACACACACACACACACCCTCCCCCGCCCCCAGAGTGAGCCCAAACACACAGACACGCCCCGCCCCCAGAGTGAGCCCAAACACACCCACACGCCCCGCCCCCAGAGTGAGCCCAGGAAAGGTCAAAGTGAGACAACACATGGCTCGAGAGAAAGGCACTTTCATAGGCAAAGCAGGAGCTGCACACGCAAACCATGCAAAAGGAGGCCTTCCTTCCCTGCCTCCCACCACCAGCAGGCCCATGTTTCGCCATTGAAAGGAAAGCAGGGCTTCAGCCCTCCTAAGGGCTCCTGCGGAAGAGAAACGCCGTCACTCTGAACATCCCCGCTTCCGTCGGCTCTCGTCCGCAGGCACTCGTCTTCTCTGCAGCCTTCCCAGCTGCTCTCCTCCATGACCTCATGACACCTGCCTGCTCCTGGCCAATCCCGTTGCTCTCGTGCCATGACCTCACAAGCGGCAGCCCGACTGTCTTGGCTTCGCCGGCCTCTGCTAGCCCTTCCCGCCGCCCGAGCTCTCGGCCGGGCCGCTTTGGACTCGGGGAGGCACTTGATGACGTCACAGTGTCTGCCCGACGACTGCCGCAAGGCACTCGGGTCGCTGCCATGGAAACGGCATCACAATCCACCTCCCAGCCACGCCCGGCCCCTTCACCTTCCTCTGCGTCTCCCCTCTCACAAGCTCTGCAGCACTGCCCTTGGAGTGGAAATCCGGCCTCCTGAGGGCCAAGTTCCACCAGCCAAGCAGCACCGTCCCTACCTTCCCGGCAGAACTTACCTGCGGGCTCACGCAGCCCCACGCTCCCTCCACTGCGAGCCTGCCCTTTGGGCGTGCCCGCGCTCACACACACACACACACACACACCCTCCCCCGCCCCCAGAGTGAGCCCAAACACCCAGACACGCCCCGCCCCAAGAGTGAGCCCAAACACACCCACACGCCCCGCCCCCAGAGTGAGCCCAGGAAAGGTCAAAGTGAGACAACACATGGCTCGAGAGAAAGGCACCTTCGTAGGCAAAGCAGGAGCTGCACACGCAAACCATGCAAAAGGAGGCCTTCCTTCACTGCCTCCCACCACCAGCAGGCCCATGTTTCGCCATTGAAAGGAAAGCAGGGCTTCAGCCCTCCTAAGGGCTCCTGCGGAAGAGAAACGCCGTCACTCTGAACATCCCCGCTTCCGTCGGCTCTCGTCCGCAGGCACTCGTCTTCTCTGCAGCCTTCCCAGCTGCTCTCCTCCATGACCTCATGACACCTGCCTGCTCCTGGCCAATCCCGTTGCTCTCGTGCCATGACCTCACAAGCGGCAGCCCGACTCTCTTGGCTTCGCCGGCCTCTGCTAGCCCTTCCCGCCGCCCGAGCTCTCGGCCGGGCCGCTTTGGACTCGGGGAGGCACTTGATGACGTCACAGTCTCTGCCCGACGACTGCCGCAAGGCACTCGGGTCGCTGCCATGGAAACGGCATCACAATCCACCTCCCAGCCACGCCCGGCCCCTTCACCTTCCTCTGCGTCTCCCCTCTCGCAAGCTCTGCAGCACTGCCCTTGCAGTGGAAATCCGGCCTCCTGAGGGCCAAGTTCCACCAGCCAAGCAGCACCGTCCCTACCTTCCCGGCAGAACTTACCTGCGGGCTCACGCAGCCCCACGCTCCCTCCACTGCGAGCCTGCCCTTTGGGCGTGCCCGCGCTCGCGCTCACACACACACACACACACACACCCTCCCCCGCCCCCAGAGTGAGCCCAAACACACAGACACGCCCCGCCCCCAGAGTGAGCCCAAACACACCCACACGCCCCGCCCCCACAGTGAGCCCAGGAAAGGTCAAAGTGAGACAACACATGGCTCGAGAGAAAGGCACTTTCGTAGGCAAAGCAGGAGCTGCACACGCAAACCATGCAAAAGGAGGCCTTCCTTCACTGCCTCCCACCACCAGCAGGCCCATGTTTCGCCATTGAAAGGAAAGCAGGGCTTCAGCCCTCCTAAGGGCTCCTGCGGAAGAGAAACGCCGTCACTCTGAACATCCCCGCTTCCGTCGGCTCTCGTCCGCAGGCACTCGTCTTCTCTGCAGCCTTCCCAGCTGCTCTCCTCCATGACCTCATGACACCTGCCTGCTCCTGGCCAATCCCGTTGCTCTCGTGCCATGACCTCACAAGCGGCAGCCCGACTGTCTTGGCTTCGCCGGCCTCTGCTAGCCCTTCCCGCCGCCCGAGCTCTCGGCCGGGCCGCTTTGGACTCGGGGAGGCACTTGATGACGTCACAGTGTCTGCCCGACGACTGCCGCAAGGCACTCGGGTCGCTGCCATGGAAACGGCATCACAATCCACCTCCCAGCCACGCCCGGCCCCTTCACCTTCCTCTGCGTCTCCCCTCTCGCAAGCTCTGCAGCACTGCCCTTGGAGTGGAAATCCGGCCTCCTGAGGGCCAAGTTCCACCAGCCAAGCAGCACCGTCCCTACCTTCCCGGCAGAACTTACCTGCGGGCTCACGCAGCCCCACGCTCCCTCCACTGCGAGCCTGCCCTTTGGGCGTGCCCGCGCTCACACACACACACACACACACCCCCTCCCCCGCCCCCAGAGTGAGCCCAAACACCCAGACACGCCCCGCCCCAAGAGTGAGCCCAAACACACCCACACGCCCCGCCCCCAGAGTGAGCCCAGGAAAGGTCAAAGTGAGACAACACATGGCTCGAGAGAAAGGCACTTTCGTAGGCAAAGCAGGAGCTGCACACGCAAACCATGCAAAAGGAGGCCTTCCTTCACTGCCTCCCACCACCAGCAGGCCCATGTTTCGCCATTGAAAGGAAAGCAGGGCTTCAGCCCTCCTAAGGGCTCCTGCGGAAGAGAAACGCCGTCACTCTGAACATCCCCGCTTCCGTCGGCTCTC
The DNA here is from genome assembly GCF_030463565.1 of Pelecanus crispus. Lineage (NCBI taxonomy): Eukaryota > Metazoa > Chordata > Aves > Pelecaniformes > Pelecanidae > Pelecanus > Pelecanus crispus. Next base: position 242,548 of record NW_027461486.1, on the reverse strand, counting down.
GTCCGCAGGCACTCGTCTTCTCTGCAGCCTTCCCAGCTGCTCTCCTCCATGACCTCATGACACCTGCCTGCTCCTGGCCAATCCCGTTGCTCTCGTGCCATGACCTCACAAGCGGCAGCCCGACTGTCTTGGCTTCGCCGGCCTCTGCTAGCCCTTCCCGCCGCCTGAGCTCTCGGCCGGGCCGCTTTGGACTCGGGGAGGCACTTGATGATGTCACAGTGTCTGCCCGACGACTGCCGCAAGGCACTCGGGTCGCTGCCATGGAAACGGCATCACAATCCACCTCCCAGCCACGCCCGGCCCCTTCACCTTCCTCTGCGTCTCCCCTCTCGCAAGCTCTGCAGCACTGCCCTTGGAGTGGAAATCCGGCCTCCTGAGGGCCAAGTTCCACCAGCCAAGCAGCACCGTCCCTACCTTCCCGGCAGAACTTACCTGCGGGCTCACGCAGCCCCACGCTCCCTCCACTGCGAGCCTGCCCTTTGGGCGTGCCCGCGCTCACACACACACACACACACACACCCTCCCCCGCCCCCAGAGTGAGCCCAAACACACAGACACGCCCCGCCCCAAGAGTGAGCCCAAACACACCCACACGCCCCGCCCCCAGAGTGAGCCCAGGAAAGGTCAAAGTGAGACAACACATGGCTCGAGAGAAAGGCACTTTCATAGGCAAAGCAGGAGCTGCACACGCAAACAATGCAAAAGGAGGCCTTCCTTCACTGCCTCCCACCACCAGCAGGCCCATGTTTAGCCATTGAAAGGAAAGCAGGGCTTCAGCCCTCCTAAGGGCTCCTGCGGAAGAGAAACGCCGTCACTCTGAACATCCCCGCTTCCGTCGGCTCTCGTCCGCAGGCACTCGTCTTCTCTGCAGCCTTCCCAGCTGCTCTCCTCCATGACCTCATGACACCTGCCTGCTCCTGGCCAATCCCGTTGCTCTCGTGCCATGACCTCACAAGCGGCAGCCCGACTCTCTTGGCTTCGCCGGCCTCTGCTAGCCCTTCCCGCCGCCTCAGCTCTCGGCCGGGCCGCTTTGGACTCGGGGAGGCACTTGATGACGTCACAGTGTCTGCCCGACGACTGCCGCAAGGCACTCGGGTCGCTGCCGTGGAAACGGCATCACAATCCACCTCCCAGCCACGCCCGGCCCCTTCACCTTCCTCTGCGTCTCCCCTCTCGCAAGCTCTGCGGCACTGCCCTTGGAGTGGAAATCCGGCCTCCTGAGGGCCAAGTTCCACCAGCCAAGCAGCACCGTCCCTACCTTCCCGGCAGAACTTACCTGCGGGCTCACGCAGCCCCACGCTCCCTCCACTGCGAGCCTGCCCTTTGGGCGTGCCCGCGCTCGCGCTCACACACACACACACACACACACCCTCCCCCGCCCCCAGAGTGAGCCCAAACACACAGACACGCCCCGCCCCCAGAGTGAGCCCAAACACACCCACACGCCCCGCCCCCAGAGTGAGCCCAGGAAAGGTCAAAGTGAGACAACACATGGCTCGAGAGAAAGGCACTTTCGTAGGCAAAGCAGGAGCTGCACACGCAAACCATGCAAAAGGAGGCCTTCCTTCCCTGCCTCCCACCACCAGCAGGCCCATGTTTCGCCATTGAAAGGAAAGCAGGGCTTCAGCCCTCCTAAGGGCTCCTGCGGAAGAGAAACGCCGTCACTCTGAACATCCCCGCTTCCGTCGGCTCTCGTCCGCAGGCACTCGTCTTCTCTGCAGCCTTCCCAGCTGCTCTCCTCCATGACCTCATGACACCTGCCTGCTCCTGGCCAATCCCGTTGCTCTCGTGCCATGACCTCACAAGCGGCAGCCCGACTCTCTTGGCTTCGCCGGCCTCTGCTAGCCCTTCCCGCCGCCCGAGCTCTCGGCCGGGCCGCTTTGGACTCGGGGAGGCACTTGATGACGTCACAGTCTCTGCCCGACGACTGCCGCAAGGCACTCGGGTCGCTGCCATGGAAACGGCATCACAATCCACCTCCCAGCCACGCCCGGCCCCTTCACCTTCCTCTGCGTCTCCCCTCTCGCAAGCTCTGCAGCACTGCCCTTGCAGTGGAAATCCGGCCTCCTGAGGGCCAAGTTCCACCAGCCAAGCAGCACCGTCCCTACCTTCCCGGCTGAACTTACCTGCGGGCTCACGCAGCCCCACGCTCCCTCCACTGCGAGCCTGCCCTTTGGGCGTGCCCGCGCTCACACACACACACACACACACACACCCCCTCCCCCGCCCCCAGAGTGAGCCCAAACACACAGACACGCCCCACCCCCCCCCGCCCCCAGAGTGAGCCCAAACACACCCACACGCCCCGCCCCCAGAGTGAGCCCAGGAAAGGTCAAAGTGAGACAACACATGGCTCGAGAAAAAGGCACTTTCATAGGCAAAGCAGGAGCTGCACACGCAAACCATGCAAAAGGAGGCCTTCCTTCACTGCCTCCCACCACCAGCAGGCCCATGTTTCGCCATTGAAAGGAAAGCAGGGCTTCAGCCCTCCTAAGGGCTCCTGCGGAAGAGAAACGCCGTCACTCTGAACATCCCCGCTTCTGTCGGCTCTCGTCCGCAGGCACTCGTCTTCTCTGCAGCCTTCCCAGCTGCTCTCCTCCATGACCTCATGACACCTGCCTGCTCCTGGCCAATCCCGTTGCTCTCGTGCCATGACCTCACAAGCGGCAGCCCGACTATCTTGGCTTCGCCGGCCTCTGCTAGCCCTTCCCGCCGCCCGAGCTCTCGGCCGGGCGGCTTTGGACTCGGGGAGGCACTTGATGACGTCACAGTCTCTGCCCGACGACTGCCGCAAGGCACTCGGGTCGCTGCCATGGAAACGGCATCACAATCCACCTCCCAGCCACGCCCGGCCCCTTCACCTTCCTCTGCGTCTCCCCTCTCGCAAGCTCTGCAGCACTGCCCTTGGAGTGGAAATTCGGCCTCCTGAGGGCCAAGTTCCACCAGCCAAGCAGCACCGTCCCTACCTTCCCGGCAGAACTTACCTGCGGGCTCACGCAGCCCCACGCTCCCTCCACTGCGAGCCTGCCCTTTGGGCGTGCCCGCGCTCGCGCTCACACACACACACACACACACACCCTCCCCCGCCCCCAGAGTGAGCCCAAACACACAGACACGCCCCGCCCCCAGAGTGAGCCCAAACACACCCACACGCCCCGCCCCCAGAGTGAGCCCAGGAAAGGTCAAAGTGAGACAACACATGGCTCGAGAGAAAGGCACTTTCATAGGCAAAGCAGGAGCTGCACACGCAAACCATGCAAAAGGAGGCCTTCCTTCCCTGCCTCCCACCACCAGCAGGCCCATGTTTCGCCATTGAAAGGAAAGCAGGGCTTCAGCCCTCCTAAGGGCTCCTGCGGAAGAGAAACGCCGTCACTCTGAACATCCCCGCTTCCGTCGGCTCTCGTCCGCAGGCACTCGTCTTCTCTGCAGCCTTCCCAGCTGCTCTCCTCCATGACCTCATGACACCTGCCTGCTCCTGGCCAATCCCGTTGCTCTCGTGCCATGACCTCACAAGCGGCAGCCCGACTGTCTTGGCTTCGCCGGCCTCTGCTAGCCCTTCCCGCCGCCCGAGCTCTCGGCCGGGCCGCTTTGGACTCGGGGAGGCACTTGATGACGTCACAGTGTCTGCCCGACGACTGCCGCAAGGCACTCGGGTCGCTGCCATGGAAACGGCATCACAATCCACCTCCCAGCCACGCCCGGCCCCTTCACCTTCCTCTGCGTCTCCCCTCTCACAAGCTCTGCAGCACTGCCCTTGGAGTGGAAATCCGGCCTCCTGAGGGCCAAGTTCCACCAGCCAAGCAGCACCGTCCCTACCTTCCCGGCAGAACTTACCTGCGGGCTCACGCAGCCCCACGCTCCCTCCACTGCGAGCCTGCCCTTTGGGCGTGCCCGCGCTCACACACACACACACACACACACCCTCCCCCGCCCCCAGAGTGAGCCCAAACACCCAGACACGCCCCGCCCCAAGAGTGAGCCCAAACACACCCACACGCCCCGCCCCCAGAGTGAGCCCAGGAAAGGTCAAAGTGAGACAACACATGGCTCGAGAGAAAGGCACCTTCGTAGGCAAAGCAGGAGCTGCACACGCAAACCATGCAAAAGGAGGCCTTCCTTCACTGCCTCCCACCACCAGCAGGCCCATGTTTCGCCATTGAAAGGAAAGCAGGGCTTCAGCCCTCCTAAGGGCTCCTGCGGAAGAGAAACGCCGTCACTCTGAACATCCCCGCTTCCGTCGGCTCTCGTCCGCAGGCACTCGTCTTCTCTGCAGCCTTCCCAGCTGCTCTCCTCCATGACCTCATGACACCTGCCTGCTCCTGGCCAATCCCGTTGCTCTCGTGCCATGACCTCACAAGCGGCAGCCCGACTGTCTTGGCTTCGCCGGCCTCTGCTAGCCCTTCCCGCCGCCCGAGCTCTCGGCCGGGCCGCTTTGGACTCGGGGAGGCACTTGATGACGTCACAGTCTCTGCCCGACGACTGCCGCAAGGCACTCGGGTCGCTGCCATGGAAACGGCATCACAATCCACCTCCCAGCCACGCCCGGCCCCTTCACCTTCCTCTGCGTCTCCCCTCTCGCAAGCTCTGCAGCACTGCCCTTGCAGTGGAAATCCGGCCTCCTGAGGGCCAAGTTCCACCAGCCAAGCAGCACCGTCCCTACCTTCCCGGCAGAACTTACCTGCGGGCTCACGCAGCCCCACGCTCCCTCCACTGCGAGCCTGCCCTTTGGGCGTGCCCGCGCTCACACACACACACACACACACACACACACCCTCCCCCGCCCCCAGAGTGAGCCCAAACACACAGACACGCCCCGCCCCAAGAGTGAGCCCAAACACACCCACACGCCCCGCCCCCAGAGTGAGCCCAGGAAAGGTCAAAGTGAGACAACACATGGCTCGAGAAAAAGGCACTTTCATAGGCAAAGCAGGAGCTGCACACGCAAACCATGCAAAAGGAGGCCTTCCTTCACTGCCTCCCACCACCAGCAGGCCCATGTTTCGCCATTGAAAGGAAAGCAGGGCTTCAGCCCTCCTAAGGGCTCCTGCGGAAGAGAAACGCCGTCACTCTGAACATCCCCGCTTCTGTCGGCTCTCGTCCGCAGGCACTCGTCTTCTCTGCAGCCTTCCCAGCTGCTCTCCTCCATGACCTCATGACACCTGCCTGCTCCTGGCCAATCCCGTTGCTCTCGTGCCATGACCTCACAAGCGGCAGCCCGACTCTCTTGGCTTCGCCGGCCTCTGCTAGCCCTTCCCGCCGCCCGAGCTCTCGGCCGGGCGGCTTTGGACTCGGGGAGGCACTTGATGACGTCACAGTCTCTGCCCGACGACTGCCGCAAGGCACTCGGGTCGCTGCCATGGAAACGGCATCACAATCCACCTCCCAGCCACGCCCGGCCCCTTCACCTTCCTCTGCGTCTCCCCTCTCGCAAGCTCTGCAGCACTGCCCTTGCAGTGGAAATCCGGCCTCCTGAGGGCCAAGTTCCACCAGCCAAGCAGCACCGTCCCTACCTTCCCGGCTGAACTTACCTGCGGGCTCACGCAGCCCCACGCTCCCTCCACTGCGAGCCTGCCCTTTGGGCGTGCCCGCGCTCACACACACACACACACACACACACACACACACCCTCCCCCGCCCCCAGAGTGAGCCCAAACACACAGACACGCCCCACCCCCCCCCGCCCCCAGAGTGAGCCCAAACACACCCACACGCCCCGCCCCCAGAGTGAGCCCAGGAAAGGTCAAAGTGAGACAACACATGGCTCGAGAAAAAGGCACTTTCATAGGCAAAGCAGGAGCTGCACACGCAAACCATGCAAAAGGAGGCCTTCCTTCACTGCCTCCCACCACCAGCAGGCCCATGTTTCGCCATTGAAAGGAAAGCAGGGCTTCAGCCCTCCTAAGGGCTCCTGCGGAAGAGAAACGCCGTCACTCTGAACATCCCCGCTTCTGTCGGCTCTCGTCCGCAGGCACTCGTCTTCTCTGCAGCCTTCCCAGCTGCTCTCCTCCATGACCTCATGACACCTGCCTGCTCCTGGCCAATCCCGTTGCTCTCGTGCCATGACCTCACAAGCGGCAGCCCGACTCTCTTGGCTTCGCCGGCCTCTGCTAGCCCTTCCCGCCGCCCGAGCTCTCGGCCGGGCCGCTTTGGACTCGGGGAGGCACTTGATGACGTCACAGTGTCTGCCCGACGACTGCCGCAAGGCACTCGGGTCGCTGCCATGGAAACGGCATCACAATCCACCTCCCAGCCACGCCCGGCCCCTTCACCTTCCTCTGCGTCTCCCCTCTCGCAAGCTCTGCAGCACTGCCCTTGGAGTGGAAATCCGGCCTCCTGAGGGCCAAGTTCCACCAGCCAAGCAGCACCGTCCCTACCTTCCCGGCAGAACTTACCTGCGGGCTCACGCAGCCCCACGCTCCCTCCACTGCGAGCCTGCCCTTTGGGCGTGCCCGCGCTCACACACACACACACATACACACACACACCCTCCCCCGCCCCCAGAGTGAGCCCAAACACCCAGACACGCCCCGCCCCAAGAGTGAGCCCAAACACACCCACACGCCCCGCCCCCAGAGTGAGCCCAGGAAAGGTCAAAGTGAGACAACACATGGCTCGAGAGAAAGGCACTTTCATAGGCAAAGCAGGAGCTGCACACGCAAACCATGCAAAAGGAGGCCTTCCTTCACTGCCTCCCACCACCAGCAGGCCCATGTTTCGCCATTGAAAGGAAAGCAGGGCTTCAGCCCTCCTAAGGGCTCCTGCGGAAGAGAAACGCCGTCACTCTGAACATCCCCGCTTCCGTCGGCTCTCGTCCGCAGGCACTCGTCTTCTCTGCAGCCTTCCCAGCTGCTCTCCTCCATGACCTCATGACACCTGCCTGCTCCTGGCCAATCCCGTTGCTCTCGTGCCATGACCTCACAAGCGGCAGCCCGACTCTCTTGGCTTCGCCGGCCTCTGCTAGCCCTTCCCGCCGCCCGAGCTCTCGGCCGGGCCGCTTTGGACTCGGGGAGGCACTTGATGACGTCACAGTGTCTGCCCGACGACTGCCGCAAGGCACTCGGGTCGCTGCCATGGAAACGGCATCACAATCCACCTCCCAGCCACGCCCGGCCCCTTCACCTTCCTCTGCGTCTCCCCTCTCGCAAGCTCTGCAGCACTGCCCTTGGAGTGGAAATCCGGCCTCCTGAGGGCCAAGTTCCACCAGCCAAGCAGCACCGTCCCTACCTTCCCGGCAGAACTTACCTGCGGGCTCACGCAGCCCCACGCTCCCTCCACTGCGAGCCTGCCCTTTGGGCGTGCCCGCGCTCGCGCTCACACACACACACACACACACACCCTCCCCCGCCCCCAGAGTGAGCCCAAACACACAGACACGCCCCGCCCCAAGAGTGAGCCCAAACACACCCACACGCCCCGCCCCCAGAGTGAGCCCAGGAAAGGTCAAAGTGAGACAACACATGGCTCGAGAGAAAGGCACTTTCGTAGGCAAAGCAGGAGCTGCACACGCAAACCATGCAAAAGGAGGCCTTCCTTCCCTGCCTCCCACCACCAGCAGGCCCATGTTTCGCCATTGAAAGGAAAGCAGGGCTTCAGCCCTCCTAAGGGCTCCTGCGGAAGAGAAACGCCGTCACTCTGAACATCCCCGCTTCCGTCGGCTCTCGTCCGCAGGCACTCGTCTTCTCTGCAGCCTTCCCAGCTGCTCTCCTCCATGACCTCATGACACCTGCCTGCTCCTGGCCAATCCCGTTGCTCTCGTGCCATGACCTCACAAGCGGCAGCCCGACTCTCTTGGCTTCGCCGGCCTCTGCTAGCCCTTCCCGCCGCCCGAGCTCTCGGCCGGGCCGCTTTGGACTCGGGGAGGCACTTGATGACGTCACAGTCTCTGCCCGACGACTGCCGCAAGGCACTCGGGTCGCTGCCATGGAAACGGCATCACAATCCACCTCCCAGCCACGCCCGGCCCCTTCACCTTCCTCTGCGTCTCCCCTCTCGCAAGCTCTGCAGCACTGCCCTTGCAGTGGAAATCCGGCCTCCTGAGGGCCAAGTTCCACCAGCCAAGCAGCACCGTCCCTACCTTCCCGGCTGAACTTACCTGCGGGCTCATGCAGCCCCACGCTCCCTCCACTGCGAGCCTGCCCTTTGGGCGTGCCCGCGCTCACACACACACACACACACACACACACCCTCCCCCGCCCCCAGAGTGAGCCCAAACACACAGACACGCCCCACCCCCCCCCGCCCCCAGAGTGAGCCCAAACACACCCACACGCCCCGCCCCCAGAGTGAGCCCAGGAAAGGTCAAAGTGAGACAACACATGGCTCGAGAAAAAGGCACTTTCATAGGCAAAGCAGGAGCTGCACACGCAAACCATGCAAAAGGAGGCCTTCCTTCACTGCCTCCCACCACCAGCAGGCCCATGTTTCGCCATTGAAAGGAAAGCAGGGCTTCAGCCCTCCTAAGGGCTCCTGCGGAAGAGAAACGCCGTCACTCTGAACATCCCCGCTTCTGTCGGCTCTCGTCCGCAGGCACTCGTCTTCTCTGCAGCCTTCCCAGCTGCTCTCCTCCATGACCTCATGACACCTGCCTGCTCCTGGCCAATCCCGTTGCTCTCGTGCCATGACCTCACAAGCGGCAGCCCGACTCTCTTGGCTTCGCCGGCCTCTGCTAGCCCTTCCCGCCGCCCGAGCTCTCGGCCGGGCCGCTTTGGACTCGGGGAGGCACTTGATGACGTCACAGTGTCTGCCCGACGACTGCCGCAAGGCACTCGGGTCGCTGCCATGGAAACGGCATCACAATCCACCTCCCAGCCACGCCCGGCCCCTTCACCTTCCTCTGCGTCTCCCCTCTCGCAAGCTCTGCAGCACTGCCCTTGGAGTGGAAATCCGGCCTCCTGAGGGCCAAGTTCCACCAGCCAAGCAGCACCGTCCCTACCTTCCCGGCAGAACTTACCTGCGGGCTCACGCAGCCCCACGCTCCCTCCACTGCGAGCCTGCCCTTTGGGCGTGCCCGCGCTCACACACACACACACATACACACACACACCCTCCCCCGCCCCCAGAGTGAGCCCAAACACACAGACACGCCCCGCCCCAAGAGTGAGCCCAAACACACCCACACGCCCCGCCCCCAGAGTGAGCCCAGGAAAGGTCAAAGTGAGACAACACATGGCTCGAGAGAAAGGCACTTTCATAGGCAAAGCAGGAGCTGCACACGCAAACCATGCAAAAGGAGGCCTTCCTTCCCTGCCTCCCACCACCAGCAGGCCCATGTTTCGCCATTGAAAGGAAAGCAGGGCTTCAGCCCTCCTAAGGGCTCCTGCGGAAGAGAAACGCCGTCACTCTGAACATCCCCGCTTCTGTCGGCTCTCGTCCGCAGGCACTCGTCTTCTCTGCAGCCTTCCCAGCTGCTCTCCTCCATGACCTCATGACACCTGCCTGCTCCTGGCCAATCCCGTTGCTCTCGTGCCATGACCTCACAAGCGGCAGCCCGACTCTCTTGGCTTCGCCGGCCTCTGCTAGCCCTTCCCGCCGCCCGAGCTCTCGGCCGGGCCGCTTTGGACTCGGGGAGGCACTTGATGACGTCACAGTGTCTGCCCGACGACTGCCGCAAGGCACTCGGGTCGCTGCCATGGAAACGGCATCACAATCCACCTCCCAGCCACGCCCGGCCCCTTCACCTTCCTCTGCGTCTCCCCTCTCGCAAGCTCTGCAGCACTGCCCTTGGAGTGGAAATCCGGCCTCCTGAGGGCCAAGTTCCACCAGCCAAGCAGCACCGTCCCTACCTTCCCGGCAGAACTTACCTGCGGGCTCACGCAGCCCCACGCTCCCTCCACTGCGAGCCTGCCCTTTGGGCGTGCCCGCGCTCGCGCTCACACACACACACACACACACACCCTCCCCCGCCCCCAGAGTGAGCCCAAACACACAGACACGCCCCGCCCCAAGAGTGAGCCCAAACACACCCACACGCCCCGCCCCCAGAGTGAGCCCAGGAAAGGTCAAAGTGAGACAACACATGGCTCGAGAGAAAGGCACTTTCGTAGGCAAAGCAGGAGCTGCACACGCAAACCATGCAAAAGGAGGCCTTCCTTCCCTGCCTCCCACCACCAGCAGGCCCATGTTTCGCCATTGAAAGGAAAGCAGGGCTTCAGCCCTCCTAAGGGCTCCTGCGGAAGAGAAACGCCGTCACTCTGAACATCCCCGCTTCCGTCGGCTCTCGTCCGCAGGCACTCGTCTTCTCTGCAGCCTTCCCAGCTGCTCTCCTCCATGACCTCATGACACCTGCCTGCTCCTGGCCAATCCCGTTGCTCTCGTGCCATGACCTCACAAGCGGCAGCCCGACTCTCTTGGCTTCGCCGGCCTCTGCTAGCCCTTCCCGCCGCCCGAGCTCTCGGCCGGGCCGCTTTGGACTCGGTGAGGCACTTGATGACGTCACAGTGTCTGCCCGACGACTGCCGCAAGGCACTCAGGTCGCTGCCGTGGAAACGGCATCACAATCCACCTCCCAGCCACGCCCGGCCCCTTCACCTTCCTCTGCGTCTCCCCTCTCGCAAGCTCTGCAGCACTGCCCTTGCAGTGGAAATCCGGCCTCCTGAGGGCCAAGTTCCACCAGCCAAGCAGCACCGTCCCTACCTTCCCGGCTGAACTTACCTGCGGGCTCATGCAGCCCCACGCTCCCTCCACTGCGAGCCTGCCCTTTGGGCGTGCCCGCGCTCACACACACACACACACACACACACACACCCTCCCCCGCCCCCAGAGTGAGCCCAAACACACAGACACGCCCCACCCCCCCCCCGCCCCCAGAGTGAGCCCAAACACACCCACACGCCCCGCCCCCAGAGTGAGCCCAGGAAAGGTCAAAGTGAGACAACACATGGCTCGAGAAAAAGGCACTTTCATAGGCAAAGCAGGAGCTGCACACGCAAACCATGCAAAAGGAGGCCTTCCTTCACTGCCTCCCACCACCAGCAGGCCCATGTTTCGCCATTGAAAGGAAAGCAGGGCTTCAGCCCTCCTAAGGGCTCCTGCGGAAGAGAAACGCCGTCACTCTGAACATCCCCGCTTCTGTCGGCTCTCGTCCGCAGGCACTCGTCTTCTCTGCAGCCTTCCCAGCTGCTCTCCTCCATGACCTCATGACACCTGCCTGCTCCTGGCCAATCCCGTTGCTCTCGTGCCATGACCTCACAAGCGGCAGCCCGACTCTCTTGGCTTCGCCGGCCTCTGCTAGCCCTTCCCGCCGCCCGAGCTCTCGGCCGGGCCGCTTTGGACTCGGGGAGGCACTTGATGACGTCACAGTGTCTGCCCGACGACTGCCGCAAGGCACTCGGGTCGCTGCCATGGAAACGGCATCACAATCCACCTCCCAGCCACGCCCGGCCCCTTCACCTTCCTCTGCGTCTCCCCTCTCGCAAGCTCTGCAGCACTGCCCTTGGAGTGGAAATCCGGCCTCCTGAGGGCCAAGTTCCACCAGCCAAGCAGCACCGTCCCTACCTTCCCGGCAGAACTTACCTGCGGGCTCACGCAGCCCCACGCTCCCTCCACTGCGAGCCTGCCCTTTGGGCGTGCCCGCGCTCACACACACACACACATACACACACACACCCTCCCCCGCCCCCAGAGTGAGCCCAAACACCCAGACACGCCCCGCCCCAAGAGTGAGCCCAAACACACCCACACGCCCCGCCCCCAGAGTGAGCCCAGGAAAGGTCAAAGTGAGACAACACATGGCTCGAGAGAAAGGCACTTTCATAGGCAAAGCAGGAGCTGCACACGCAAACCATGCAAAAGGAGGCCTTCCTTCACTGCCTCCCACCACCAGCAGGCCCATGTTTCGCCATTGAAAGGAAAGCAGGGCTTCAGCCCTCCTAAGGGCTCCTGCGGAAGAGAAACGCCGTCACTCTGAACATCCCCGCTTCCGTCGGCTCTCGTCCGCAGGCACTCGTCTTCTCTGCAGCCTTCCCAGCTGCTCTCCTCCATGACCTCATGACACCTGCCTGCTCCTGGCCAATCCCGTTGCTCTCGTGCCATGACCTCACAAGCGGCAGCCCGACTCTCTTGGCTTCGCCGGCCTCTGCTAGCCCTTCCCGCCGCCCGAGCTCTCGGCCGGGCCGCTTTGGACTCGGGGAGGCACTTGATGACGTCACAGTGTCTGCCCGACGACTGCCGCAAGGCACTCGGGTCGCTGCCATGGAAACGGCATCACAATCCACCTCCCAGCCACGCCCGGCCCCTTCACCTTCCTCTGCGTCTCCCCTCTCGCAAGCTCTGCAGCACTGCCCTTGGAGTGGAAATCCGGCCTCCTGAGGGCCAAGTTCCACCAGCCAAGCAGCACCGTCCCTACCTTCCCGGCAGAACTTACCTGCGGGCTCACGCAGCCCCACGCTCCCTCCACTGCGAGCCTGCCCTTTGGGCGTGCCCGCGCTCGCGCTCACACACACACACACACACACACCCTCCCCCGCCCCCAGAGTGAGCCCAAACACACAGACACGCCCCACCCCCCCCCGCCCCCAGAGTGAGCCCAAACACACCCACACGCCCCGCCCCCAGAGTGAGCCCAGGAAAGGTCAAAGTGAGACAACACATGGCTCGAGAAAAAGGCACTTTCATAGGCAAAGCAGGAGCTGCACACGCAAACCATGCAAAAGGAGGCCTTCCTTCACTGCCTCCCACCACCAGCAGGCCCATGTTTCGCCATTGAAAGGAAAGCAGGGCTTCAGCCCTCCTAAGGGCTCCTGCGGAAGAGAAACGCCGTCACTCTGAACATCCCCGCTTCTGTCGGCTCTCGTCCGCAGGCACTCGTCTTCTCTGCAGCCTTCCCAGCTGCTCTCCTCCATGACCTCATGACACCTGCCTGCTCCTGGCCAATCCCGTTGCTCTCGTGCCATGACCTCACAAGCGGCAGCCCGACTCTCTTGGCTTCGCCGGCCTCTGCTAGCCCTTCCCGCCGCCCGAGCTCTCGGCCGGGCCGCTTTGGACTCGGGGAGGCACTTGATGACGTCACAGTGTCTGCCCGACGACTGCCGCAAGGCACTCGGGTCGCTGCCATGGAAACGGCATCACAATCCACCTCCCAGCCACGCCCGGCCCCTTCACCTTCCTCTGCGTCTCCCCTCTCGCAAGCTCTGCAGCACTGCCCTTGGAGTGGAAATCCGGCCTCCTGAGGGCCAAGTTCCACCAGCCAAGCAGCACCGTCCCTACCTTCCCGGCAGAACTTACCTGCGGGCTCACGCAGCCCCACGCTCCCTCCACTGCGAGCCTGCCCTTTGGGCGTGCCCGCGCTCGCGCTCACACACACACACACACACACACCCTCCCCCGCCCCCAGAGTGAGCCCAAACACACAGACACGCCCCGCCCCAAGAGTGAGCCCAAACACACCCACACGCCCCGCCCCCAGAGTGAGCCCAGGAAAGGTCAAAGTGAGACAACACATGGCTCGAGAGAAAGGCACTTTCGTAGGCAAAGCAGGAGCTGCACACGCAAACCATGCAAAAGGAGGCCTTCCTTCCCTGCCTCCCACCACCAGCAGGCCCATGTTTCGCCATTGAAAGGAAAGCAGGGCTTCAGCCCTCCTAAGGGCTCCTGCGGAAGAGAAACGCCGTCACTCTGAACATCCCCGCTTCCGTCGGCTCTCGTCCGCAGGCACTCGTCTTCTCTGCAGCCTTCCCAGCTGCTCTCCTCCATGACCTCATGACACCTGCCTGCTCCTGGCCAATCCCGTTGCTCTCGTGCCATGACCTCACAAGCGGCAGCCCGACTCTCTTGGCTTCGCCGGCCTCTGCTAGCCCTTCCCGCCGCCCGAGCTCTCGGCCGGGCCGCTTTGGACTCGGGGAGGCACTTGATGACGTCACAGTGTCTGCCCGACGACTGCCGCAAGGCACTCGGGTCGCTGCCATGGAAACGGCATCACAATCCACCTCCCAGCCACGCCCGGCCCCTTCACCTTCCTCTGCGTCTCCCCTCTCGCAAGCTCTGCAGCACTGCCCTTGCAGTGGAAATCCGGCCTCCTGAGGGCCAAGTTCCACCAGCCAAGCAGCACCGTCCCTACCTTCCCGGCTGAACTTACCTGCGGGCTCACGCAGCCCCACGCTCCCTCCACTGCGAGCCTGCCCTTTGGGCGTGCCCGCGCTCACACACACACACACACACACACACACCCTCCCCCGCCCCCAGAGTGAGCCCAAACACACAGACACGCCCCACCCCCCCCCGCCCCCAGAGTGAGCCCAAACACACCCACACGCCCCGCCCCCAGAGTGAGCCCAGGAAAGGTCAAAGTGAGACAACACATGGCTCGAGAAAAAGGCACTTTCATAGGCAAAGCAGGAGCTGCACACGCAAACCATGCAAAAGGAGGCCTTCCTTCACTGCCTCCCACCACCAGCAGGCCCATGTTTCGCCATTGAAAGGAAAGCAGGGCTTCAGCCCTCCTAAGGGCTCCTGCGGAAGAGAAACGCCGTCACTCTGAACATCCCCGCTTCTGTCGGCTCTCGTCCGCAGGCACTCGTCTTCTCTGCAGCCTTCCCAGCTGCTCTCCTCCATGACCTCATGACACCTGCCTGCTCCTGGCCAATCCCGTTGCTCTCGTGCCATGACCTCACAAGCGGCAGCCCGACTCTCTTGGCTTCGCCGGCCTCTGCTAGCCCTTCCCGCCGCCCGAGCTCTCGGCCGGGCCGCTTTGGACTCGGGGAGGCACTTGATGACGTCACAGTCTCTGCCCGACGACTGCCGCAAGGCACTCGGGTCGCTGCCATGGAAACGGCATCACAATCCACCTCCCAGCCACGCCCGGCCCCTTCACCTTCCTCTGCGTCTCCCCTCTCGCAAGCTCTGCAGCACTGCCCTTGGAGTGGAAATCCGGCCTCCTGAGGGCCAAGTTCCACCAGCCAAGCAGCACCGTCCCTACCTTCCCGGCAGAACTTACCTGCGGGCTCACGCAGCCCCACGCTCCCTCCACTGCGAGCCTGCCCTTTGGGCGTGCCCGCGCTCACACACACACACACATACACACACACACCCTCCCCCGCCCCCAGAGTGAGCCCAAACACCCAGACACGCCCCGCCCCAAGAGTGAGCCCAAACACACCCACACGCCCCGCCCCCAGAGTGAGCCCAGGAAAGGTCAAAGTGAGACAACACATGGCTCGAGAGAAAGGCACTTTCATAGGCAAAGCAGGAGCTGCACACGCAAACCATGCAAAAGGAGGCCTTCCTTCCCTGCCTCCCACCACCAGCAGGCCCATGTTTCGCCATTGAAAGGAAAGCAGGGCTTCAGCCCTCCTAAGGGCTCCTGCGGAAGAGAAACGCCGTCACTCTGAACATCCCCGCTTCCGTCGGCTCTCGTCCGCAGGCACTCGTCTTCTCTGCAGCCTTGCCAGCTGCTCTCCTCCATGACCTCATGACACCTGCCTGCTCCTGGCCAATCCCGTTGCTCTCGTGCCATGACCTCACAAGCGGCAGCCCGACTGTCTTGGCTTCGCCGGCCTCTGCTAGCCCTTCCCGCCGCCCGAGCTCTCGGCCGGGCCGCTTTGGACTCGGGGAGGCACTTGATGACGTCACAGTGTCTGCCCGACGACTGCCGCAAGGCACTCGGGTCGCTGCCATGGAAACGGCATCACAATCCACCTCCCAGCCACGCCCGGCCCCTTCACCTTCCTCTGCGTCTCCCCTCTCGCAAGCTCTGCAGCACTGCCCTTGGAGTGGAAATCCGGCCTCCTGAGGGCCAAGTTC
The DNA here is from genome assembly GCF_030463565.1 of Pelecanus crispus. Classification (NCBI taxonomy): domain Eukaryota; kingdom Metazoa; phylum Chordata; class Aves; order Pelecaniformes; family Pelecanidae; genus Pelecanus; species Pelecanus crispus. Next base: position 226,813 of record NW_027461486.1, on the reverse strand, counting down.
CACCAGCCAAGCAGCACCGTCCCTACCTTCCCGGCAGAACTTACCTGCGGGCTCACGCAGCCCCACGCTCCCTCCACTGCGAGCCTGCCCTTTGGGCGTGCCCGCGCTCGCGCTCACACACACACACACACACACACCCTCCCCCGCCCCCAGAGTGAGCCCAAACACACAGACACGCCCCGCCCCAAGAGTGAGCCCAAACACACCCACACGCCCCGCCCCCAGAGTGAGCCCAGGAAAGGTCAAAGTGAGACAACACATGGCTCGAGAGAAAGGCACTTTCGTAGGCAAAGCAGGAGCTGCACACGCAAACCATGCAAAAGGAGGCCTTCCTTCACTGCCTCCCACCACCAGCAGGCCCATGTTTCGCCATTGAAAGGAAAGCAGGGCTTCAGCCCTCCTAAGGGCTCCTGCGGAAGAGAAACGCCGTCACTCTGAACATCCCCGCTTCCGTCGGCTCTCGTCCGCAGGCACTCGTCTTCTCTGCAGCCTTCCCAGCTGCTCTCCTCCATGACCTCATGACACCTGCCTGCTCCTGGCCAATCCCGTTGCTCTCGTGCCATGACCTCACAAGCGGCAGCCCGACTATCTTGGCTTCGCCGGCCTCTGCTAGCCCTTCCCGCCGCCTGAGCTCTCGGCCGGGCCGCTTTGGACTCGGGGAGGCACTTGATGACGTCACAGTGTCTGCCCGACGACTGCCGCAAGGCACTCGGGTCGCTGCCATGGAAACGGCATCACAATCCACCTCCCAGCCACGCCCGGCCCCTTCACCTTCCTCTGCGTCTCCCCTCTCGCAAGCTCTGCAGCACTGCCCTTGGAGTGGAAATCCGGCCTCCTGAGGGCCAAGTTCCACCAGCCAAGCAGCACCGTCCCTACCTTCCCGGCAGAACTTACCTGCGGGCTCACGCAGCCCCACGCTCCCTCCACTGCGAGCCTGCCCTTTGGGCGTGCCCGCGCTCGCGCTCACACACACACACACACACACACCCTCCCCCGCCCCCAGAGTGAGCCCAAACACACAGACACGCCCCGCCCCCAGAGTGAGCCCAAACACACCCACACGCCCCGCCCCCAGAGTGAGCCCAGGAAAGGTCAAAGTGAGACAACACATGGCTCGAGAGAAAGGCACTTTCGTAGGCAAAGCAGGAGCTGCACACGCAAACCATGCAAAAGGAGGCCTTCCTTCACTGCCTCCCACCACCAGCAGGCCCATGTTTCGCCATTGAAAGGAAAGCAGGGCTTCAGCCCTCCTAAGGGCTCCTGCGGAAGAGAAACGCCGTCACTCTGAACATCCCCGCTTCCGTCGGCTCTCGTCCGCAGGCACTCGTCTTCTCTGCAGCCTTGCCAGCTGCTCTCCTCCATGACCTCATGACACCTGCCTGCTCCTGGCCAATCCCGTTGCTCTCGTGCCATGACCTCACAAGCGGCAGCCCGACTGTCTTGGCTTCGCCGGCCTCTGCTAGCCCTTCCCGCCGCCCGAGCTCTCGGCCGGGCCGCTTTGGACTCGGGGAGGCACTTGATGACGTCACAGTGTCTGCCCGACGACTGCCGCAAGGCACTCGGGTCGCTGCCATGGAAACGGCATCACAATCCACCTCCCAGCCACGCCCGGCCCCTTCACCTTCCTCTGCGTCTCCCCTCTCGCAAGCTCTGCAGCACTGCCCTTGGAGTGGAAATCCGGCCTCCTGAGGGCCAAGTTCCACCAGCCAAGCAGCACCGTCCCTACCTTCCCGGCAGAACTTACCTGCGGGCTCACGCAGCCCCACGCTCCCTCCACTGCGAGCCTGCCCTTTGGGCGTGCCCGCGCTCGCGCTCACACACACACACACACACACACCCTCCCCCGCCCCCAGAGTGAGCCCAAACACACAGACACGCCCCGCCCCAAGAGTGAGCCCAAACACACCCACACGCCCCGCCCCCAGAGTGAGCCCAGGAAAGGTCAAAGTGAGACAACACATGGCTCGAGAGAAAGGCACTTTCGTATGCAAAGCAGGAGCTGCACACGCAAACCATGCAAAAGGAGGCCTTCCTTCACTGCCTCCCACCACCAGCAGGCCCATGTTTCGCCATTGAAAGGAAAGCAGGGCTTCAGCCCTCCTAAGGGCTCCTGCGGAAGAGAAACGCCGTCACTCTGAACATCCCCGCTTCCGTCGGCTCTCGTCCGCAGGCACTCGTCTTCTCTGCAGCCTTCCCAGCTGCTCTCCTCCATGACCTCATGACACCTGCCTGCTCCTGGCCAATCCCGTTGCTCTCGTGCCATGACCTCACAAGCGGCAGCCCGACTATCTTGGCTTCGCCGGCCTCTGCTAGCCCTTCCCGCCGCCTGAGCTCTCGGCCGGGCCGCTTTGGACTCGGGGAGGCACTTGATGACGTCACAGTGTCTGCCCGACGACTGCCGCAAGGCACTCGGGTCGCTGCCATGGAAACGGCATCACAATCCACCTCCCAGCCACGCCCGGCCCCTTCACCTTCCTCTGCGTCTCCCCTCTCGCAAGCTCTGCAGCACTGCCCTTGGAGTGGAAATCCGGCCTCCTGAGGGCCAAGTTCCACCAGCCAAGCAGCACCGTCCCTACCTTCCCGGCAGAACTTACCTGCGGGCTCACGCAGCCCCACGCTCCCTCCACTGCGAGCCTGCCCTTTGGGCGTGCCCGCGCTCGCGCTCACACACACACACACACACACACCCTCCCCCGCCCCCAGAGTGAGCCCAAACACACAGACACGCCCCGCCCCCAGAGTGAGCCCAAACACACCCACACGCCCCGCCCCCAGAGTGAGCCCAGGAAAGGTCAAAGTGAGACAACACATGGCTCGAGAGAAAGGCACTTTCGTAGGCAAAGCAGGAGCTGCACACGCAAACCATGCAAAAGGAGGCCTTCCTTCACTGCCTCCCACCACCAGCAGGCCCATGTTTCGCCATTGAAAGGAAAGCAGGGCTTCAGCCCTCCTAAGGGCTCCTGCGGAAGAGAAACGCCGTCACTCTGAACATCCCCGCTTCCGTCGGCTCTCGTCCGCAGGCACTCGTCTTCTCTGCAGCCTTCCCAGCTGCTCTCCTCCATGACCTCATGACACCTGCCTGCTCCTGGCCAATCCCGTTGCTCTCGTGCCATGACCTCACAAGCGGCAGCCCGACTATCTTGGCTTCGCCGGCCTCTGCTAGCCCTTCCCGCCGCCTGAGCTCTCGGCCGGGCCGCTTTGGACTCGGGGAGGCACTTGATGACGTCACAGTGTCTGCCCGACGACTGCCGCAAGGCACTCGGGTCGCTGCCATGGAAACGGCATCACAATCCACCTCCCAGCCACGCCCGGCCCCTTCACCTTCCTCTGCGTCTCCCCTCTCGCAAGCTCTGCAGCACTGCCCTTGGAGTGGAAATCCGGCCTCCTGAGGGCCAAGTTCCACCAGCCAAGCAGCACCGTCCCTACCTTCCCGGCTGAACTTACCTGCGGGCTCACGCAGCCCCACGCTCCCTCCACTGCGAGCCTGCCCTTTGGGCGTACCCGCGCTCACACACACACACACACACACACACACCCTCCCCCGCCCCCAGAGTGAGCCCAAACACACAGACACGCCCCACCCCCCCCCGCCCCCAGAGTGAGCCCAAACACACCCACACGCCCCGCCCCCAGAGTGAGCCCAGGAAAGGTCAAAGTGAGACAACACATGGCTCGAGAGAAAGGCACTTTCATAGGCAAAGCAGGAGCTGCACACGCAAACCATGCAAAAGGAGGCCTTCCTTCCCTGCCTCCCACCACCAGCAGGCCCATGTTTCGCCATTGAAAGGAAAGCAGGGCTTCAGCCCTCCTAAGGGCTCCTGCGGAAGAGAAACGCCGTCACTCTGAACATCCCCGCTTCCGTCGGCTCTCGTCCGCAGGCACTCGTCTTCTCTGCAGCCTTGCCAGCTGCTCTCCTCCATGACCTCATGACACCTGCCTGCTCCTGGCCAATCCCGTTGCTCTCGTGCCATGACCTCACAAGCGGCAGCCCGACTGTCTTGGCTTCGCCGGCCTCTGCTAGCCCTTCCCGCCGCCCGAGCTCTCGGCCGGGCCGCTTTGGACTCGGGGAGGCACTTGATGACGTCACAGTGTCTGCCCGACGACTGCCGCAAGGCACTCGGGTCGCTGCCATGGAAACGGCATCACAATCCACCTCCCAGCCACGCCCGGCCCCTTCACCTTCCTCTGCGTCTCCCCTCTCGCAAGCTCTGCAGCACTGCCCTTGGAGTGGAAATCCGGCCTCCTGAGGGCCAAGTTCCACCAGCCAAGCAGCACCGTCCCTACCTTCCCGGCAGAACTTACCTGCGGGCTCACGCAGCCCCACGCTCCCTCCACTGCGAGCCTGCCCTTTGGGCGTGCCCGCGCTCGCGCTCACACACACACACACACACACACCCTCCCCCGCCCCCAGAGTGAGCCCAAACACACAGACACGCCCCGCCCCAAGAGTGAGCCCAAACACACCCACACGCCCCGCCCCCAGAGTGAGCCCAGGAAAGGTCAAAGTGAGACAACACATGGCTCGAGAGAAAGGCACTTTCGTAGGCAAAGCAGGAGCTGCACACGCAAACCATGCAAAAGGAGGCCTTCCTTCACTGCCTCCCACCACCAGCAGGCCCATGTTTCGCCATTGAAAGGAAAGCAGGGCTTCAGCCCTCCTAAGGGCTCCTGCGGAAGAGAAACGCCGTCACTCTGAACATCCCCGCTTCCGTCGGCTCTCGTCCGCAGGCACTCGTCTTCTCTGCAGCCTTCCCAGCTGCTCTCCTCCATGACCTCATGACACCTGCCTGCTCCTGGCCAATCCCGTTGCTCTCGTGCCATGACCTCACAAGCGGCAGCCCGACTATCTTGGCTTCGCCGGCCTCTGCTAGCCCTTCCCGCCGCCTGAGCTCTCGGCCGGGCCGCTTTGGACTCGGGGAGGCACTTGATGACGTCACAGTGTCTGCCCGACGACTGCCGCAAGGCACTCGGGTCGCTGCCATGGAAACGGCATCACAATCCACCTCCCAGCCACGCCCGGCCCCTTCACCTTCCTCTGCGTCTCCCCTCTCGCAAGCTCTGCAGCACTGCCCTTGGAGTGGAAATCCGGCCTCCTGAGGGCCAAGTTCCACCAGCCAAGCAGCACCGTCCCTACCTTCCCGGCAGAACTTACCTGCGGGCTCACGCAGCCCCACGCTCCCTCCACTGCGAGCCTGCCCTTTGGGCGTGCCCGCGCTCGCGCTCACACACACACACACACACACACCCTCCCCCGCCCCCAGAGTGAGCCCAAACACACAGACACGCCCCGCCCCCAGAGTGAGCCCAAACACACCCACACGCCCCGCCCCCAGAGTGAGCCCAGGAAAGGTCAAAGTGAGACAACACATGGCTCGAGAGAAAGGCACTTTCGTAGGCAAAGCAGGAGCTGCACACGCAAACCATGCAAAAGGAGGCCTTCCTTCACTGCCTCCCACCACCAGCAGGCCCATGTTTCGCCATTGAAAGGAAAGCAGGGCTTCAGCCCTCCTAAGGGCTCCTGCGGAAGAGAAACGCCGTCACTCTGAACATCCCCGCTTCCGTCGGCTCTCGTCCGCAGGCACTCGTCTTCTCTGCAGCCTTGCCAGCTGCTCTCCTCCATGACCTCATGACACCTGCCTGCTCCTGGCCAATCCCGTTGCTCTCGTGCCATGACCTCACAAGCGGCAGCCCGACTGTCTTGGCTTCGCCGGCCTCTGCTAGCCCTTCCCGCCGCCCGAGCTCTCGGCCGGGCCGCTTTGGACTCGGGGAGGCACTTGATGACGTCACAGTGTCTGCCCGACGACTGCCGCAAGGCACTCGGGTCGCTGCCATGGAAACGGCATCACAATCCACCTCCCAGCCACGCCCGGCCCCTTCACCTTCCTCTGCGTCTCCCCTCTCGCAAGCTCTGCAGCACTGCCCTTGGAGTGGAAATCCGGCCTCCTGAGGGCCAAGTTCCACCAGCCAAGCAGCACCGTCCCTACCTTCCCGGCAGAACTTACCTGCGGGCTCACGCAGCCCCACGCTCCCTCCACTGCGAGCCTGCCCTTTGGGCGTGCCCGCGCTCGCGCTCACACACACACACACACACACACCCTCCCCCGCCCCCAGAGTGAGCCCAAACACACAGACACGCCCCGCCCCAAGAGTGAGCCCAAACACACCCACACGCCCCGCCCCCAGAGTGAGCCCAGGAAAGGTCAAAGTGAGACAACACATGGCTCGAGAGAAAGGCACTTTCGTATGCAAAGCAGGAGCTGCACACGCAAACCATGCAAAAGGAGGCCTTCCTTCACTGCCTCCCACCACCAGCAGGCCCATGTTTCGCCATTGAAAGGAAAGCAGGGCTTCAGCCCTCCTAAGGGCTCCTGCGGAAGAGAAACGCCGTCACTCTGAACATCCCCGCTTCCGTCGGCTCTCGTCCGCAGGCACTCGTCTTCTCTGCAGCCTTCCCAGCTGCTCTCCTCCATGACCTCATGACACCTGCCTGCTCCTGGCCAATCCCGTTGCTCTCGTGCCATGACCTCACAAGCGGCAGCCCGACTATCTTGGCTTCGCCGGCCTCTGCTAGCCCTTCCCGCCGCCTGAGCTCTCGGCCGGGCCGCTTTGGACTCGGGGAGGCACTTGATGACGTCACAGTGTCTGCCCGACGACTGCCGCAAGGCACTCGGGTCGCTGCCATGGAAACGGCATCACAATCCACCTCCCAGCCACGCCCGGCCCCTTCACCTTCCTCTGCGTCTCCCCTCTCGCAAGCTCTGCAGCACTGCCCTTGGAGTGGAAATCCGGCCTCCTGAGGGCCAAGTTCCACCAGCCAAGCAGCACCGTCCCTACCTTCCCGGCAGAACTTACCTGCGGGCTCACGCAGCCCCACGCTCCCTCCACTGCGAGCCTGCCCTTTGGGCGTGCCCGCGCTCGCGCTCACACACACACACACACACACACCCTCCCCCGCCCCCAGAGTGAGCCCAAACACACAGACACGCCCCGCCCCCAGAGTGAGCCCAAACACACCCACACGCCCCGCCCCCAGAGTGAGCCCAGGAAAGGTCAAAGTGAGACAACACATGGCTCGAGAGAAAGGCACTTTCGTAGGCAAAGCAGGAGCTGCACACGCAAACCATGCAAAAGGAGGCCTTCCTTCACTGCCTCCCACCACCAGCAGGCCCATGTTTCGCCATTGAAAGGAAAGCAGGGCTTCAGCCCTCCTAAGGGCTCCTGCGGAAGAGAAACGCCGTCACTCTGAACATCCCCGCTTCCGTCGGCTCTCGTCCGCAGGCACTCGTCTTCTCTGCAGCCTTGCCAGCTGCTCTCCTCCATGACCTCATGACACCTGCCTGCTCCTGGCCAATCCCGTTGCTCTCGTGCCATGACCTCACAAGCGGCAGCCCGACTATCTTGGCTTCGCCGGCCTCTGCTAGCCCTTCCCGCCGCCCGAGCTCTCGGCCGGGCGGCTTTGGACTCGGGGAGGCACTTGATGACGTCACAGTCTCTGCCCGACGACTGCCGCAAGGCACTCGGGTCGCTGCCATGGAAACGGCATCACAATCCACCTCCCAGCCACGCCCGGCCCCTTCACCTTCCTCTGCGTCTCCCCTCTCGCAAGCTCTGCAGCACTGCCCTTGGAGTGGAAATCCGGCCTCCTGAGGGCCAAGTTCCACCAGCCAAGCAGCACCGTCCCTACCTTCCCGGCAGAACTTACCTGCGGGCTCACGCAGCCCCACGCTCCCTCCACTGCGAGCCTGCCCTTTGGGCGTGCCCGCGCTCGCGCTCACACACACACACACACACACACCCTCCCCCGCCCCCAGAGTGAGCCCAAACACACAGACACGCCCCGCCCCAAGAGTGAGCCCAAACACACCCACACGCCCCGCCCCCAGAGTGAGCCCAGGAAAGGTCAAAGTGAGACAACACATGGCTCGAGAGAAAGGCACTTTCATAGGCAAAGCAGGAGCTGCACACGCAAACCATGCAAAAGGAGGCCTTCCTTCACTGCCTCCCACCACCAGCAGGCCCATGTTTCGCCATTGAAAGGAAAGCAGGGCTTCAGCCCTCCTAAGGGCTCCTGCGGAAGAGAAACGCCGTCACTCTGAACATCCCCGCTTCCGTCGGCTCTCGTCCGCAGGCACTCGTCTTCTCTGCAGCCTTCCCAGCTGCTCTCCTCCATGACCTCATGACACCTGCCTGCTCCTGGCCAATCCCGTTGCTCTCGTGCCATGACCTCACAAGCGGCAGCCCGACTATCTTGGCTTCGCCGGCCTCTGCTAGCCCTTCCCGCCGCCTGAGCTCTCGGCCGGGCCGCTTTGGACTCGGGGAGGCACTTGATGACGTCACAGTGTCTGCCCGACGACTGCCGCAAGGCACTCGGGTCGCTGCCATGGAAACGGCATCACAATCCACCTCCCAGCCACGCCCGGCCCCTTCACCTTCCTCTGCGTCTCCCCTCTCGCAAGCTCTGCAGCACTGCCCTTGGAGTGGAAATCCGGCCTCCTGAGGGCCAAGTTCCACCAGCCAAGCAGCACCGTCCCTACCTTCCCGGCAGAACTTACCTGCGGGCTCACGCAGCCCCACGCTCCCTCCACTGCGAGCCTGCCCTTTGGGCGTGCCCGCGCTCGCGCTCACACACACACACACACACACACCCTCCCCCGCCCCCAGAGTGAGCCCAAACACACAGACACGCCCCGCCCCAAGAGTGAGCCCAAACACACCCACACGCCCCGCCCCCAGAGTGAGCCCAGGAAAGGTCAAAGTGAGACAACACATGGCTCGAGAGAAAGGCACTTTCGTAGGCAAAGCAGGAGCTGCACACGCAAACCATGCAAAAGGAGGCCTTCCTTCACTGCCTCCCACCACCAGCAGGCCCATGTTTCGCCATTGAAAGGAAAGCAGGGCTTCAGCCCTCCTAAGGGCTCCTGCGGAAGAGAAACGCCGTCACTCTGAACATCCCCGCTTCCGTCGGCTCTCGTCCGCAGGCACTCGTCTTCTCTGCAGCCTTCCCAGCTGCTCTCCTCCATGACCTCATGACACCTGCCTGCTCCTGGCCAATCCCGTTGCTCTCGTGCCATGACCTCACAAGCGGCAGCCCGACTATCTTGGCTTCGCCGGCCTCTGCTAGCCCTTCCCGCCGCCTGAGCTCTCGGCCGGGCCGCTTTGGACTCGGGGAGGCACTTGATGACGTCACAGTGTCTGCCCGACGACTGCCGCAAGGCACTCGGGTCGCTGCCATGGAAACGGCATCACAATCCACCTCCCAGCCACGCCCGGCCCCTTCACCTTCCTCTGCGTCTCCCCTCTCGCAAGCTCTGCAGCACTGCCCTTGGAGTGGAAATCCGGCCTCCTGAGGGCCAAGTTCCACCAGCCAAGCAGCACCGTCCCTACCTTCCCGGCAGAACTTACCTGCGGGCTCACGCAGCCCCACGCTCCCTCCACTGCGAGCCTGCCCTTTGGGCGTGCCCGCGCTCGCGCTCACACACACACACACACACACACCCTCCCCCGCCCCCAGAGTGAGCCCAAACACACAGACACGCCCCGCCCCCAGAGTGAGCCCAAACACACCCACACGCCCCGCCCCCAGAGTGAGCCCAGGAAAGGTCAAAGTGAGACAACACATGGCTCGAGAGAAAGGCACTTTCGTAGGCAAAGCAGGAGCTGCACACGCAAACCATGCAAAAGGAGGCCTTCCTTCCCTGCCTCCCACCACCAGCAGGCCCATGTTTCGCCATTGAAAGGAAAGCAGGGCTTCAGCCCTCCTAAGGGCTCCTGCGGAAGAGAAACGCCGTCACTCTGAACATCCCCGCTTCCGTCGGCTCTCGTCCGCAGGCACTCGTCTTCTCTGCAGCCTTCCCAGCTGCTCTCCTCCATGACCTCATGACACCTGCCTGCTCCTGGCCAATCCCGTTGCTCTCGTGCCATGACCTCACAAGCGGCAGCCCGACTCTCTTGGCTTCGCCGGCCTCTGCTAGCCCTTCCCGCCGCCCGAGCTCTCGGCCGGGCCGCTTTGGACTCGGGGAGGCACTTGATGACGTCACAGTGTCTGCCCGACGACTGCCGCAAGGCACTCGGGTCGCTGCCATGGAAACGGCATCACAATCCACCTCCCAGCCACGCCCGGCCCCTTCACCTTCCTCTGCGTCTCCCCTCTCGCAAGCTCTGCAGCACTGCCCTTGCAGTGGAAATCCGGCCTCCTGAGGGCCAAGTTCCACCAGCCAAGCAGCACCGTCCCTACCTTCCCGGCTGAACTTACCTGCGGGCTCACGCAGCCCCACGCTCCCTCCACTGCGAGCCTGCCCTTTGGGCGTGCCCGCGCTCACACACACACACACACACACACACACCCCTCCCCCGCCCCCAGAGTGAGCCCAAACACACAGACACGCCCCACCCCCCCCCGCCCCCAGAGTGAGCCCAAACACACCCACACGCCCCGCCCCCAGAGTGAGCCCAGGAAAGGTCAAAGTGAGACAACACATGGCTCGAGAAAAAGGCACTTTCATAGGCAAAGCAGGAGCTGCACACGCAAACCATGCAAAAGGAGGCCTTCCTTCACTGCCTCCCACCACCAGCAGGCCCATGTTTCGCCATTGAAAGGAAAGCAGGGCTTCAGCCCTCCTAAGGGCTCCTGCGGAAGAGAAACGCCGTCACTCTGAACATCCCCGCTTCTGTCGGCTCTCGTCCGCAGGCACTCGTCTTCTCTGCAGCCTTCCCAGCTGCTCTCCTCCATGACCTCATGACACCTGCCTGCTCCTGGCCAATCCCGTTGCTCTCGTGCCATGACCTCACAAGCGGCAGCCCGACTCTCTTGGCTTCGCCGGCCTCTGCTAGCCCTTCCCGCCGCCCGAGCTCTCGGCCGGGCGGCTTTGGACTCGGGGAGGCACTTGATGACGTCACAGTCTCTGCCCGACGACTGCCGCAAGGCACTCGGGTCGCTGCCATGGAAACGGCATCACAATCCACCTCCCAGCCACGCCCGGCCCCTTCACCTTCCTCTGCGTCTCCCCTCTCGCAAGCTCTGCAGCACTGCCCTTGGAGTGGAAATTCGGCCTCCTGAGGGCCAAGTTCCACCAGCCAAGCAGCACCGTCCCTACCTTCCCGGCAGAACTTACCTGCGGGCTCACGCAGCCCCACGCTCCCTCCACTGCGAGCCTGCCCTTTGGGCGTGCCCGCGCTCGCGCTCACACACACACACACACACACACCCTCCCCCGCCCCCAGAGTGAGCCCAAACACACAGACACGCCCCGCCCCAAGAGTGAGCCCAAACACACCCACACGCCCCGCCCCCAGAGTGAGCCCAGGAAAGGTCAAAGTGAGACAACACATGGCTCGAGAGAAAGGCACTTTCATAGGCAAAGCAGGAGCTGCACACGCAAACCATGCAAAAGGAGGCCTTCCTTCACTGCCTCCCACCACCAGCAGGCCCATGTTTCGCCATTGAAAGGAAAGCAGGGCTTCAGCCCTCCTAAGGGCTCCTGCGGAAGAGAAACGCCGTCACTCTGAACATCCCCGCTTCCGTCGGCTCTCGTCCGCAGGCACTCGTCTTCTCTGCAGCCTTCCCAGCTGCTCTCCTCCATGACCTCATGACACCTGCCTGCTCCTGGCCAATCCCGTTGCTCTCGTGCCATGACCTCACAAGCGGCAGCCCGACTATCTTGGCTTCGCCGGCCTCTGCTAGCCCTTCCCGCCGCCTGAGCTCTCGGCCGGGCCGCTTTGGACTCGGGGAGGCACTTGATGACGTCACAGTGTCTGCCCGACGACTGCCGCAAGGCACTCGGGTCGCTGCCATGGAAACGGCATCACAATCCACCTCCCAGCCACGCCCGGCCCCTTCACCTTCCTCTGCGTCTCCCCTCTCGCAAGCTCTGCAGCACTGCCCTTGGAGTGGAAATCCGGCCTCCTGAGGGCCAAGTTCCACCAGCCAAGCAGCACCGTCCCTACCTTCCCGGCAGAACTTACCTGCGGGCTCACGCAGCCCCACGCTCCCTCCACTGCGAGCCTGCCCTTTGGGCATGCCCGCGCTCGCGCTCACACACACACACACACCCTCCCCCGCCCCCAGAGTGAGCCCAAACACACAGACACGCCCCGCCCCCAGAGTGAGCCCAAACACACCCACACGCCCCGCCCCCAGAGTGAGCCCAGGAAAGGTCAAAGTGAGACAACACATGGCTCGAGAGAAAGGCACTTTCATAGGCAAAGCAGGAGCTGCACACGCAAACCATGCAAAAGGAGGCCTTCCTTCACTGCCTCCCACCACCAGCAGGCCCATGTTTCGCCATTGAAAGGAAAGCAGGGCTTCAGCCCTCCTAAGGGCTCCTGCGGAAGAGAAACGCCGTCACTCTGAACATCCCCGCTTCCGTCGGCTCTCGTCCGCAGGCACTCGTCTTCTCTGCAGCCTTGCCAGCTGCTCTCCTCCATGACCTCATGACACCTGCCTGCTCCTGGCCAATCCCGTTGCTCTCGTGCCATGACCTCACAAGCGGCAGCCCGACTGTCTTGGCTTCGCCGGCCTCTGCTAGCCCTTCCCGCCGCCCGAGCTCTCGGCCGGGCCGCTTTGGACTCGGGGAGGCACTTGATGACGTCACAGTGTCTGCCCGACGACTGCCGCAAGGCACTCGGGTCGCTGCCATGGAAACGGCATCACAATCCACCTCCCAGCCACGCCCGGCCCCTTCACCTTCCTCTGCGTCTCCCCTCTCGCAAGCTCTGCAGCACTGCCCTTGCAGTGGAAATCCGGCCTCCTGAGGGCCAAGTTCCACCAGCCAAGCAGCACCGTCCCTACCTTCCCGGCAGAACTTACCTGCGGGCTCACGCAGCCCCACGCTCCCTCCACTGCGAGCCTGCCCTTTGGGCGTGCCCGCGCTCGCGCTCACACACACACACACACACACACCCTCCCCCGCCCCCAGAGTGAGCCCAAACACACAGACACGCCCCGCCCCCAGAGTGAGCCCAAACACACCCACACGCCCCGCCCCCAGAGTGAGCCCAGGAAAGGTCAAAGTGAGACAACACATGGCTCGAGAGAAAGGCACTTTCATAGGCAAAGCAGGAGCTGCACACGCAAACCATGCAAAAGGAGGCCTTCCTTCACTGCCTCCCACCACCAGCAGGCCCATGTTTCGCCATTGAAAGGAAAGCAGGGCTTCAGCCCTCCTAAGGGCTCCTGCGGAAGAGAAACGCCGTCACTCTGAACATCCCCGCTTCCGTCGGCTCTCGTCCGCAGGCACTCGTCTTCTCTGCAGCCTTCCCAGCTGCTCTCCTCCATGACCTCATGACACCTGCCTGCTCCTGGCCAATCCCGTTGCTCTCGTGCCATGACCTCACAAGCGGCAGCCCGACTCTCTTGGCTTCGCCGGCCTCTGCTAGCCCTTCCCGCCGCCCGAGCTCTCGGCCGGGCCGCTTTGGACTCGGGGAGGCACTTGATGACGTCACAGTGTCTGCCCGACGACTGCCGCAAGGCACTCGGGTCGCTGCCATGGAAACGGCATCACAATCCACCTCCCAGCCACGCCCGGCCCCTTCACCTTCCTCTGCGTCTCCCCTCTCGCAAGCTCTGCAGCACTGCCCTTGGAGTGGAAATCCGGCCTCCTGAGGGCCAAGTTCCACCAGCCAAGCAGCACCGTCCCTACCTTCCCGGCAGAACTTACCTGCGGGCTCACGCAGCCCCACGCTCCCTCCACTGCGAGCCTGCCCTTTGGGCGTGCCCGCGCTCACACACACACACACACACACACACACCCTCCCCCGCCCCCAGAGTGAGCCCAAACACACAGACACGCCCCACCCCCCCCCGCCCCCAGAGTGAGCCCAAACACACCCACACGCCCCGCCCCCAGAGTGAGCCCAGGAAAGGTCAAAGTGAGACAACACATGGCTCGAGAAAAAGGCACTTTCATAGGCAAAGCAGGAGCTGCACACGCAAACCATGCAAAAGGAGGCCTTCCTTCACTGCCTCCCACCACCAGCAGGCCCATGTTTCGCCATTGAAAGGAAAGCAGGGCTTCAGCCCTCCTAAGGGCTCCTGCGGAAGAGAAACGCCGTCACTCTGAACATCCCCGCTTCTGTCGGCTCTCGTCCGCAGGCACTCGTCTTCTCTGCAGCCTTCCCAGCTGCTCTCCTCCATGACCTCATGACACCTGCCTGCTCCTGGCCAATCCCGTTGCTCTCGTGCCATGACCTCACAAGCGGCAGCCCGACTATCTTGGCTTCGCCGGCCTCTGCTAGCCCTTCCCGCCGCCCGAGCTCTCGGCCGGGCGGCTTTGGACTCGGGGAGGCACTTGATGACGTCACAGTGTCTGCCCGACGACTGCCGCAAGGCACTCGGGTCGCTGCCATGGAAACGGCATCACAATCCACCTCCCAGCCACGCCCGGCCCCTTCACCTTCCTCTGCGTCTCCCCTCTCGCAAGCTCTGCAGCACTGCCCTTGGAGTGGAAATCCGGCCTCCTGAGGGCCAAGTTCCACCAGCCAAGCAGCACCGTCCCTACCTTCCCGGCAGAACTTACCTGCGGGCTCACGCAGCCCCACGCTCCCTCCACTGCGAGCCTGCCCTTTGGGCGTGCCCGCGCTCACACACACACACACACACACACCCTCCCCCGCCCCCAGAGTGAGCCCAAACACACAGACACGCCCCGCCCCCAGAGTGAGCCCAAACACACCCACACGCCCCGCCCCCAGAGTGAGCCCAGGAAAGGTCAAAGTGAGACAACACATGGCTCGAGAGAAAGGCACTTTCATAGGCAAAGCAGGAGCTGCACACGCAAACCATGCAAAAGGAGGCCTTCCTTCACTGCCTCCCACCACCAGCAGGCCCATGTTTCGCCATTGAAAGGAAAGCAGGGCTTCAGCCCTCCTAAGGGCTCCTGCGGAAGAGAAACGCCGTCACTCTGAACATCCCCGCTTCCGTCGGCTCTCGTCCGCAGGCACTCGTCTTCTCTGCAGCCTTCCCAGCTGCTCTCCTCCATGACCTCATGACACCTGCCTGCTCCTGGCCAATCCCGTTGCTCTCGTGCCATGACCTCACAAGCGGCAGCCCGACTATCTTGGCTTCGCCGGCCTCTGCTAGCCCTTCCCGCCGCCCGAGCTCTCGGCCGGGCCGCTTTGGACTCGGGGAGGCACTTGATGACGTCACAGTGTCTGCCCGACGACTGCCGCAAGGCACTCGGGTCGCTGCCATGGAAACGGCATCACAATCCACCTCCCAGCCACGCCCGGCCCCTTCACCTTCCTCTGCGTCTCCCCTCTCGCAAGCTCTGCAGCACTGCCCTTGGAGTGGAAATCCGGCCTCCTGAGGGCCAAGTTCCACCAGCCAAGCAGCACCGTCCCTACCTTCCCGGCAGAACTTACCTGCGGGCTCACGCAGCCCCACGCTCCCTCCACTGCGAGCCTGCCCTTTGGGGGTGCCCGCGCTCACACACACACACACACACACACACACCCCCTCCCCCGCCCCCAGAGTGAGCCCAAACACCCAGACACGCCCCGCCCCAAGAGTGAGCCCAAACACACCCACACGCCCCGCCCCCAGAGTGAGCCCAGGAAAGGTCAAAGTGAGACAACACATGGCTCGAGAGAAAGGCACTTTCGTAGGCAAAGCAGGAGCTGCACACGCAAACCATGCAAAAGGAGGCCTTCCTTCCCTGCCTCCCACCACCAGCAGGCCCATGTTTCGCCATTGAAAGGAAAGCAGGGCTTCAGCCCTCCTAAGGGCTCCTGCGGAAGAGAAACGCCGTCACTCTGAACATCCCCGCTTCCGTCGGCTCTCGTCCGCAGGCACTCGTCTTCTCTGCAGCCTTCCCAGCTGCTCTCCTCCATGACCTCATGACACCTGCCTGCTCCTGGCCAATCCCGTTGCTCTCGTGCCATGACCTCACAAGCGGCAGCCCGACTATCTTGGCTTCGCCGGCCTCTGCTAGCCCTTCCCGCCGCCTGAGCTCTCGGCCGGGCCGCTTTGGACTCGGGGAGGCACTTGATGACGTCACAGTGTCTGCCCGACGACTGCCGCAAGGCACTCGGGTCGCTGCCATGGAAACGGCATCACAATCCACCTCCCAGCCACGCCCGGCCCCTTCACCTTCCTCTGCGTCTCCCCTCTCGCAAGCTCTGCAGCACTGCCCTTGGAGTGGAAATCCGGCCTCCTGAGGGCCAAGTTCCACCAGCCAAGCAGCACCGTCCCTACCTTCCCGGCAGAACTTACCTGCGGGCTCACGCAGCCCCACGCTCCCTCCACTGCGAGCCTGCCCTTTGGGCATGCCCGCGCTCGCGCTCACACACACACACACCCTCCCCCGCCCCCAGAGTGAGCCCAAACACACAGACACGCCCCGCCCCCAGAGTGAGCCCAAACACACCCACACGCCCCGCCCCCAGAGTGAGCCCAGGAAAGGTCAAAGTGAGACAACACACGGCTCGAGAGAAAGGCACTTTCATAGGCAAAGCAGGAGCTGCACACGCAAACCATGCAAAAGGAGGCCTTCCTTCACTGCCTCCCACCACCAGCAGGCCCATGTTTCGCCATTGAAAGGAAAGCAGGGCTTCAGCCCTCCTAAGGGCTCCTGCGGAAGAGAAACGCCGTCACTCTGAACATCCCCGCTTCCGTCGGCTCTCGTCCGCAGGCACTCGTCTTCTCTGCAGCCTTCCCAGCTGCTCTCCTCCATGACCTCATGACACCTGCCTGCTCCTGGCCAATCCCGTTGCTCTCGTGCCATGACCTCACAAGCGGCAGCCCGACTGTCTTGGCTTCGCCGGCCTCTGCTAGCCCTTCCCGCCGCCCGAGCTCTCGGCCGGGCCGCTTTGGACTCGGGGAGGCACTTGATGACGTCACAGTGTCTGCCCGACGACTGCCGCAAGGCACTCGGGTCGCTGCCATGGAAACGGCATCACAATCCACCTCCCAGCCACGCCCGGCCCCTTCACCTTCCTCTGCGTCTCCCCTCTCGCAAGCTCTGCAGCACTGCCCTTGCAGTGGAAATCCGGCCTCCTGAGGGCCAAGTTCCACCAGCCAAGCAGCACCGTCCCTACCTTCCCGGCAGAACTTACCTGCGGGCTCACGCAGCCCCACGCTCCCTCCACTGCGAGCCTGCCCTTTGGGCGTGCCCGCGCTCGCGCTCACACACACACACACACACACGCCCTCCCCCGCCCCCAGAGTGAGCCCAAACACACAGACACGCCCCGCCCCCAGAGTGAGCCCAAACACACCCACACGCCCCGCCCCCAGAGTGAGCCCAGGAAAGGTCAAAGTGAGACAACACATGGCTCGAGAGAAAGGCACTTTCATAGGCAAAGCAGGAGCTGCACACGCAAACAATGCAAAAGGAGGCCTTCCTTCACTGCCTCCCACCACCAGCAGGCCCATGTTTAGCCATTGAAAGGAAAGCAGGGCTTCAGCCCTCCTAAGGGCTCCTGCGGAAGAGAAACGCCGTCACTCTGAACATCCCCGCTTCCGTCGGCTCTCGTCCGCAGGCACTCGTCTTCTCTGCAGCCTTCCCAGCTGCTCTCCTCCATGACCTCATGACACCTGCCTGCTCCTGGCCAATCCCGTTGCTCTCGTGCCATGACCTCACAAGCGGCAGCCCGACTCTCTTGGCTTCGCCGGCCTCTGCTAGCCCTTCCCGCCGCCTCAGCTCTCGGCCGGGCCGCTTTGGACTCGGTGAGGCACTTGATGACGTCACAGTGTCTGCCCGACGACTGCCGCAAGGCACTCGGGTCGCTGCCGTGGAAACGGCATCACAATCCACCTCCCAGCCACGCCCGGCCCCTTCACCTTCCTCTGCGTCTCCCCTCTCACAAGCTCTGCGGCACTGCCCTTGCAGTGGAAATCCGGCCTCCTGAGGGCCAAGTTCCACCAGCCAAGCAGCACCGTCCCTACCTTCCCGGCAGAACTTACCTGCGGGCTCACGCAGCCCCACGCTCCCTCCACTGCGAGCCTGCCCTTTGGGCGTGCCCGCGCTCGCGCTCACACACACACACACACACACACCCTCCCCCGCCCCCAGAGTGAGCCCAAACACACAGACACGCCCCGCCCCCAGAGTGAGCCCAAACACACCCACACGCCCCGCCCCCAGAGTGAGCCCAGGAAAGGTCAAAGTGAGACAACACATGGCTCGAGAGAAAGGCACTTTCGTAGGCAAAGCAGGAGCTGCACACGCAAACCATGCAAAAGGAGGCCTTCCTTCACTGCCTCCCACCACCAGCAGGCCCATGTTTCGCCATTGAAAGGAAAGCAGGGCTTCAGCCCTCCTAAGGGCTCCTGCGGAAGAGAAACGCCGTCACTCTGAACATCCCCGCTTCCGTCGGCTCTCGTCCGCAGGCACTCGTCTTCTCTGCAGCCTTCCCAGCTGCTCTCCTCCATGACCTCATGACACCTGCCTGCTCCTGGCCAATCCCGTTGCTCTCGTGCCATGACCTCACAAGCGGCAGCCCGACTCTCTTGGCTTCGCCGGCCTCTGCTAGCCCTTCCCGCCGCCCGAGCTCTCGGCCGGGCCGCTTTGGACTCGGGGAGGCACTTGATGACGTCACAGTGTCTGCCCGACGACTGCCGCAAGGCACTCGGGTCGCTGCCATGGAAACGGCATCACAATCCACCTCCCAGCCACGCCCGGCCCCTTCACCTTCCTCTGCGTCTCCCCTCTCGCAAGCTCTGCAGCACTGCCCTTGGAGTGGAAATCCGGCCTCCTGAGGGCCAAGTTCCACTAGCCAAGCAGCACCGTCCCTACCTTCCCGGCAGAACTTACCTGCGGGCTCACGCAGCCCCACGCTCCCTCCACTGCGAGCCTGCCCTTTGGGCGTGCCCGCGCTCGCGCTCACACACACACACACACACACACCCTCCCCCGCCCCCAGAGTGAGCCCAAACACACAGACACGCCCCGCCCCCAGAGTGAGCCCAAACACACCCACACGCCCCGCCCCCAGAGTGAGCCCAGGAAAGGTCAAAGTGAGACAACACATGGCTCGAGAGAAAGGCACTTTCATAGGCAAAGCAGGAGCTGCACACGCAAACAATGCAAAAGGAGGCCTTCCTTCACTGCCTCCCACCACCAGCAGGCCCATGTTTCGCCATTGAAAGGAAAGCAGGGCTTCAGCCCTCCTAAGGGCTCCTGCGGAAGAGAAACGCCGTCACTCTGAACATCCCCGCTTCCGTCGGCTCTCGTCCGCAGGCACTCGTCTTCTCTGCAGCCTTGCCAGCTGCTCTCCTCCATGACCTCATGACACCTGCCTGCTCCTGGCCAATCCCGTTGCTCTCGTGCCATGACCTCACAAGCGGCAGCCCGACTCTCTTGGCTTCGCCGGCCTCTGCTAGCCCTTCCCGCCGCCTCAGCTCTCGGCCGGGCCGCTTTGGACTCGGTGAGGCACTTGATGACGTCACAGTGTCTGCCCGACGACTGCCGCAAGGCACTCGGGTCGCTGCCGTGGAAACGGCATCACAATCCACCTCCCAGCCACGCCCGGCCCCTTCACCTTCCTCTGCGTCTCCCCTCTCACAAGCTCTGCGGCACTGCCCTTGCAGTGGAAATCCGGCCTCCTGAGGGCCAAGTTCCACCAGCCAAGCAGCACCGTCCCTACCTTCCCGGCAGAACTTACCTGCGGGCTCACGCAGCCCCACGCTCCCTCCACTGCGAGCCTGCCCTTTGGGCGTGCCCGCGCTCGCGCTCACACACACACACACACACACACCCTCCCCCGCCCCCAGAGTGAGCCCAAACACACAGACACGCCCCGCCCCCAGAGTGAGCCCAAACACACCCACACGCCCCGCCCCCAGAGTGAGCCCAGGAAAGGTCAAAGTGAGACAACACATGGCTCGAGAGAAAGGCACTTTCGTAGGCAAAGCAGGAGCTGCACACGCAAACCATGCAAAAGGAGGCCTTCCTTCACTGCCTCCCACCACCAGCAGGCCCATGTTTCGCCATTGAAAGGAAAGCAGGGCTTCAGCCCTCCTAAGGGCTCCTGCGGAAGAGAAACGCCGTCACTCTGAACATCCCCGCTTCCGTCGGCTCTCGTCCGCAGGCACTCGTCTTCTCTGCAGCCTTCCCAGCTGCTCTCCTCCATGACCTCATGACACCTGCCTGCTCCTGGCCAATCCCGTTGCTCTCGTGCCATGACCTCACAAGCGGCAGCCCGACTGTCTTGGCTTCGCCGGCCTCTGCTAGCCCTTCCCGCCGCCCGAGCTCTCGGCCGGGCCGCTTTGGACTCGGGGAGGCACTTGATGACGTCACAGTGTCTGCCCGACGACTGCCGCAAGGCACTCGGGTCGCTGCCATGGAAACGGCATCACAATCCACCTCCCAGCCACGCCCGGCCCCTTCACCTTCCTCTGCGTCTCCCCTCTCGCAAGCTCTGCAGCACTGCCCTTGGAGTGGAAATCCGGCCTCCTGAGGGCCAAGTTCCACCAGCCAAGCAGCACCGTCCCTACCTTCCCGGCAGAACTTACCTGCGGGCTCACGCAGCCCCACGCTCCCTCCACTGCGAGCCTGCCCTTTGGGCGTGCCCGCGCTCGCGCTCACACACACACACACACACACACCCTCCCCCGCCCCCAGAGTGAGCCCAAACACACAGACACGCCCCGCCCCCAGAGTGAGCCCAAACACACCCACACGCCCCGCCCCCAGAGTGAGCCCAGGAAAGGTCAAAGTGAGACAACACATGGCTCGAGAGAAAGGCACTTTCATAGGCAAAGCAGGAGCTGCACACGCAAACAATGCAAAAGGAGGCCTTCCTTCACTGCCTCCCACCACCAGCAGGCCCATGTTTCGCCATTGAAAGGAAAGCAGGGCTTCAGCCCTCCTAAGGGCTCCTGCGGAAGAGAAACGCCGTCACTCTGAACATCCCCGCTTCCGTCGGCTCTCGTCCGCAGGCACTCGTCTTCTCTGCAGCCTTGCCAGCTGCTCTCCTCCATGACCTCATGACACCTGCCTGCTCCTGGCCAATCCCGTTGCTCTCGTGCCATGACCTCACAAGCGGCAGCCCGACTCTCTTGGCTTCGCCGGCCTCTGCTAGCCCTTCCCGCCGCCTCAGCTCTCGGCCGGGCCGCTTTGGACTCGGTGAGGCACTTGATGACGTCACAGTGTCTGCCCGACGACTGCCGCAAGGCACTCGGGTCGCTGCCGTGGAAACGGCATCACAATCCACCTCCCAGCCACGCCCGGCCCCTTCACCTTCCTCTGCGTCTCCCCTCTCACAAGCTCTGCGGCACTGCCCTTGCAGTGGAAATCCGGCCTCCTGAGGGCCAAGTTCCACCAGCCAAGCAGCACCGTCCCTACCTTCCCGGCAGAACTTACCTGCGGGCTCACGCAGCCCCACGCTCCCTCCACTGCGAGCCTGCCCTTTGGGCGTGCCCGCGCTCGCGCTCACACACACACACACACACACACCCTCCCCCGCCCCCAGAGTGAGCCCAAACACACAGACACGCCCCGCCCCCAGAGTGAGCCCAAACACACCCACACGCCCCGCCCTCAGAGTGAGCCCAGGAAAGGTCAAAGTGAGACAACACATGGCTCGAGAGAAAGGCACTTTCGTAGGCAAAGCAGGAGCTGCACACGCAAACCATGCAAAAGGAGGCCTTCCTTCACTGCCTCCCACCACCAGCAGGCCCATGTTTCGCCATTGAAAGGAAAGCAGGGCTTCAGCCCTCCTAAGGGCTCCTGCGGAAGAGAAACGCCGTCACTCTGAACATCCCCGCTTCCGTCGGCTCTCGTCCGCAGGCACTCGTCTTCTCTGCAGCCTTCCCAGCTGCTCTCCTCCATGACCTCATGACACCTGCCTGCTCCTGGCCAATCCCGTTGCTCTCGTGCCATGACCTCACAAGCGGCAGCCCGACTGTCTTGGCTTCGCCGGCCTCTGCTAGCCCTTCCCGCCGCCCGAGCTCTCGGCCGGGCCGCTTTGGACTCGGGGAGGCACTTGATGACGTCACAGTGTCTGCCCGACGACTGCCGCAAGGCACTCGGGTCGCTGCCATGGAAACGGCATCACAATCCACCTCCCAGCCACGCCCGGCCCCTTCACCTTCCTCTGCGTCTCCCCTCTCGCAAGCTCTGCAGCACTGCCCTTGGAGTGGAAATCCGGCCTCCTGAGGGCCAAGTTCCACCAGCCAAGCAGCACCGTCCCTACCTTCCCGGCAGAACTTACCTGCGGGCTCACGCAGCCCCACGCTCCCTCCACTGCGAGCCTGCCCTTTGGGCGTGCCCGCGCTCGCGCTCACACACACACACACACACACACCCTCCCCCGCCCCCAGAGTGAGCCCAAACACACAGACACGCCCCGCCCCCAGAGTGAGCCCAAACACACCCACACGCCCCGCCCCCAGAGTGAGCCCAGGAAAGGTCAAAGTGAGACAACACATGGCTCGAGAGAAAGGCACTTTCATAGGCAAAGCAGGAGCTGCACACGCAAACCATGCAAAAGGAGGCCTTCCTTCACTGCCTCCCACCACCAGCAGGCCCATGTTTCGCCATTGAAAGGAAAGCAGGGCTTCAGCCCTCCTAAGGGCTCCTGCGGAAGAGAAACGCCGTCACTCTGAACATCCCCGCTTCCGTCGGCTCTCGTCCGCAGGCACTCGTCTTCTCTGCAGCCTTGCCAGCTGCTCTCCTCCATGACCTCATGACACCTGCCTGCTCCTGGCCAATCCCGTTGCTCTCGTGCCATGACCTCACAAGCGGCAGCCCGACTCTCTTGGCTTCACCGGCCTCTGCTAGCCCTTCCCGCCGCCTCAGCTCTCGGCCGGGCCGCTTTGGACTCGGTGAGGCACTTGATGACGTCACAGTGTCTGCCCGACGACTGCCGCAAGGCACTCGGGTCGCTGCCGTGGAAACGGCATCACAATCCACCTCCCAGCCACGCCCGGCCCCTTCACCTTCCTCTGCGTCTCCCCTCTCGCAAGCTCTGCGGCACTGCCCTTGCAGTGGAAATCCGGCCTCCTGAGGGCCAAGTTCCACCAGCCAAGCAGCACCGTCCCTACCTTCCCGGCAGAACTTACCTGCGGGCTCACGCAGCCCCACGCTCCCTCCACTGCGAGCCTGCCCTTTGGGCGTGCCCGCGCTCGCGCTCACACACACACACACACACACACCCTCCCCCGCCCCCAGAGTGAGCCCAAACACACAGACACGCCCCGCCCCCAGAGTGAGCCCAAACACACCCACACGCCCCGCCCCCAGAGTGAGCCCAGGAAAGGTCAAAGTGAGACAACACATGGCTCGAGAGAAAGGCACTTTCGTAGGCAAAGCAGGAGCTGCACACGCAAACCATGCAAAAGGAGGCCTTCCTTCCCTGCCTCCCACCACCAGCAGGCCCATGTTTCGCCATTGAAAGGAAAGCAGGGCTTCAGCCCTCCTAAGGGCTCCTGCGGAAGAGAAACGCCGTCACTCTGAACATCCCCGCTTCCGTCGGCTCTCGTCCGCAGGCACTCGTCTTCTCTGCAGCCTTCCCAGCTGCTCTCCTCCATGACCTCATGACACCTGCCTGCTCCTGGCCAATCCCGTTGCTCTCGTGCCATGACCTCACAAGCGGCAGCCCGACTGTCTTGGCTTCGCCGGCCTCTGCTAGCCCTTCCCGCCGCCCGAGCTCTCGGCCGGGCCGCTTTGGACTCGGGGAGGCACTTGATGACGTCACAGTGTCTGCCCGACGACTGCCGCAAGGCACTCGGGTCGCTGCCATGGAAACGGCATCACAATCCACCTCCCAGCCACGCCCGGCCCCTTCACCTTCCTCTGCGTCTCCCCTCTCGCAAGCTCTGCAGCACTGCCCTTGGAGTGGAAATCCGGCCTCCTGAGGGCCAAGTTCCACCAGCCAAGCAGCACCGTCCCTACCTTCCCGGCTGAACTTACCTGCGGGCTCACGCAGCCCCACGCTCCCTCCACTGCGAGCCTGCCCTTTGGGCGTGCCCGCGCTCACACACACACACACACACACACACACCCTCCCCCGCCCCCAGAGTGAGCCCAAACACACAGACACGCCCCACCCCCCCCCGCCCCCAGAGTGAGCCCAAACACACCCACACGCCCCGCCCCCAGAGTGAGCCCAGGAAAGGTCAAAGTGAGACAACACATGGCTCGAGAGAAAGGCACTTTCATAGGCAAAGCAGGAGCTGCACACGCAAACAATGCAAAAGGAGGCCTTCCTTCACTGCCTCCCACCACCAGCAGGCCCATGTTTAGCCATTGAAAGGAAAGCAGGGCTTCAGCCCTCCTAAGGGCTCCTGCGGAAGAGAAACGCCGTCACTCTGAACATCCCCGCTTCCGTCGGCTCTCGTCCGCAGGCACTCGTCTTCTCTGCAGCCTTCCCAGCTGCTCTCCTCCATGACCTCATGACACCTGCCTGCTCCTGGCCAATCCCGTTGCTCTCGTGCCATGACCTCACAAGCGGCAGCCCGACTCTCTTGGCTTCGCCGGCCTCTGCTAGCCCTTCCCGCCGCCTCAGCTCTCGGCCGGGCCGCTTTGGACTCGGTGAGGCACTTGATGACGTCACAGTGTCTGCCCGACGACTGCCGCAAGGCACTCGGGTCGCTGCCGTGGAAACGGCATCACAATCCACCTCCCAGCCACGCCCGGCCCCTTCACCTTCCTCTGCGTCTCCCCTCTCACAAGCTCTGCGGCACTGCCCTTGCAGTGGAAATCCGGCCTCCTGAGGGCCAAGTTCCACCAGCCAAGCAGCACCGTCCCTACCTTCCCGGCAGAACTTACCTGCGGGCTCACGCAGCCCCACGCTCCCTCCACTGCGAGCCTGCCCTTTGGGCGTGCCCGCGCTCGCGCTCACACACACACACACACACACACCCTCCCCCGCCCCCAGAGTGAGCCCAAACACACAGACACGCCCCGCCCCCAGAGTGAGCCCAAACACACCCACACGCCCCGCCCCCAGAGTGAGCCCAGGAAAGGTCAAAGTGAGACAACACATGGCTCGAGAGAAAGGCACTTTCGTAGGCAAAGCAGGAGCTGCACACGCAAACCATGCAAAAGGAGGCCTTCCTTCACTGCCTCCCACCACCAGCAGGCCCATGTTTCGCCATTGAAAGGAAAGCAGGGCTTCAGCCCTCCTAAGGGCTCCTGCGGAAGAGAAACGCCGTCACTCTGAACATCCCCGCTTCCGTCGGCTCTCGTCCGCAGGCACTCGTCTTCTCTGCAGCCTTCCCAGCTGCTCTCCTCCATGACCTCATGACACCTGCCTGCTCCTGGCCAATCCCGTTGCTCTCGTGCCATGACCTCACAAGCGGCAGCCCGACTCTCTTGGCTTCGCCGGCCTCTGCTAGCCCTTCCCGCCGCCCGAGCTCTCGGCCGGGCCGCTTTGGACTCGGGGAGGCACTTGATGACGTCACAGTGTCTGCCCGACGACTGCCGCAAGGCACTCGGGTCGCTGCCATGGAAACGGCATCACAATCCACCTCCCAGCCACGCCCGGCCCCTTCACCTTCCTCTGCGTCTCCCCTCTCGCAAGCTCTGCAGCACTGCCCTTGGAGTGGAAATCCGGCCTCCTGAGGGCCAAGTTCCACTAGCCAAGCAGCACCGTCCCTACCTTCCCGGCAGAACTTACCTGCGGGCTCACGCAGCCCCACGCTCCCTCCACTGCGAGCCTGCCCTTTGGGCGTGCCCGCGCTCGCGCTCACACACACACACACACACACACCCTCCCCCGCCCCCAGAGTGAGCCCAAACACACAGACACGCCCCGCCCCCAGAGTGAGCCCAAACACACCCACACGCCCCGCCCCCAGAGTGAGCCCAGGAAAGGTCAAAGTGAGACAACACATGGCTCGAGAGAAAGGCACTTTCATAGGCAAAGCAGGAGCTGCACACGCAAACAATGCAAAAGGAGGCCTTCCTTCACTGCCTCCCACCACCAGCAGGCCCATGTTTCGCCATTGAAAGGAAAGCAGGGCTTCAGCCCTCCTAAGGGCTCCTGCGGAAGAGAAACGCCGTCACTCTGAACATCCCCGCTTCCGTCGGCTCTCGTCCGCAGGCACTCGTCTTCTCTGCAGCCTTGCCAGCTGCTCTCCTCCATGACCTCATGACACCTGCCTGCTCCTGGCCAATCCCGTTGCTCTCGTGCCATGACCTCACAAGCGGCAGCCCGACTCTCTTGGCTTCGCCGGCCTCTGCTAGCCCTTCCCGCCGCCTCAGCTCTCGGCCGGGCCGCTTTGGACTCGGTGAGGCACTTGATGACGTCACAGTGTCTGCCCGACGACTGCCGCAAGGCACTCGGGTCGCTGCCGTGGAAACGGCATCACAATCCACCTCCCAGCCACGCCCGGCCCCTTCACCTTCCTCTGCGTCTCCCCTCTCACAAGCTCTGCGGCACTGCCCTTGCAGTGGAAATCCGGCCTCCTGAGGGCCAAGTTCCACCAGCCAAGCAGCACCGTCCCTACCTTCCCGGCAGAACTTACCTGCGGGCTCACGCAGCCCCACGCTCCCTCCACTGCGAGCCTGCCCTTTGGGCGTGCCCGCGCTCGCGCTCACACACACACACACACACACACCCTCCCCCGCCCCCAGAGTGAGCCCAAACACACAGACACGCCCCGCCCCCAGAGTGAGCCCAAACACACCCACACGCCCCGCCCCCAGAGTGAGCCCAGGAAAGGTCAAAGTGAGACAACACATGGCTCGAGAGAAAGGCACTTTCGTAGGCAAAGCAGGAGCTGCACACGCAAACCATGCAAAAGGAGGCCTTCCTTCACTGCCTCCCACCACCAGCAGGCCCATGTTTCGCCATTGAAAGGAAAGCAGGGCTTCAGCCCTCCTAAGGGCTCCTGCGGAAGAGAAACGCCGTCACTCTGAACATCCCCGCTTCCGTCGGCTCTCGTCCGCAGGCACTCGTCTTCTCTGCAGCCTTCCCAGCTGCTCTCCTCCATGACCTCATGACACCTGCCTGCTCCTGGCCAATCCCGTTGCTCTCGTGCCATGACCTCACAAGCGGCAGCCCGACTGTCTTGGCTTCGCCGGCCTCTGCTAGCCCTTCCCGCCGCCCGAGCTCTCGGCCGGGCCGCTTTGGACTCGGGGAGGCACTTGATGACGTCACAGTGTCTGCCCGACGACTGCCGCAAGGCACTCGGGTCGCTGCCATGGAAACGGCATCACAATCCACCTCCCAGCCACGCCCGGCCCCTTCACCTTCCTCTGCGTCTCCCCTCTCGCAAGCTCTGCAGCACTGCCCTTGGAGTGGAAATCCGGCCTCCTGAGGGCCAAGTTCCACCAGCCAAGCAGCACCGTCCCTACCTTCCCGGCAGAACTTACCTGCGGGCTCACGCAGCCCCACGCTCCCTCCACTGCGAGCCTGCCCTTTGGGCGTGCCCGCGCTCGCGCTCACACACACACACACACACACACCCTCCCCCGCCCCCAGAGTGAGCCCAAACACACAGACACGCCCCGCCCCCAGAGTGAGCCCAAACACACCCACACGCCCCGCCCCCAGAGTGAGCCCAGGAAAGGTCAAAGTGAGACAACACATGGCTCGAGAGAAAGGCACTTTCATAGGCAAAGCAGGAGCTGCACACGCAAACAATGCAAAAGGAGGCCTTCCTTCACTGCCTCCCACCACCAGCAGGCCCATGTTTCGCCATTGAAAGGAAAGCAGGGCTTCAGCCCTCCTAAGGGCTCCTGCGGAAGAGAAACGCCGTCACTCTGAACATCCCCGCTTCCGTCGGCTCTCGTCCGCAGGCACTCGTCTTCTCTGCAGCCTTGCCAGCTGCTCTCCTCCATGACCTCATGACACCTGCCTGCTCCTGGCCAATCCCGTTGCTCTCGTGCCATGACCTCACAAGCGGCAGCCCGACTCTCTTGGCTTCGCCGGCCTCTGCTAGCCCTTCCCGCCGCCTCAGCTCTCGGCCGGGCCGCTTTGGACTCGGTGAGGCACTTGATGACGTCACAGTGTCTGCCCGACGACTGCCGCAAGGCACTCGGGTCGCTGCCGTGGAAACGGCATCACAATCCACCTCCCAGCCACGCCCGGCCCCTTCACCTTCCTCTGCGTCTCCCCTCTCACAAGCTCTGCGGCACTGCCCTTGCAGTGGAAATCCGGCCTCCTGAGGGCCAAGTTCCACCAGCCAAGCAGCACCGTCCCTACCTTCCCGGCAGAACTTACCTGCGGGCTCACGCAGCCCCACGCTCCCTCCACTGCGAGCCTGCCCTTTGGGCGTGCCCGCGCTCGCGCTCACACACACACACACACACACACCCTCCCCCGCCCCCAGAGTGAGCCCAAACACACAGACACGCCCCGCCCCCAGAGTGAGCCCAAACACACCCACACGCCCCGCCCTCAGAGTGAGCCCAGGAAAGGTCAAAGTGAGACAACACATGGCTCGAGAGAAAGGCACTTTCGTAGGCAAAGCAGGAGCTGCACACGCAAACCATGCAAAAGGAGGCCTTCCTTCACTGCCTCCCACCACCAGCAGGCCCATGTTTCGCCATTGAAAGGAAAGCAGGGCTTCAGCCCTCCTAAGGGCTCCTGCGGAAGAGAAACGCCGTCACTCTGAACATCCCCGCTTCCGTCGGCTCTCGTCCGCAGGCACTCGTCTTCTCTGCAGCCTTCCCAGCTGCTCTCCTCCATGACCTCATGACACCTGCCTGCTCCTGGCCAATCCCGTTGCTCTCGTGCCATGACCTCACAAGCGGCAGCCCGACTCTCTTGGCTTCGCCGGCCTCTGCTAGCCCTTCCCGCCGCCCGAGCTCTCGGCCGGGCCGCTTTGGACTCGGGGAGGCACTTGATGACGTCACAGTGTCTGCCCGACGACTGCCGCAAGGCACTCGGGTCGCTGCCATGGAAACGGCATCACAATCCACCTCCCAGCCACGCCCGGCCCCTTCACCTTCCTCTGCGTCTCCCCTCTCGCAAGCTCTGCAGCACTGCCCTTGGAGTGGAAATCCGGCCTCCTGAGGGCCAAGTTCCACCAGCCAAGCAGCACCGTCCCTACCTTCCCGGCAGAACTTACCTGCGGGCTCACGCAGCCCCACGCTCCCTCCACTGCGAGCCTGCCCTTTGGGCGTGCCCGCGCTCGCGCTCACACACACACACACACACACACCCTCCCCCGCCCCCAGAGTGAGCCCAAACACACAGACACGCCCCGCCCCCAGAGTGAGCCCAAACACACCCACACGCCCCGCCCCCAGAGTGAGCCCAGGAAAGGTCAAAGTGAGACAACACATGGCTCGAGAGAAAGGCACTTTCATAGGCAAAGCAGGAGCTGCACACGCAAACCATGCAAAAGGAGGCCTTCCTTCACTGCCTCCCACCACCAGCAGGCCCATGTTTCGCCATTGAAAGGAAAGCAGGGCTTCAGCCCTCCTAAGGGCTCCTGCGGAAGAGAAACGCCGTCACTCTGAACATCCCCGCTTCCGTCGGCTCTCGTCCGCAGGCACTCGTCTTCTCTGCAGCCTTGCCAGCTGCTCTCCTCCATGACCTCATGACACCTGCCTGCTCCTGGCCAATCCCGTTGCTCTCGTGCCATGACCTCACAAGCGGCAGCCCGACTCTCTTGGCTTCACCGGCCTCTGCTAGCCCTTCCCGCCGCCTCAGCTCTCGGCCGGGCCGCTTTGGACTCGGTGAGGCACTTGATGACGTCACAGTGTCTGCCCGACGACTGCCGCAAGGCACTCGGGTCGCTGCCGTGGAAACGGCATCACAATCCACCTCCCAGCCACGCCCGGCCCCTTCACCTTCCTCTGCGTCTCCCCTCTCGCAAGCTCTGCGGCACTGCCCTTGCAGTGGAAATCCGGCCTCCTGAGGGCCAAGTTCCACCAGCCAAGCAGCACCGTCCCTACCTTCCCGGCAGAACTTACCTGCGGGCTCACGCAGCCCCACGCTCCCTCCACTGCGAGCCTGCCCTTTGGGCGTGCCCGCGCTCGCGCTCACACACACACACACACACACACCCTCCCCCGCCCCCAGAGTGAGCCCAAACACACAGACACGCCCCGCCCCCAGAGTGAGCCCAAACACACCCACACGCCCCGCCCCCAGAGTGAGCCCAGGAAAGGTCAAAGTGAGACAACACATGGCTCGAGAGAAAGGCACTTTCGTAGGCAAAGCAGGAGCTGCACACGCAAACCATGCAAAAGGAGGCCTTCCTTCCCTGCCTCCCACCACCAGCAGGCCCATGTTTCGCCATTGAAAGGAAAGCAGGGCTTCAGCCCTCCTAAGGGCTCCTGCGGAAGAGAAACGCCGTCACTCTGAACATCCCCGCTTCCGTCGGCTCTCGTCCGCAGGCACTCGTCTTCTCTGCAGCCTTCCCAGCTGCTCTCCTCCATGACCTCATGACACCTGCCTGCTCCTGGCCAATCCCGTTGCTCTCGTGCCATGACCTCACAAGCGGCAGCCCGACTGTCTTGGCTTCGCCGGCCTCTGCTAGCCCTTCCCGCCGCCCGAGCTCTCGGCCGGGCCGCTTTGGACTCGGGGAGGCACTTGATGACGTCACAGTGTCTGCCCGACGACTGCCGCAAGGCACTCGGGTCGCTGCCATGGAAACGGCATCACAATCCACCTCCCAGCCACGCCCGGCCCCTTCACCTTCCTCTGCGTCTCCCCTCTCGCAAGCTCTGCAGCACTGCCCTTGGAGTGGAAATCCGGCCTCCTGAGGGCCAAGTTCCACCAGCCAAGCAGCACCGTCCCTACCTTCCCGGCTGAACTTACCTGCGGGCTCACGCAGCCCCACGCTCCCTCCACTGCGAGCCTGCCCTTTGGGCGTGCCCGCGCTCACACACACACACACACACACACACACCCTCCCCCGCCCCCAGAGTGAGCCCAAACACACAGACACGCCCCACCCCCCCCCGCCCCCAGAGTGAGCCCAAACACACCCACACGCCCCGCCCCCAGAGTGAGCCCAGGAAAGGTCAAAGTGAGACAACACATGGCTCGAGAGAAAGGCACTTTCATAGGCAAAGCAGGAGCTGCACACGCAAACAATGCAAAAGGAGGCCTTCCTTCACTGCCTCCCACCACCAGCAGGCCCATGTTTCGCCATTGAAAGGAAAGCAGGGCTTCAGCCCTCCTAAGGGCTCCTGCGGAAGAGAAACGCCGTCACTCTGAACATCCCCGCTTCCGTCGGCTCTCGTCCGCAGGCACTCGTCTTCTCTGCAGCCTTCCCAGCTGCTCTCCTCCATGACCTCATGACACCTGCCTGCTCCTGGCCAATCCCGTTGCTCTCGTGCCATGACCTCACAAGCGGCAGCCCGACTCTCTTGGCTTCGCCGGCCTCTGCTAGCCCTTCCCGCCGCCCGAGCTCTCGGCCGGGCCGCTTTGGACTCGGGGAGGCACTTGATGACGTCACAGTGTCTGCCCGACGACTGCCGCAAGGCACTCGGGTCGCTGCCATGGAAACGGCATCACAATCCACCTCCCAGCCACGCCCGGCCCCTTCACCTTCCTCTGCGTCTCCCCTCTCGCAAGCTCTGCAGCACTGCCCTTGGAGTGGAAATCCGGCCTCCTGAGGGCCAAGTTCCACCAGCCAAGCAGCACCGTCCCTACCTTCCCGGCAGAACTTACCTGCGGGCTCACGCAGCCCCACGCTCCCTCCACTGCGAGCCTGCCCTTTGGGCGTGCCCGCGCTCGCGCTCACACACACACACACACACACACACACCCTCCCCCGCCCCCAGAGTGAGCCCAAACACACAGACACGCCCCGCCCCCAGAGTGAGCCCAAACACACCCACACGCCCCGCCCCCAGAGTGAGCCCAGGAAAGGTCAAAGTGAGACAACACATGGCTCAAGAGAAAGGCACTTTCATAGGCAAAGCAGGAGCTGCACACGCAAACCATGCAAAAGGAGGCCTTCCTTCACTGCCTCCCACCACCAGCAGGCCCATGTTTCGCCATTGAAAGGAAAGCAGGGCTTCAGCCCTCCTAAGGGCTCCTGCGGAAGAGAAACGCCGTCACTCTGAACATCCCCGCTTCCGTCGGCTCTCGTCCGCAGGCACTCGTCTTCTCTGCAGCCTTGCCAGCTGCTCTCCTCCATGACCTCATGACACCTGCCTGCTCCTGGCCAATCCCGTTGCTCTCGTGCCATGACCTCACAAGCGGCAGCCCGACTCTCTTGGCTTCACCGGCCTCTGCTAGCCCTTCCCGCCGCCTCAGCTCTCGGCCGGGCCGCTTTGGACTCGGTGAGGCACTTGATGACGTCACAGTGTCTGCCCGACGACTGCCGCAAGGCACTCGGGTCGCTGCCGTGGAAACGGCATCACAATCCACCTCCCAGCCACGCCCGGCCCCTTCACCTTCCTCTGCGTCTCCCCTCTCGCAAGCTCTGCGGCACTGCCCTTGCAGTGGAAATCCGGCCTCCTGAGGGCCAAGTTCCACCAGCCAAGCAGCACCGTCCCTACCTTCCCGGCAGAACTTACCTGCGGGCTCACGCAGCCCCACGCTCCCTCCACTGCGAGCCTGCCCTTTGGGCGTGCCCGCGCTCGCGCTCACACACACACACACACACACACCCTCCCCCGCCCCCAGAGTGAGCCCAAACACACAGACACGCCCCGCCCCCAGAGTGAGCCCAAACACACCCACACGCCCCGCCCCCAGAGTGAGCCCAGGAAAGGTCAAAGTGAGACAACACATGGCTCGAGAGAAAGGCACTTTCGTAGGCAAAGCAGGAGCTGCACACGCAAACCATGCAAAAGGAGGCCTTCCTTCCCTGCCTCCCACCACCAGCAGGCCCATGTTTCGCCATTGAAAGGAAAGCAGGGCTTCAGCCCTCCTAAGGGCTCCTGCGGAAGAGAAACGCCGTCACTCTGAACATCCCCGCTTCCGTCGGCTCTCGTCCGCAGGCACTCGTCTTCTCTGCAGCCTTCCCAGCTGCTCTCCTCCATGACCTCATGACACCTGCCTGCTCCTGGCCAATCCCGTTGCTCTCGTGCCATGACCTCACAAGCGGCAGCCCGACTGTCTTGGCTTCGCCGGCCTCTGCTAGCCCTTCCCGCCGCCCGAGCTCTCGGCCGGGCCGCTTTGGACTCGGGGAGGCACTTGATGACGTCACAGTGTCTGCCCGACGACTGCCGCAAGGCACTCGGGTCGCTGCCATGGAAACGGCATCACAATCCACCTCCCAGCCACGCCCGGCCCCTTCACCTTCCTCTGCGTCTCCCCTCTCGCAAGCTCTGCAGCACTGCCCTTGGAGTGGAAATCCGGCCTCCTGAGGGCCAAGTTCCACCAGCCAAGCAGCACCGTCCCTACCTTCCCGGCTGAACTTACCTGCGGGCTCACGCAGCCCCACGCTCCCTCCACTGCGAGCCTGCCCTTTGGGCGTGCCCGCGCTCACACACACACACACACACACACACACCCTCCCCCGCCCCCAGAGTGAGCCCAAACACACAGACACGCCCCACCCCCCCCCGCCCCCAGAGTGAGCCCAAACACACCCACACGCCCCGCCCCCAGAGTGAGCCCAGGAAAGGTCAAAGTGAGACAACACATGGCTCGAGAGAAAGGCACTTTCATAGGCAAAGCAGGAGCTGCACACGCAAACAATGCAAAAGGAGGCCTTCCTTCACTGCCTCCCACCACCAGCAGGCCCATGTTTCGCCATTGAAAG
The DNA here is from genome assembly GCF_030463565.1 of Pelecanus crispus. NCBI lineage: Eukaryota > Metazoa > Chordata > Aves > Pelecaniformes > Pelecanidae > Pelecanus > Pelecanus crispus. Next base: position 193,251 of record NW_027461486.1, on the reverse strand, counting down.
GAAAGCAGGGCTTCAGCCCTCCTAAGGGCTCCTGCGGAAGAGAAACGCCGTCACTCTGAACATCCCCGCTTCCGTCGGCTCTCGTCCGCAGGCACTCGTCTTCTCTGCAGCCTTGCCAGCTGCTCTCCTCCATGACCTCATGACACCTGCCTGCTCCTGGCCAATCCCGTTGCTCTCGTGCCATGACCTCACAAGCGGCAGCCCGACTCTCTTGGCTTCGCCGGCCTCTGCTAGCCCTTCCCGCCGCCTCAGCTCTCGGCCGGGCCGCTTTGGACTCGGTGAGGCACTTGATGACGTCACAGTGTCTGCCCGACGACTGCCGCAAGGCACTCGGGTCGCTGCCGTGGAAACGGCATCACAATCCACCTCCCAGCCACGCCCGGCCCCTTCACCTTCCTCTGCGTCTCCCCTCTCACAAGCTCTGCGGCACTGCCCTTGCAGTGGAAATCCGGCCTCCTGAGGGCCAAGTTCCACCAGCCAAGCAGCACCGTCCCTACCTTCCCGGCAGAACTTACCTGCGGGCTCACGCAGCCCCACGCTCCCTCCACTGCGAGCCTGCCCTTTGGGCGTGCCCGCGCTCGCGCTCACACACACACACACACACACACCCTCCCCCGCCCCCAGAGTGAGCCCAAACACACAGACACGCCCCGCCCCCAGAGTGAGCCCAAACACACCCACACGCCCCGCCCTCAGAGTGAGCCCAGGAAAGGTCAAAGTGAGACAACACATGGCTCGAGAGAAAGGCACTTTCGTAGGCAAAGCAGGAGCTGCACACGCAAACCATGCAAAAGGAGGCCTTCCTTCACTGCCTCCCACCACCAGCAGGCCCATGTTTCGCCATTGAAAGGAAAGCAGGGCTTCAGCCCTCCTAAGGGCTCCTGCGGAAGAGAAACGCCGTCACTCTGAACATCCCCGCTTCCGTCGGCTCTCGTCCGCAGGCACTCGTCTTCTCTGCAGCCTTCCCAGCTGCTCTCCTCCATGACCTCATGACACCTGCCTGCTCCTGGCCAATCCCGTTGCTCTCGTGCCATGACCTCACAAGCGGCAGCCCGACTCTCTTGGCTTCGCCGGCCTCTGCTAGCCCTTCCCGCCGCCCGAGCTCTCGGCCGGGCCGCTTTGGACTCGGGGAGGCACTTGATGACGTCACAGTGTCTGCCCGACGACTGCCGCAAGGCACTCGGGTCGCTGCCATGGAAACGGCATCACAATCCACCTCCCAGCCACGCCCGGCCCCTTCACCTTCCTCTGCGTCTCCCCTCTCGCAAGCTCTGCAGCACTGCCCTTGCAGTGGAAATCCGGCCTCCTGAGGGCCAAGTTCCACCAGCCAAGCAGCACCGTCCCTACCTTCCCGGCAGAACTTACCTGCGGGCTCACGCAGCCCCACGCTCCCTCCACTGCGAGCCTGCCCTTTGGGCGTGCCCGCGCTCGCGCTCACACACACACACACACACACACCCTCCCCCGCCCCCAGAGTGAGCCCAAACACACAGACACGCCCCGCCCCCAGAGTGAGCCCAAACACACCCACACGCCCCACCCCCAGAGTGAGCCCAGGAAAGGTCAAAGTGAGACAACACATGGCTCGAGAGAAAGGCACTTTCATAGGCAAAGCAGGAGCTGCACACGCAAACAATGCAAAAGGAGGCCTTCCTTCACTGCCTCCCACCACCAGCAGGCCCATGTTTCGCCATTGAAAGGAAAGCAGGGCTTCAGCCCTCCTAAGGGCTCCTGCGGAAGAGAAACGCCGTCACTCTGAACATCCCCGCTTCCGTCGGCTCTCGTCCGCAGGCACTCGTCTTCTCTGCAGCCTTGCCAGCTGCTCTCCTCCATGACCTCATGACACCTGCCTGCTCCTGGCCAATCCCGTTGCTCTCGTGCCATGACCTCACAAGCGGCAGCCCGACTCTCTTGGCTTCACCGGCCTCTGCTAGCGCTTCCCGCCGCCTCAGCTCTCGGCCGGGCCGCTTTGGACTCGGGGAGGCACTTGATGACGTCACAGTGTCTGCCCGACGACTGCCGCAAGGCACTCGGGTCGCTGCCATGGAAACGGCATCACAATCCACCTCCCAGCCACGCCCGGCCCCTTCACCTTCCTCTGCGTCTCCCCTCTCGCAAGCTCTGCAGCACTGCCCTTGCAGTGGAAATCCGGCCTCCTGAGGGCCAAGTTCCACCAGCCAAGCAGCACCGTCCCTACCTTCCCGGCAGAACTTACCTGCGGGCTCACGCAGCCCCACGCTCCCTCCACTGCGAGCCTGCCCTTTGGGCGTGCCCGCGCTCGCGCTCACACACACACACACACACACACCCTCCCCCGCCCCCAGAGTGAGCCCAAACACACAGACACGCCCCGCCCCCAGAGTGAGCCCAAACACACCCACACGCCCCGCCCCCAGAGTGAGCCCAGGAAAGGTCAAAGTGAGACAACACATGGCTCGAGAGAAAGGCACTTTCGTAGGCAAAGCAGGAGCTGCACACGCAAACCATGCAAAAGGAGGCCTTCCTTCCCTGCCTCCCACCACCAGCAGGCCCATGTTTCGCCATTGAAAGGAAAGCAGGGCTTCAGCCCTCCTAAGGGCTCCTGCGGAAGAGAAACGCCGTCACTCTGAACATCCCCGCTTCCGTCGGCTCTCGTCCGCAGGCACTCGTCTTCTCTGCAGCCTTCCCAGCTGCTCTCCTCCATGACCTCATGACACCTGCCTGCTCCTGGCCAATCCCGTTGCTCTCGTGCCATGACCTCACAAGCGGCAGCCCGACTCTCTTGGCTTCGCCGGCCTCTGCTAGCCCTTCCCGCCGCCCGAGCTCTCGGCCGGGCCGCTTTGGACTCGGGGAGGCACTTGATGACGTCACAGTGTCTGTCCGACGACTGCCGCAAGGCACTCGGGTCGCTGCCATGGAAACGGCATCACAATCCACCTCCCAGCCACGCCCGGCCCCTTCACCTTCCTCTGCGTCTCCCCTCTCGCAAGCTCTGCAGCACTGCCCTTGGAGTGGAAATCCGGCCTCCTGAGGGCCAAGTTCCACCAGCCAAGCAGCACCGTCCCTACCTTCCCGGCTGAACTTACCTGCGGGCTCACGCAGCCCCACGCTCCCTCCACTGCGAGCCTGCCCTTTGGGCGTGCCCGCGCTCACACACACACACACACACACACACACCCTCCCCCGCCCCCAGAGTGAGCCCAAACACACAGACACGCCCCACCCCCCCCCCGCCCCCAGAGTGAGCCCAAACACACCCACACGCCCCGCCCCCAGAGTGAGCCCAGGAAAGGTCAAAGTGAGACAACACATGGCTCGAGAAAAAGGCACTTTCATAGGCAAAGCAGGAGCTGCACACGCAAACCATGCAAAAGGAGGCCTTCCTTCACTGCCTCCCACCACCAGCAGGCCCATGTTTCGCCATTGAAAGGAAAGCAGGGCTTCAGCCCTCCTAAGGGCTCCTGCGGAAGAGAAACGCCGTCACTCTGAACATCCCCGCTTCTGTCGGCTCTCGTCCGCAGGCACTCGTCTTCTCTGCAGCCTTCCCAGCTGCTCTCCTCCATGACCTCATGACACCTGCCTGCTCCTGGCCAATCCCGTTGCTCTCGTGCCATGACCTCACAAGCGGCAGCCCGACTCTCTTGGCTTCGCCGGCCTCTGCTAGCCCTTCCCGCCGCCTGAGCTCTCGGCCGGGCCGCTTTGGACTCGGGGAGGCACTTGATGACGTCACAGTGTCTGCCCGACGACTGCCGCAAGGCACTCGGGTCGCTGCCATGGAAACGGCATCACAATCCACCTCCCAGCCACGCCCGGCCCCTTCACCTTCCTCTGCGTCTCCCCTCTCGCAAGCTCTGCAGCACTGCCCTTGGAGTGGAAATCCGGCCTCCTGAGGGCCAAGTTCCACCAGCCAAGCAGCACCGTCCCTACCTTCCCGGCAGAACTTACCTGCGGGCTCACGCAGCCCCACGCTCCCTCCACTGCGAGCCTGCCCTTTGGGCGTGCCCGCGCTCACACACACACACACACACACCCCCTCCCCCGCCCCCAGAGTGAGCCCAAACACCCAGACACGCCCCGCCCCAAGAGTGAGCCCAAACACACCCACACGCCCCGCCCCCAGAGTGAGCCCAGGAAAGGTCAAAGTGAGACAACACATGGCTCGAGAGAAAGGCACTTTCGTAGGCAAAGCAGGAGCTGCACACGCAAACCATGCAAAAGGAGGCCTTCCTTCCCTGCCTCCCACCACCAGCAGGCCCATGTTTCGCCATTGAAAGGAAAGCAGGGCTTCAGCCCTCCTAAGGGCTCCTGCGGAAGAGAAACGCCGTCACTCTGAACATCCCCGCTTCCGTCGGCTCTCGTCCGCAGGCACTCGTCTTCTCTGCAGCCTTCCCAGCTGCTCTCCTCCATGACCTCATGACACCTGCCTGCTCCTGGCCAATCCCGTTGCTCTCGTGCCATGACCTCACAAGCGGCAGCCCGACTATCTTGGCTTCGCCGGCCTCTGCTAGCCCTTCCCGCCGCCTGAGCTCTCGGCCGGGCCGCTTTGGACTCGGGGAGGCACTTGATGACGTCACAGTGTCTGCCCGACGACTGCCGCAAGGCACTCGGGTCGCTGCCATGGAAACGGCATCACAATCCACCTCCCAGCCACGCCCGGCCCCTTCACCTTCCTCTGCGTCTCCCCTCTCGCAAGCTCTGCAGCACTGCCCTTGGAGTGGAAATCCGGCCTCCTGAGGGCCAAGTTCCACCAGCCAAGCAGCACCGTCCCTACCTTCCCGGCAGAACTTACCTGCGGGCTCACGCAGCCCCACGCTCCCTCCACTGCGAGCCTGCCCTTTGGGCGTGCCCGCGCTCACACACACACACACACACACACACACACCCTCCCCCGCCCCCAGAGTGAGCCCAAACACACAGACACGCCCCGCCCCCAGAGTGAGCCCAAACACACCCACACGCCCCGCCCCCAGAGTGAGCCCAGGAAAGGTCAAAGTGAGACAACACATGGCTCGAGAGAAAGGCACTTTCATAGGCAAAGCAGGAGCTGCACACGCAAACCATGCAAAAGGAGGCCTTCCTTCCCTGCCTCCCACCACCAGCAGGCCCATGTTTCGCCATTGAAAGGAAAGCAGGGCTTCAGCCCTCCTAAGGGCTCCTGCGGAAGAGAAACGCCGTCACTCTGAACATCCCCGCTTCCGTCGGCTCTCGTCCGCAGGCACTCGTCTTCTCTGCAGCCTTCCCAGCTGCTCTCCTCCATGACCTCATGACACCTGCCTGCTCCTGGCCAATCCCGTTGCTCTCGTGCCATGACCTCACAAGCGGCAGCCCGACTCTCTTGGCTTCGCCGGCCTCTGCTAGCCCTTCCCGCCGCCTGAGCTCTCGGCCGGGCCGCTTTGGACTCGGGGAGGCACTTGATGACGTCACAGTGTCTGCCCGACGACTGCCGCAAGGCACTCGGGTCGCTGCCATGGAAACGGCATCACAATCCACCTCCCAGCCACGCCCGGCCCCTTCACCTTCCTCTGCGTCTCCCCTCTCGCAAGCTCTGCAGCACTGCCCTTGCAGTGGAAATCCGGCCTCCTGAGGGCCAAGTTCCACCAGCCAAGCAGCACCGTCCCTACCTTCCCGGCAGAACTTACCTGCGGGCTCACGCAGCCCCACGCTCCCTCCACTGCGAGCCTGCCCTTTGGGCGTGCCCGCGCTCGCGCTCACACACACACACACACACACACCCTCCCCCGCCCCCAGAGTGAGCCCAAACACACAGACACGCCCCGCCCCAAGAGTGAGCCCAAACACACCCACACGCCCCGCCCCCAGAGTGAGCCCAGGAAAGGTCAAAGTGAGACAACACATGGCTCGAGAGAAAGGCACTTTCATAGGCAAAGCAGGAGCTGCACACGCAAACCATGCAAAAGGAGGCCTTCCTTCACTGCCTCCCACCACCAGCAGGCCCATGTTTCGCCATTGAAAGGAAAGCAGGGCTTCAGCCCTCCTAAGGGCTCCTGCGGAAGAGAAACGCCGTCACTCTGAACATCCCCGCTTCCGTCGGCTCTCGTCCGCAGGCACTCGTCTTCTCTGCAGCCTTGCCAGCTGCTCTCCTCCATGACCTCATGACACCTGCCTGCTCCTGGCCAATCCCGTTGCTCTCGTGCCATGACCTCACAAGCGGCAGCCCGACTCTCTTGGCTTCGCCGGCCTCTGCTAGCCCTTCCCGCCGCCTCAGCTCTCGGCCGGGCCGCTTTGGACTCGGTGAGGCACTTGATGACGTCACAGTGTCTGCCCGACGACTGCCGCAAGGCACTCGGGTCGCTGCCGTGGAAACGGCATCACAATCCACCTCCCAGCCACGCCCGGCCCCTTCACCTTCCTCTGCGTCTCCCCTCTCGCAAGCTCTGCGGCACTGCCCTTGCAGTGGAAATCCGGCCTCCTGAGGGCCAAGTTCCACCAGCCAAGCAGCACCGTCCCTACCTTCCCGGCAGAACTTACCTGCGGGCTCACGCAGCCCCACGCTCCCTCCACTGCGAGCCTGCCCTTTGGGCATGCCCGCGCTCGCGCTCACACACACACACACCCTCCCCCGCCCCCAGAGTGAGCCCAAACACACAGACACGCCCCGCCCCCAGAGTGAGCCCAAACACACCCACACGCCCCGCCCCCAGAGTGAGCCCAGGAAAGGTCAAAGTGAGACAACACACGGCTCGAGAGAAAGGCACTTTCATAGGCAAAGCAGGAGCTGCACACGCAAACCATGCAAAAGGAGGCCTTCCTTCACTGCCTCCCACCACCAGCAGGCCCATGTTTCGCCATTGAAAGGAAAGCAGGGCTTCAGCCCTCCTAAGGGCTCCTGCGGAAGAGAAACGCCGTCACTCTGAACATCCCCGCTTCCGTCGGCTCTCGTCCGCAGGCACTCGTCTTCTCTGCAGCCTTCCCAGCTGCTCTCCTCCATGACCTCATGACACCTGCCTGCTCCTGGCCAATCCCGTTGCTCTCGTGCCATGACCTCACAAGCGGCAGCCCGACTCTCTTGGCTTCGCCGGCCTCTGCTAGCCCTTCCCGCCGCCCGAGCTCTCGGCCGGGCCGCTTTGGACTCGGGGAGGCACTTGATGACGTCACAGTGTCTGCCCGACGACTGCCGCAAGGCACTCGGGTCGCTGCCATGGAAACGGCATCACAATCCACCTCCCAGCCACGCCCGGCCCCTTCACCTTCCTCTGCGTCTCCCCTCTCGCAAGCTCTGCAGCACTGCCCTTGCAGTGGAAATCCGGCCTCCTGAGGGCCAAGTTCCACCAGCCAAGCAGCACCGTCCCTACCTTCCCGGCAGAACTTACCTGCGGGCTCACGCAGCCCCACGCTCCCTCCACTGCGAGCCTGCCCTTTGGGCGTGCCCGCGCTCGCGCTCACACACACACACACACACACACCCTCCCCCGCCCCCAGAGTGAGCCCAAACACACAGACACGCCCCGCCCCCAGAGTGAGCCCAAACACACCCACACGCCCCGCCCCCAGAGTGAGCCCAGGAAAGGTCAAAGTGAGACAACACATGGCTCGAGAGAAAGGCACTTTCATAGGCAAAGCAGGAGCTGCACACGCAAACAATGCAAAAGGAGGCCTTCCTTCACTGCCTCCCACCACCAGCAGGCCCATGTTTAGCCATTGAAAGGAAAGCAGGGCTTCAGCCCTCCTAAGGGCTCCTGCGGAAGAGAAACGCCGTCACTCTGAACATCCCCGCTTCCGTCGGCTCTCGTCCGCAGGCACTCGTCTTCTCTGCAGCCTTCCCAGCTGCTCTCCTCCATGACCTCATGACACCTGCCTGCTCCTGGCCAATCCCGTTGCTCTCGTGCCATGACCTCACAAGCGGCAGCCCGACTCTCTTGGCTTCGCCGGCCTCTGCTAGCCCTTCCCGCCGCCTCAGCTCTCGGCCGGGCCGCTTTGGACTCGGTGAGGCACTTGATGACGTCACAGTGTCTGCCCGACGACTGCCGCAAGGCACTCGGGTCGCTGCCGTGGAAACGGCATCACAATCCACCTCCCAGCCACGCCCGGCCCCTTCACCTTCCTCTGCGTCTCCCCTCTCACAAGCTCTGCGGCACTGCCCTTGCAGTGGAAATCCGGCCTCCTGAGGGCCAAGTTCCACCAGCCAAGCAGCACCGTCCCTACCTTCCCGGCAGAACTTACCTGCGGGCTCACGCAGCCCCACGCTCCCTCCACTGCGAGCCTGCCCTTTGGGCGTGCCCGCGCTCGCGCTCACACACACACACACACACACACCCTCCCCCGCCCCCAGAGTGAGCCCAAACACACAGACACGCCCCGCCCCCAGAGTGAGCCCAAACACACCCACACGCCCCGCCCCCAGAGTGAGCCCAGGAAAGGTCAAAGTGAGACAACACATGGCTCGAGAGAAAGGCACTTTCGTAGGCAAAGCAGGAGCTGCACACGCAAACCATGCAAAAGGAGGCCTTCCTTCACTGCCTCCCACCACCAGCAGGCCCATGTTTCGCCATTGAAAGGAAAGCAGGGCTTCAGCCCTCCTAAGGGCTCCTGCGGAAGAGAAACGCCGTCACTCTGAACATCCCCGCTTCCGTCGGCTCTCGTCCGCAGGCACTCGTCTTCTCTGCAGCCTTCCCAGCTGCTCTCCTCCATGACCTCATGACACCTGCCTGCTCCTGGCCAATCCCGTTGCTCTCGTGCCATGACCTCACAAGCGGCAGCCCGACTCTCTTGGCTTCGCCGGCCTCTGCTAGCCCTTCCCGCCGCCCGAGCTCTCGGCCGGGCCGCTTTGGACTCGGGGAGGCACTTGATGACGTCACAGTGTCTGCCCGACGACTGCCGCAAGGCACTCGGGTCGCTGCCATGGAAACGGCATCACAATCCACCTCCCAGCCACGCCCGGCCCCTTCACCTTCCTCTGCGTCTCCCCTCTCGCAAGCTCTGCAGCACTGCCCTTGCAGTGGAAATCCGGCCTCCTGAGGGCCAAGTTCCACCAGCCAAGCAGCACCGTCCCTACCTTCCCGGCAGAACTTACCTGCGGGCTCACGCAGCCCCACGCTCCCTCCACTGCGAGCCTGCCCTTTGGGCGTGCCCGCGCTCGCGCTCACACACACACACACACACACACCCTCCCCCGCCCCCAGAGTGAGCCCAAACACACAGACACGCCCCGCCCCCAGAGTGAGCCCAAACACACCCACACGCCCCGCCCCCAGAGTGAGCCCAGGAAAGGTCAAAGTGAGACAACACATGGCTCGAGAGAAAGGCACTTTCATAGGCAAAGCAGGAGCTGCACACGCAAACAATGCAAAAGGAGGCCTTCCTTCACTGCCTCCCACCACCAGCAGGCCCATGTTTCGCCATTGAAAGGAAAGCAGGGCTTCAGCCCTCCTAAGGGCTCCTGCGGAAGAGAAACGCCGTCACTCTGAACATCCCCGCTTCCGTCGGCTCTCGTCCGCAGGCACTCGTCTTCTCTGCAGCCTTGCCAGCTGCTCTCCTCCATGACCTCATGACACCTGCCTGCTCCTGGCCAATCCCGTTGCTCTCGTGCCATGACCTCACAAGCGGCAGCCCGACTCTCTTGGCTTCGCCGGCCTCTGCTAGCCCTTCCCGCCGCCTCAGCTCTCGGCCGGGCCGCTTTGGACTCGGTGAGGCACTTGATGACGTCACAGTGTCTGCCCGACGACTGCCGCAAGGCACTCGGGTCGCTGCCGTGGAAACGGCATCACAATCCACCTCCCAGCCACGCCCGGCCCCTTCACCTTCCTCTGCGTCTCCCCTCTCACAAGCTCTGCGGCACTGCCCTTGCAGTGGAAATCCGGCCTCCTGAGGGCCAAGTTCCACCAGCCAAGCAGCACCGTCCCTACCTTCCCGGCAGAACTTACCTGCGGGCTCACGCAGCCCCACGCTCCCTCCACTGCGAGCCTGCCCTTTGGGCGTGCCCGCGCTCGCGCTCACACACACACACACACACACACCCTCCCCCGCCCCCAGAGTGAGCCCAAACACACAGACACGCCCCGCCCCCAGAGTGAGCCCAAACACACCCACACGCCCCGCCCCCAGAGTGAGCCCAGGAAAGGTCAAAGTGAGACAACACATGGCTCGAGAGAAAGGCACTTTCGTAGGCAAAGCAGGAGCTGCACACGCAAACCATGCAAAAGGAGGCCTTCCTTCACTGCCTCCCACCACCAGCAGGCCCATGTTTCGCCATTGAAAGGAAAGCAGGGCTTCAGCCCTCCTAAGGGCTCCTGCGGAAGAGAAACGCCGTCACTCTGAACATCCCCGCTTCCGTCGGCTCTCGTCCGCAGGCACTCGTCTTCTCTGCAGCCTTCCCAGCTGCTCTCCTCCATGACCTCATGACACCTGCCTGCTCCTGGCCAATCCCGTTGCTCTCGTGCCATGACCTCACAAGCGGCAGCCCGACTGTCTTGGCTTCGCCGGCCTCTGCTAGCCCTTCCCGCCGCCCGAGCTCTCGGCCGGGCCGCTTTGGACTCGGGGAGGCACTTGATGACGTCACAGTGTCTGCCCGACGACTGCCGCAAGGCACTCGGGTCGCTGCCATGGAAACGGCATCACAATCCACCTCCCAGCCACGCCCGGCCCCTTCACCTTCCTCTGCGTCTCCCCTCTCGCAAGCTCTGCAGCACTGCCCTTGGAGTGGAAATCCGGCCTCCTGAGGGCCAAGTTCCACCAGCCAAGCAGCACCGTCCCTACCTTCCCGGCAGAACTTACCTGCGGGCTCACGCAGCCCCACGCTCCCTCCACTGCGAGCCTGCCCTTTGGGCGTGCCCGCGCTCGCGCTCACACACACACACACACACACACCCTCCCCCGCCCCCAGAGTGAGCCCAAACACACAGACACGCCCCGCCCCCAGAGTGAGCCCAAACACACCCACACGCCCCGCCCCCAGAGTGAGCCCAGGAAAGGTCAAAGTGAGACAACACATGGCTCGAGAGAAAGGCACTTTCATAGGCAAAGCAGGAGCTGCACACGCAAACAATGCAAAAGGAGGCCTTCCTTCACTGCCTCCCACCACCAGCAGGCCCATGTTTCGCCATTGAAAGGAAAGCAGGGCTTCAGCCCTCCTAAGGGCTCCTGCGGAAGAGAAACGCCGTCACTCTGAACATCCCCGCTTCCGTCGGCTCTCGTCCGCAGGCACTCGTCTTCTCTGCAGCCTTGCCAGCTGCTCTCCTCCATGACCTCATGACACCTGCCTGCTCCTGGCCAATCCCGTTGCTCTCGTGCCATGACCTCACAAGCGGCAGCCCGACTCTCTTGGCTTCGCCGGCCTCTGCTAGCCCTTCCCGCCGCCTCAGCTCTCGGCCGGGCCGCTTTGGACTCGGTGAGGCACTTGATGACGTCACAGTGTCTGCCCGACGACTGCCGCAAGGCACTCGGGTCGCTGCCGTGGAAACGGCATCACAATCCACCTCCCAGCCACGCCCGGCCCCTTCACCTTCCTCTGCGTCTCCCCTCTCACAAGCTCTGCGGCACTGCCCTTGCAGTGGAAATCCGGCCTCCTGAGGGCCAAGTTCCACCAGCCAAGCAGCACCGTCCCTACCTTCCCGGCAGAACTTACCTGCGGGCTCACGCAGCCCCACGCTCCCTCCACTGCGAGCCTGCCCTTTGGGCGTGCCCGCGCTCGCGCTCACACACACACACACACACACACCCTCCCCCGCCCCCAGAGTGAGCCCAAACACACAGACACGCCCCGCCCCCAGAGTGAGCCCAAACACACCCACACGCCCCGCCCTCAGAGTGAGCCCAGGAAAGGTCAAAGTGAGACAACACATGGCTCGAGAGAAAGGCACTTTCGTAGGCAAAGCAGGAGCTGCACACGCAAACCATGCAAAAGGAGGCCTTCCTTCACTGCCTCCCACCACCAGCAGGCCCATGTTTCGCCATTGAAAGGAAAGCAGGGCTTCAGCCCTCCTAAGGGCTCCTGCGGAAGAGAAACGCCGTCACTCTGAACATCCCCGCTTCCGTCGGCTCTCGTCCGCAGGCACTCGTCTTCTCTGCAGCCTTCCCAGCTGCTCTCCTCCATGACCTCATGACACCTGCCTGCTCCTGGCCAATCCCGTTGCTCTCGTGCCATGACCTCACAAGCGGCAGCCCGACTCTCTTGGCTTCGCCGGCCTCTGCTAGCCCTTCCCGCCGCCCGAGCTCTCGGCCGGGCCGCTTTGGACTCGGGGAGGCACTTGATGACGTCACAGTGTCTGCCCGACGACTGCCGCAAGGCACTCGGGTCGCTGCCATGGAAACGGCATCACAATCCACCTCCCAGCCACGCCCGGCCCCTTCACCTTCCTCTGCGTCTCCCCTCTCGCAAGCTCTGCAGCACTGCCCTTGGAGTGGAAATCCGGCCTCCTGAGGGCCAAGTTCCACCAGCCAAGCAGCACCGTCCCTACCTTCCCGGCAGAACTTACCTGCGGGCTCACGCAGCCCCACGCTCCCTCCACTGCGAGCCTGCCCTTTGGGCGTGCCCGCGCTCGCGCTCACACACACACACACACACACACCCTCCCCCGCCCCCAGAGTGAGCCCAAACACACAGACACGCCCCGCCCCCAGAGTGAGCCCAAACACACCCACACGCCCCGCCCCCAGAGTGAGCCCAGGAAAGGTCAAAGTGAGACAACACATGGCTCGAGAGAAAGGCACTTTCATAGGCAAAGCAGGAGCTGCACACGCAAACCATGCAAAAGGAGGCCTTCCTTCACTGCCTCCCACCACCAGCAGGCCCATGTTTCGCCATTGAAAGGAAAGCAGGGCTTCAGCCCTCCTAAGGGCTCCTGCGGAAGAGAAACGCCGTCACTCTGAACATCCCCGCTTCCGTCGGCTCTCGTCCGCAGGCACTCGTCTTCTCTGCAGCCTTGCCAGCTGCTCTCCTCCATGACCTCATGACACCTGCCTGCTCCTGGCCAATCCCGTTGCTCTCGTGCCATGACCTCACAAGCGGCAGCCCGACTCTCTTGGCTTCACCGGCCTCTGCTAGCCCTTCCCGCCGCCTCAGCTCTCGGCCGGGCCGCTTTGGACTCGGTGAGGCACTTGATGACGTCACAGTGTCTGCCCGACGACTGCCGCAAGGCACTCGGGTCGCTGCCGTGGAAACGGCATCACAATCCACCTCCCAGCCACGCCCGGCCCCTTCACCTTCCTCTGCGTCTCCCCTCTCGCAAGCTCTGCGGCACTGCCCTTGCAGTGGAAATCCGGCCTCCTGAGGGCCAAGTTCCACCAGCCAAGCAGCACCGTCCCTACCTTCCCGGCAGAACTTACCTGCGGGCTCACGCAGCCCCACGCTCCCTCCACTGCGAGCCTGCCCTTTGGGCGTGCCCGCGCTCGCGCTCACACACACACACACACACACACCCTCCCCCGCCCCCAGAGTGAGCCCAAACACACAGACACGCCCCGCCCCCAGAGTGAGCCCAAACACACCCACACGCCCCGCCCCCAGAGTGAGCCCAGGAAAGGTCAAAGTGAGACAACACATGGCTCGAGAGAAAGGCACTTTCGTAGGCAAAGCAGGAGCTGCACACGCAAACCATGCAAAAGGAGGCCTTCCTTCACTGCCTCCCACCACCAGCAGGCCCATGTTTCGCCATTGAAAGGAAAGCAGGGCTTCAGCCCTCCTAAGGGCTCCTGCGGAAGAGAAACGCCGTCACTCTGAACATCCCCGCTTCCGTCGGCTCTCGTCCGCAGGCACTCGTCTTCTCTGCAGCCTTCCCAGCTGCTCTCCTCCATGACCTCATGACACCTGCCTGCTCCTGGCCAATCCCGTTGCTCTCGTGCCATGACCTCACAAGCGGCAGCCCGACTGTCTTGGCTTCGCCGGCCTCTGCTAGCCCTTCCCGCCGCCCGAGCTCTCGGCCGGGCCGCTTTGGACTCGGGGAGGCACTTGATGACGTCACAGTGTCTGCCCGACGACTGCCGCAAGGCACTCGGGTCGCTGCCATGGAAACGGCATCACAATCCACCTCCCAGCCACGCCCGGCCCCTTCACCTTCCTCTGCGTCTCCCCTCTCGCAAGCTCTGCAGCACTGCCCTTGGAGTGGAAATCCGGCCTCCTGAGGGCCAAGTTCCACCAGCCAAGCAGCACCGTCCCTACCTTCCCGGCTGAACTTACCTGCGGGCTCACGCAGCCCCACGCTCCCTCCACTGCGAGCCTGCCCTTTGGGCGTGCCCGCGCTCACACACACACACACACACACACACACCCCTCCCCCGCCCCCAGAGTGAGCCCAAACACACAGACACGCCCCACCCCCCCCCGCCCCCAGAGTGAGCCCAAACACACCCACACGCCCCGCCCCCAGAGTGAGCCCAGGAAAGGTCAAAGTGAGACAACACATGGCTCGAGAGAAAGGCACTTTCATAGGCAAAGCAGGAGCTGCACACGCAAACAATGCAAAAGGAGGCCTTCCTTCACTGCCTCCCACCACCAGCAGGCCCATGTTTCGCCATTGAAAGGAAAGCAGGGCTTCAGCCCTCCTAAGGGCTCCTGCGGAAGAGAAACGCCGTCACTCTGAACATCCCCGCTTCCGTCGGCTCTCGTCCGCAGGCACTCGTCTTCTCTGCAGCCTTGCCAGCTGCTCTCCTCCATGACCTCATGACACCTGCCTGCTCCTGGCCAATCCCGTTGCTCTCGTGCCATGACCTCACAAGCGGCAGCCCGACTCTCTTGGCTTCGCCGGCCTCTGCTAGCCCTTCCCGCCGCCTCAGCTCTCGGCCGGGCCGCTTTGGACTCGGTGAGGCACTTGATGACGTCACAGTGTCTGCCCGACGACTGCCGCAAGGCACTCGGGTCGCTGCCGTGGAAACGGCATCACAATCCACCTCCCAGCCACGCCCGGCCCCTTCACCTTCCTCTGCGTCTCCCCTCTCACAAGCTCTGCGGCACTGCCCTTGCAGTGGAAATCCGGCCTCCTGAGGGCCAAGTTCCACCAGCCAAGCAGCACCGTCCCTACCTTCCCGGCAGAACTTACCTGCGGGCTCACGCAGCCCCACGCTCCCTCCACTGCGAGCCTGCCCTTTGGGCGTGCCCGCGCTCGCGCTCACACACACACACACACACACACCCTCCCCCGCCCCCAGAGTGAGCCCAAACACACAGACACGCCCCGCCCCCAGAGTGAGCCCAAACACACCCACACGCCCCGCCCTCAGAGTGAGCCCAGGAAAGGTCAAAGTGAGACAACACATGGCTCGAGAGAAAGGCACTTTCGTAGGCAAAGCAGGAGCTGCACACGCAAACCATGCAAAAGGAGGCCTTCCTTCACTGCCTCCCACCACCAGCAGGCCCATGTTTCGCCATTGAAAGGAAAGCAGGGCTTCAGCCCTCCTAAGGGCTCCTGCGGAAGAGAAACGCCGTCACTCTGAACATCCCCGCTTCCGTCGGCTCTCGTCCGCAGGCACTCGTCTTCTCTGCAGCCTTCCCAGCTGCTCTCCTCCATGACCTCATGACACCTGCCTGCTCCTGGCCAATCCCGTTGCTCTCGTGCCATGACCTCACAAGCGGCAGCCCGACTCTCTTGGCTTCGCCGGCCTCTGCTAGCCCTTCCCGCCGCCCGAGCTCTCGGCCGGGCCGCTTTGGACTCGGGGAGGCACTTGATGACGTCACAGTGTCTGCCCGACGACTGCCGCAAGGCACTCGGGTCGCTGCCATGGAAACGGCATCACAATCCACCTCCCAGCCACGCCCGGCCCCTTCACCTTCCTCTGCGTCTCCCCTCTCGCAAGCTCTGCAGCACTGCCCTTGGAGTGGAAATCCGGCCTCCTGAGGGCCAAGTTCCACCAGCCAAGCAGCACCGTCCCTACCTTCCCGGCAGAACTTACCTGCGGGCTCACGCAGCCCCACGCTCCCTCCACTGCGAGCCTGCCCTTTGGGCGTGCCCGCGCTCGCGCTCACACACACACACACACACACACCCTCCCCCGCCCCCAGAGTGAGCCCAAACACACAGACACGCCCCGCCCCCAGAGTGAGCCCAAACACACCCACACGCCCCGCCCCCAGAGTGAGCCCAGGAAAGGTCAAAGTGAGACAACACATGGCTCGAGAGAAAGGCACTTTCATAGAGCTGCACACGCAAACCATGCAAAAGGAGGCCTTCCTTCACTGCCTCCCACCACCAGCAGGCCCATGTTTCGCCATTGAAAGGAAAGCAGGGCTTCAGCCCTCCTAAGGGCTCCTGCGGAAGAGAAACGCCGTCACTCTGAACATCCCCGCTTCCGTCGGCTCTCGTCCGCAGGCACTCGTCTTCTCTGCAGCCTTCCCAGCTGCTCTCCTCCATGACCTCATGACACCTGCCTGCTCCTGGCCAATCCCGTTGCTCTCGTGCCATGACCTCACAAGCGGCAGCCCGACTCTCTTGGCTTCACCGGCCTCTGCTAGCCCTTCCCGCCGCCTCAGCTCTCGGCCGGGCCGCTTTGGACTCGGTGAGGCACTTGATGACGTCACAGTGTCTGCCCGACGACTGCCGCAAGGCACTCGGGTCGCTGCCATGGAAACGGCATCACAATCCACCTCCCAGCCACGCCCGGCCCCTTCACCTTCCTCTGCGTCTCCCCTCTCGCAAGCTCTGCAGCACTGCCCTTGCAGTGGAAATCCGGCCTCCTGAGGGCCAAGTTCCACCAGCCAAGCAGCACCGTCCCTACCTTCCCGGCAGAACTTACCTGCGGGCTCACGCAGCCCCACGCTCCCTCCACTGCGAGCCTGCCCTTTGGGCGTGCCCGCGCTCACACACACACACACACACACACACACCCTCCCCCGCCCCCAGAGTGAGCCCAAACACACAGACACGCCCCACCCCCCCCCGCCCCCAGAGTGAGCCCAAACACACCCACACGCCCCGCCCCCAGAGTGAGCCCAGGAAAGGTCAAAGTGAGACAACACATGGCTCGAGAAAAAGGCACTTTCATAGGCAAAGCAGGAGCTGCACACGCAAACCATGCAAAAGGAGGCCTTCCTTCACTGCCTCCCACCACCAGCAGGCCCATGTTTCGCCATTGAAAGGAAAGCAGGGCTTCAGCCCTCCTAAGGGCTCCTGCGGAAGAGAAACGCCGTCACTCTGAACATCCCCGCTTCTGTCGGCTCTCGTCCGCAGGCACTCGTCTTCTCTGCAGCCTTCCCAGCTGCTCTCCTCCATGACCTCATGACACCTGCCTGCTCCTGGCCAATCCCGTTGCTCTCGTGCCATGACCTCACAAGCGGCAGCCCGACTCTCTTGGCTTCGCCGGCCTCTGCTAGCCCTTCCCGCCGCCTGAGCTCTCGGCCGGGCCGCTTTGGACTCGGGGAGGCACTTGATGACGTCACAGTGTCTGCCCGACGACTGCCGCAAGGCACTCGGGTCGCTGCCATGGAAACGGCATCACAATCCACCTCCCAGCCACGCCCGGCCCCTTCACCTTCCTCTGCGTCTCCCCTCTCGCAAGCTCTGCAGCACTGCCCTTGGAGTGGAAATCCGGCCTCCTGAGGGCCAAGTTCCACCAGCCAAGCAGCACCGTCCCTACCTTCCCGGCAGAACTTACCTGCGGGCTCACGCAGCCCCACGCTCCCTCCACTGCGAGCCTGCCCTTTGGGCGTGCCCGCGCTCACACACACACACACACACACACACCCTCCCCCGCCCCCAGAGTGAGCCCAAACACCCAGACACGCCCCGCCCCAAGAGTGAGCCCAAACACACCCACACGCCCCGCCCCCAGAGTGAGCCCAGGAAAGGTCAAAGTGAGACAACACATGGCTCGAGAGAAAGGCACTTTCGTAGGCAAAGCAGGAGCTGCACACGCAAACCATGCAAAAGGAGGCCTTCCTTCCCTGCCTCCCACCACCAGCAGGCCCATGTTTCGCCATTGAAAGGAAAGCAGGGCTTCAGCCCTCCTAAGGGCTCCTGCGGAAGAGAAACGCCGTCACTCTGAACATCCCCGCTTCCGTCGGCTCTCGTCCGCAGGCACTCGTCTTCTCTGCAGCCTTCCCAGCTGCTCTCCTCCATGACCTCATGACACCTGCCTGCTCCTGGCCAATCCCGTTGCTCTCGTGCCATGACCTCACAAGCGGCAGCCCGACTATCTTGGCTTCGCCGGCCTCTGCTAGCCCTTCCCGCCGCCTGAGCTCTCGGCCGGGCCGCTTTGGACTCGGGGAGGCACTTGATGACGTCACAGTGTCTGCCCGACGACTGCCGCAAGGCACTCGGGTCGCTGCCATGGAAACGGCATCACAATCCACCTCCCAGCCACGCCCGGCCCCTTCACCTTCCTCTGCGTCTCCCCTCTCGCAAGCTCTGCAGCACTGCCCTTGGAGTGGAAATCCGGCCTCCTGAGGGCCAAGTTCCACCAGCCAAGCAGCACCGTCCCTACCTTCCCGGCAGAACTTACCTGCGGGCTCACGCAGCCCCACGCTCCCTCCACTGCGAGCCTGCCCTTTGGGCGTGCCCGCGCTCACACACACACACACACACACACACACACCCTCCCCCGCCCCCAGAGTGAGCCCAAACACACAGACACGCCCCGCCCCCAGAGTGAGCCCAAACACACCCACACGCCCCGCCCCCAGAGTGAGCCCAGGAAAGGTCAAAGTGAGACAACACATGGCTCGAGCGAAAGGCACTTTCATAGGCAAAGCAGGAGCTGCACACGCAAACCATGCAAAAGGAGGCCTTCCTTCCCTGCCTCCCACCACCAGCAGGCCCATGTTTCGCCATTGAAAGGAAAGCAGGGCTTCAGCCCTCCTAAGGGCTCCTGCGGAAGAGAAACGCCGTCACTCTGAACATCCCCGCTTCGCGTCGGCTCTCGTCCGCAGGCACTCGTCTTCTCTGCAGCCTTCCCAGCTGCTCTCCTCCATGACCTCATGACACCTGCCTGCTCCTGGCCAATCCCGTTGCTCTCGTGCCATGACCTCACAAGCGGCAGCCCGACTCTCTTGGCTTCGCCGGCCTCTGCTAGCCCTTCCCGCCGCCTGAGCTCTCGGCCGGGCCGCTTTGGACTCGGGGAGGCACTTGATGACGTCACAGTGTCTGCCCGACGACTGCCGCAAGGCACTCGGGTCGCTGCCATGGAAACGGCATCACAATCCACCTCCCAGCCACGCCCGGCCCCTTCACCTTCCTCTGCGTCTTCCCCTCTCGCAAGCTCTGCAGCACTGCCCTTGCAGTGGAAATCCGGCCTCCTGAGGGCCAAGTTCCACCAGCCAAGCAGCACCGTCCCTACCTTCCCGGCAGAACTTACCTGCGGGCTCACGCAGCCCCACGCTCCCTCCACTGCGAGCCTGCCCTTTGGGCGTGCCCGGCGCTCGCGCTCACACACACACACACACACACACCCTCCCCCGCCCCCAGAGTGAGCCCAAACACACAGACACGCCCCCGCCCCAAGAGTGAGCCCAAACACACCCCACACGCCCCGCCCCCAGAGTGAGCCCAGGAAAGGTCAAAGTGAGACAACACATGGCTCGAGAGAAAGGCACTTTCATAGGCAAAGCAGGAGCTGCACACGCAAACCATGCAAAAGGAGGCCCTTCCTTCACTGCCTCCCACCACCAGCAGGCCCATGTTTCGCCATTGAAAGGAAAGCAGGGCTTCAGCCCTCCTAAGGGCTCCTGCGGAAGAGAAACGCCGTCACTCTGAACATCCCCGCTTCCGTCGGCTCTCGTCCGCAGGCACTCGTCTTCTCTGCAGCCTTGCCAGCTGCTCTCCTCCATGACCTCATGACACCTGCCTGCTCCTGGCCAATCCCGTTGCTCTCGTGCCATGACCTCACAAGCGGCAGCCCGACTCTCTTGGCTTCGCCGGCCTCTGCTAGCCCTTCCCGCCGCCTCAGCTCTCGGCCGGGCCGCTTTGGACTCGGTGAGGCACTTGATGACGTCACAGTGTCTGCCCGACGACTGCCGCAAGGCACTCGGGTCGCTGCCGTGGAAACGGCATCACAATCCACCTCCCAGCCACGCCCGGCCCCTTCACCTTCCTCTGCGTCTCCCCTCTCGCAAGCTCTGCGGCACTGCCCTTGCAGTGGAAATCCGGCCTCCTGAGGGCCAAGTTCCACCAGCCAAGCAGCACCGTCCCTACCTTCCCGGCAGAACTTACCTGCGGGCTCACGCAGCCCCACGCTCCCTCCACTGCGAGCCTGCCCTTTGGGCGTGCCCGCGCTCGCGCTCACACACACACACACACACACACACCCTCCCCCGCCCCCAGAGTGAGCCCAAACACACAGACACGCCCCCGCCCCCAGAGTGAGCCCAAACACACCCACACGCCCCGCCCCCAGAGTGAGCCCAGGAAAGGTCAAAGTGAGACAACACATGGCTCGAGAGAAAGGCACTTTCGTAGGCAAAGCAGGAGCTGCACACGCAAACCATGCAAAAGGAGGCCTTCCTTCACTGCCTCCCACCACCAGCAGGCCCATGTTTCGCCATTGAAAGGAAAGCAGGGCTTCAGCCCTCCTAAGGGCTCCTGCGGAAGAGAAACGCCGTCACTCTGAACATCCCCGCTTCCGTCGGCTCTCGTCCGCAGGCACTCGTCTTCTCTGCAGCCTTCCCAGCTGCTCTCCTCCATGACCTCATGACACCTGCCTGCTCCTGGCCAATCCCGTTGCTCTCGTGCCATGACCTCACAAGCGGCAGCCCGACTCTCTTGGCTTCGCCGGCCTCTGCTAGCCCTCCCGCCGCCTGAGCTCTCGGCCGGGGCCGCTTTGGACTCGGGGAGGCACTTGATGACGTCACAGTGTCTGCCCGACGACTGCCGCAAGGCACTCGGGTCGCTGCCATGGAAACGGCATCACAATCCACCTCCCAGCCACGCCCGGCCCCTTCACCTTCCTCTGCGTCTCCCCTCTCGCAAGCTCTGCGGCACTGCCCTTGCAGTGGAAATCCGGCCTCCTGAGGGCCAAGTTCCACCAGCCAAGCAGCACCGTCCCTACCTTCCCGGCAGAACTTACCTGCGGGCTCACGCAGCCCCACGCTCCCTCCACTGCGAGCCTGCCCTTTGGGCGTGCCCGCGCTCGCGCTCACACACACACACACACACACACCCTCCCCTGCCCCCAGAGTGAGCCCAAACACACAGACACGCCCCGCCCCCAGAGTGAGCCCAAACACACCCACACGCCCCGCCCCCAGAGTGAGCCCAGGAAAGGTCAAAGTGAGACAACACATGGCTCGAGAGAAAGGCACTTTCGTAGGCAAAGCAGGAGCTGCACACGCAAACCATGCAAAAGGAGGCCTTCCTTCACTGCCTCCCACCACCAGCAGGCCCATGTTTCGCCATTGAAAGGAAAGCAGGGCTTCAGCCCTCCTAAGGGCTCCTGCGGAAGAGAAACGCCGTCACTCTGAACATCCCCGCTTCCGTCGGCTCTCGTCCGCAGGCACTCGTCTTCTCTGCAGCCTTCCCAGCTGCTCTCCTCCATGACCTCATGACACCTGCCTGCTCCTGGCCAATCCCGTTGCTCTCGTGCCATGACCTCACAAGCGGCAGCCCGACTCTCTTGGCTTCGCCGGCCTCTGCTAGCCCTTCCCGCCGCCCGAGCTCTCGGCCGGGCCGCTTTGGACTCGGGGAGGCACTTGATGACGTCACAGTGTCTGCCCGACGACTGCCGCAAGGCACTCGGGTCGCTGCCATGGAAACGGCATCACAATCCACCTCCCAGCCACGCCCGGCCCCTTCACCTTCCTCTGCGTCTCCCCTCTCGCAAGCTCTGCAGCACTGCCCTTGGAGTGGAAATCCGGCCTCCTGAGGGCCAAGTTCCACCAGCCAAGCAGCACCGTCCCTACCTTCCCGGCAGAACTTACCTGCGGGCTCACGCAGCCCCACGCTCCCTCCACTGCGAGCCTGCCCTTTGGGCGTGCCCGCGCTCGCGCTCACACACACACACACACACACACCCTCCCCCGCCCCCAGAGTGAGCCCAAACACACAGACACGCCCCGCCCCCAGAGTGAGCCCAAACACACCCACACGCCCCGCCCCCAGAGTGAGCCCAGGAAAGGTCAAAGTGAGACAACACATGGCTCGAGAGAAAGGCACTTTCGTAGGCAAAGCAGGAGCTGCACACGCAAACCATGCAAAAGGAGGCCTTCCTTCACTGCCTCCCACCACCAGCAGGCCCATGTTTCGCCATTGAAAGGAAAGCAGGGCTTCAGCCCTCCTAAGGGCTCCTGCGGAAGAGAAACGCCGTCACTCTGAACATCCCCGCTTCCGTCGGCTCTCGTCCGCAGGCACTCGTCTTCTCTGCAGCCTTCCCAGCTGCTCTCCTCCATGACCTCATGACACCTGCCTGCTCCTGGCCAATCCCGTTGCTCTCGTGCCATGACCTCACAAGCGGCAGCCCGACTGTCTTGGCTTCGCCGGCCTCTGCTAGCCCTTCCCGCCGCCCGAGCTCTCGGCCGGGCCGCTTTGGACTCGGGGAGGCACTTGATGACGTCACAGTGTCTGCCCGACGACTGCCGCAAGGCACTCGGGTCGCTGCCATGGAAACGGCATCACAATCCACCTCCCAGCCACGCCCGGCCCCTTCACCTTCCTCTGCGTCTCCCCTCTCGCAAGCTCTGCAGCACTGCCCTTGGAGTGGAAATCCGGCCTCCTGAGGGCCAAGTTCCACCAGCCAAGCAGCACCGTCCCTACCTTCCCGGCAGAACTTACCTGCGGGCTCACGCAGCCCCACGCTCCCTCCACTGCGAGCCTGCCCTTTGGGGGTGCCCGCGCTCACACACACACACACACACACACACACACCCTCCCCCGCCCCCAGAGTGAGCCCAAACACCCAGACACGCCCCGCCCCAAGAGTGAGCCCAAACACACCCCACACGCCCCGCCCCCAGAGTGAGCCCAGGAAAGGTCAAAGTGAGACAACACATGGCTCGAGAGAAAGGCACTTTCATAGGCAAAGCAGGAGCTGCACACGCAAACCATGCAAAAGGAGGCCTTCCTTCCCTGCCTCCCACCACCAGCAGGCCCATGTTTCGCCATTGAAAGGAAAGCAGGGCTTCAGCCCTCCTAAGGGCTCCTGCGGAAGAGAAACGCCGTCACTCTGAACATCCCCGCTTCCGTCGGCTCTCGTCCGCAGGCACTCGTCTTCTCTGCAGCCTTCCCAGCTGCTCTCCTCCATGACCTCATGACACCTGCCTGCTCCTGGCCAATCCCGTTGCTCTCGTGCCATGACCTCACAAGCGGCAGCCCGACTGTCTTGGCTTCGCCGGCCTCTGCTAGCCCTTCCCGCCGCCTGAGCTCTCGGCCGGGCCCGCTTTGGACTCGGGGAGGCACTTGATGACGTCACAGTGTCTGCCCGACGACTGCCGCAAGGCACTCGGGTCGCTGCCATGGAAACGGCATCACAATCCACCTCCCAGCCACGCCCGGCCCCTTCACCTTCCTCTGCGTCTCCCCTCTCGCAAGCTCTGCAGCACTGCCCTTGCAGTGGAAATCCGGCCTCCTGAGGGCCAAGTTCCACCAGCCAAGCAGCACCGTCCCTACCTTCCCGGCAGAACTTACCTGCGGGCTCACGCAGCCCCACGCTCCCTCCACTGCGAGCCTGCCCTTTGGGCGTGCCCGCGCTCGCGCTCACACACACACACACACACACACACCCTCCCCCGCCCCCAGAGTGAGCCCAAACACACAGACACGCCCCGCCCCCAGAGTGAGCCCAAACACACCCACACGCCCCGCCCCCAGAGTGAGCCCAGGAAAGGTCAAAGTGAGACAACACATGGCTCGAGAGAAAGGCACTTTCATAGGCAAAGCAGGAGCTGCACACGCAAACCATGCAAAAGGAGGCCTTCCTTCACTGCCTCCCACCACCAGCAGGCCCATGTTTCGCCATTGAAAGGAAAGCAGGGCTTCAGCCCTCCTAAGGGCTCCTGCGGAAGAGAAACGCCGTCACTCTGAACATCCCCGCTTCCGTCGGCTCTCGTCCGCAGGCACTCGTCTTCTCTGCAGCCTTGCCAGCTGCTCTCCTCCATGACCTCATGACACCTGCCTGCTCCTGGCCAATCCCGTTGCTCTCGTGCCATGACCTCACAAGCGGCAGCCCGACTCTCTTCGCTTCGCCGGCCTCTGCTAGCCCTTCCCGCCGCCTCAGCTCTCGGCCGGGCCGCTTTGGACTCGGTGAGGCACTTGATGACGTCACAGTGTCTGCCCGACGACTGCCGCAAGGCACTCGGGTCGCTGCCGTGGAAACGGCATCACAATCCACCTCCCAGCCACGCCCGGCCCCTTCACCTTCCTCTGCGTCTCCCCTCTCGCAAGCTCTGCGGCACTGCCCTTGCAGTGGAAATCCGGCCTCCTGAGGGCCAAGTTCCACCAGCCAAGCAGCACCGTCCCTACCTTCCCGGCAGAACTTACCTGCGGGCTCACGCAGCCCCACGCTCCCTCCACTGCGAGCCTGCCCTTTGGGCGTGCCCGCGCTCGCGCTCACACACACACACACACACACACCCTCCCCCGCCCCCAGAGTGAGCCCAAACACACAGACACGCCCCGCCCCCAGAGTGAGCCCAAACACACCCACACGCCCCGCCCCCAGAGTGAGCCCAGGAAAGGTCAAAGTGAGACAACACATGGCTCGAGAGAAAGGCACTTTCGTAGGCAAAGCAGGAGCTGCACACGCAAACCATGCAAAAGGAGGCCTTCCTTCACTGCCTCCCACCACCAGCAGGCCCATGTTTCGCCATTGAAAGGAAAGCAGGGCTTCAGCCCTCCTAAGGGCTCCTGCGGAAGAGAAACGCCGTCACTCTGAACATCCCCGCTTCCGTCGGCTCTCGTCCGCAGGCACTCGTCTTCTCTGCAGCCTTCCCAGCTGCTCTCCTCCATGACCTCATGACACCTGCCTGCTCCTGGCCAATCCCGTTGCTCTCGTGCCATGACCTCACAAGCGGCAGCCCGACTCTCTTGGCTTCGCCGGCCTCTGCTAGCCCTTCCCGCCGCCTGAGCTCTCGGCCGGGCCGCTTTGGACTCGGGGAGGCACTTGATGACGTCACAGTGTCTGCCCGACGACTGCCGCAAGGCACTCGGGTCGCTGCCATGGAAACGGCATCACAATCCACCTCCCAGCCACGCCCGGCCCCTTCACCTTCCTCTGCGTCTCCCCTCTCGCAAGCTCTGCAGCACTGCCCTTGGAGTGGAAATCCGGCCTCCTGAGGGCCAAGTTCCACCAGCCAAGCAGCACCGTCCCTACCTTCCCGGCAGAACTTACCTGCGGGCTCACGCAGCCCCACGCTCCCTCCACTGCGAGCCTGCCCTTTGGGCGTGCCCGCGCTCGCGCTCACACACACACACACACACACACCCTCCCCTGCCCCCAGAGTGAGCCCAAACACACAGACACGCCCCGCCCCCAGAGTGAGCCCAAACACACCCACACGCCCCGCCCCCAGAGTGAGCCCAGGAAAGGTCAAAGTGAGACAACACATGGCTCGAGAGAAAGGCACTTTCGTAGGCAAAGCAGGAGCTGCACACGCAAACCATGCAAAAGGAGGCCTTCCTTCACTGCCTCCCACCACCAGCAGGCCCATGTTTCGCCATTGAAAGGAAAGCAGGGCTTCAGCCCTCCTAAGGGCTCCTGCGGAAGAGAAACGCCGTCACTCTGAACATCCCCGCTTCCGTCGGCTCTCGTCCGCAGGCACTCGTCTTCTCTGCAGCCTTCCCAGCTGCTCTCCTCCATGACCTCATGACACCTGCCTGCTCCTGGCCAATCCCGTTGCTCTCGTGCCATGACCTCACAAGCGGCAGCCCGACTCTCTTGGCTTCGCCGGCCTCTGCTAGCCCTTCCCGCCGCCCGAGCTCTCGGCCGGGCCGCTTTGGACTCGGGGAGGCACTTGATGACGTCACAGTGTCTGCCCGACGACTGCCGCAAGGCACTCGGGTCGCTGCCATGGAAACGGCATCACAATCCACCTCCCAGCCACGCCCGGCCCCTTCACCTTCCTCTGCGTCTCCCCTCTCGCAAGCTCTGCAGCACTGCCCTTGGAGTGGAAATCCGGCCTCCTGAGGGCCAAGTTCCACCAGCCAAGCAGCACCGTCCCTACCTTCCCGGCAGAACTTACCTGCGGGCTCACGCAGCCCCACGCTCCCTCCACTGCGAGCCTGCCCTTTGGGCGTGCCCGCGCTCACACACACACACACACACACACACACCCCCTCCCCCGCCCCCAGAGTGAGCCCAAACACCCAGACACGCCCCGCCCCAAGAGTGAGCCCAAACACACCCACACGCCCCGCCCCCAGAGTGAGCCCAGGAAAGGTCAAAGTGAGACAACACATGGCTCGAGAGAAAGGCACTTTCGTAGGCAAAGCAGGAGCTGCACACGCAAACCATGCAAAAGGAGGCCTTCCTTCACTGCCTCCCACCACCAGCAGGCCCATGTTTCGCCATTGAAAGGAAAGCAGGGCTTCAGCCCTCCTAAGGGCTCCTGCGGAAGAGAAACGCCGTCACTCTGAACATCCCCGCTTCCGTCGGCTCTCGTCCGCAGGCACTCGTCTTCTCTGCAGCCTTCCCAGCTGCTCTCCTCCATGACCTCATGACACCTGCCTGCTCCTGGCCAATCCCGTTGCTCTCGTGCCATGACCTCACAAGCGGCAGCCCGACTATCTTGGCTTCGCCGGCCTCTGCTAGCCCTTCCCGCCGCCCGAGCTCTCGGCCGGGCCGCTTTGGACTCGGGGAGGCACTTGATGACGTCACAGTGTCTGCCCGACGACTGCCGCAAGGCACTCGGGTCGCTGCCATGGAAACGGCATCACAATCCACCTCCCAGCCACGCCCGGCCCCTTCACCTTCCTCTGCGTCTCCCCTCTCGCAAGCTCTGCAGCACTGCCCTTGGAGTGGAAATCCGGCCTCCTGAGGGCCAAGTTCCACCAGCCAAGCAGCACCGTCCCTACCTTCCCGGCAGAACTTACCTGCGGGCTCACGCAGCCCCACGCTCCCTCCACTGCGAGCCTGCCCTTTGGGGGTGCCCGCGCTCACACACACACACACACACACACACACACCCTCCCCCGCCCCCAGAGTGAGCCCAAACACCCAGACACGCCCCGCCCCAAGAGTGAGCCCAAACACACCCACACGCCCCGCCCCCAGAGTGAGCCCAGGAAAGGTCAAAGTGAGACAACACATGGCTCGAGAGAAAGGCACTTTCGTAGGCAAAGCAGGAGCTGCACACGCAAACCATGCAAAAGGAGGCCTTCCTTCCCTGCCTCCCACCACCAGCAGGCCCATGTTTCGCCATTGAAAGGAAAGCAGGGCTTCAGCCCTCCTAAGGGCTCCTGCGGAAGAGAAACGCCGTCACTCTGAACATCCCCGCTTCCGTCGGCTCTCGTCCGCAGGCACTCGTCTTCTCTGCAGCCTTCCCAGCTGCTCTCCTCCATGACCTCATGACACCTGCCTGCTCCTGGCCAATCCCGTTGCTCTCGTGCCATGACCTCACAAGCGGCAGCCCGACTCTCTTGGCTTCGCCGGCCTCTGCTAGCCCTTCCCGCCGCCTCAGCTCTCGGCCGGGCCGCTTTGGACTCGGGGAGGCACTTGATGACGTCACAGTGTCTGCCCGACGACTGCCGCAAGGCACTCGGGTCGCTGCCATGGAAACGGCATCACAATCCACCTCCCAGCCACGCCCGGCCCCTTCACCTTCCTCTGCGTCTCCCCTCTCGCAAGCTCTGCAGCACTGCCCTTGGAGTGGAAATCCGGCCTCCTGAGGGCCAAGTTCCACCAGCCAAGCAGCACCGTCCCTACCTTCCCGGCAGAACTTACCTGCGGGCTCACGCAGCCCCACGCTCCCTCCACTGCGAGCCTGCCCTTTGGGCGTGCCCGCGCTCGCGCTCACACACACACACACACACACACCCTCCCCCGCCCCCAGAGTGAGCCCAAACACACAGACACGCCCCGCCCCCAGAGTGAGCCCAAACACACCCACACGCCCCGCCCCCAGAGTGAGCCCAGGAAAGGTCAAAGTGAGACAACACATGGCTCGAGAGAAAGGCACTTTCGTAGGCAAAGCAGGAGCTGCACACGCAAACCATGCAAAAGGAGGCCTTCCTTCACTGCCTCCCACCACCAGCAGGCCCATGTTTCGCCATTGAAAGGAAAGCAGGGCTTCAGCCCTCCTAAGGGCTCCTGCGGAAGAGAAACGCCGTCACTCTGAACATCCCCGCTTCCGTCGGCTCTCGTCCGCAGGCACTCGTCTTCTCTGCAGCCTTCCCAGCTGCTCTCCTCCATGACCTCATGACACCTGCCTGCTCCTGGCCAATCCCGTTGCTCTCGTGCCATGACCTCACAAGCGGCAGCCCGACTCTCTTGGCTTCGCCGGCCTCTGCTAGCCCTTCCCGCCGCCTGAGCTCTCGGCCGGGCCGCTTTGGACTCGGGGAGGCACTTGATGACGTCACAGTGTCTGCCCGACGACTGCCGCAAGGCACTCGGGTCGCTGCCATGGAAACGGCATCACAATCCACCTCCCAGCCACGCCCGGCCCCTTCACCTTCCTCTGCGTCTCCCCTCTCGCAAGCTCTGCAGCACTGCCCTTGGAGTGGAAATCCGGCCTCCTGAGGGCCAAGTTCCACCAGCCAAGCAGCACCGTCCCTACCTTCCCGGCAGAACTTACCTGCGGGCTCACGCAGCCCCACGCTCCCTCCACTGCGAGCCTGCCCTTTGGGCGTGCCCGCGCTCGCGCTCACACACACACACACACACACACCCTCCCCTGCCCCCAGAGTGAGCCCAAACACACAGACACGCCCCGCCACCAGAGTGAGCCCAAACACACCCACACGCCCCGCCCCCAGAGTGAGCCCAGGAAAGGTCAAAGTGAGACAACACATGGCTCGAGAGAAAGGCACTTTCGTAGGCAAAGCAGGAGCTGCACACGCAAACCATGCAAAAGGAGGCCTTCCTTCACTGCCTCCCACCACCAGCAGGCCCATGTTTCGCCATTGAAAGGAAAGCAGGGCTTCAGCCCTCCTAAGGGCTCCTGCGGAAGAGAAACGCCGTCACTCTGAACATCCCCGCTTCCGTCGGCTCTCGTCCGCAGGCACTCGTCTTCTCTGCAGCCTTCCCAGCTGCTCTCCTCCATGACCTCATGACACCTGCCTGCTCCTGGCCAATCCCGTTGCTCTCGTGCCATGACCTCACAAGCGGCAGCCCGACTCTCTTGGCTTCGCCGGCCTCTGCTAGCCCTTCCCGCCGCCCGAGCTCTCGGCCGGGCCGCTTTGGACTCGGGGAGGCACTTGATGACGTCACAGTGTCTGCCCGACGACTGCCGCAAGGCACTCGGGTCGCTGCCATGGAAACGGCATCACAATCCACCTCCCAGCCACGCCCGGCCCCTTCACCTTCCTCTGCGTCTCCCCTCTCGCAAGCTCTGCAGCACTGCCCTTGGAGTGGAAATCCGGCCTCCTGAGGGCCAAGTTCCACCAGCCAAGCAGCACCGTCCCTACCTTCCCGGCAGAACTTACCTGCGGGCTCACGCAGCCCCACGCTCCCTCCACTGCGAGCCTGCCCTTTGGGCGTGCCCGCGCTCACACACACACACACACACACACACACCCCCTCCCCCGCCCCCAGAGTGAGCCCAAACACCCAGACACGCCCCGCCCCAAGAGTGAGCCCAAACACACCCACACGCCCCGCCCCCAGAGTGAGCCCAGGAAAGGTCAAAGTGAGACAACACATGGCTCGAGAGAAAGGCACTTTCGTAGGCAAAGCAGGAGCTGCACACGCAAACCATGCAAAAGGAGGCCTTCCTTCACTGCCTCCCACCACCAGCAGGCCCATGTTTCGCCATTGAAAGGAAAGCAGGGCTTCAGCCCTCCTAAGGGCTCCTGCGGAAGAGAAACGCCGTCACTCTGAACATCCCCGCTTCCGTCGGCTCTCGTCCGCAGGCACTCGTCTTCTCTGCAGCCTTCCCAGCTGCTCTCCTCCATGACCTCATGACACCTGCCTGCTCCTGGCCAATCCCGTTGCTCTCGTGCCATGACCTCACAAGCGGCAGCCCGACTATCTTGGCTTCGCCGGCCTCTGCTAGCCCTTCCCGCCGCCCGAGCTCTCGGCCGGGCCGCTTTGGACTCGGGGAGGCACTTGATGACGTCACAGTGTCTGCCCGACGACTGCCGCAAGGCACTCGGGTCGCTGCCATGGAAACGGCATCACAATCCACCTCCCAGCCACGCCCGGCCCCTTCACCTTCCTCTGCGTCTCCCCTCTCGCAAGCTCTGCAGCACTGCCCTTGGAGTGGAAATCCGGCCTCCTGAGGGCCAAGTTCCACCAGCCAAGCAGCACCGTCCCTACCTTCCCGGCAGAACTTACCTGCGGGCTCACGCAGCCCCACGCTCCCTCCACTGCGAGCCTGCCCTTTGGGGGTGCCCGCGCTCACACACACACACACACACACACACACACCCTCCCCCGCCCCCAGAGTGAGCCCAAACACCCAGACACGCCCCGCCCCAAGAGTGAGCCCAAACACACCCACACGCCCCGCCCCCAGAGTGAGCCCAGGAAAGGTCAAAGTGAGACAACACATGGCTCGAGAGAAAGGCACTTTCGTAGGCAAAGCAGGAGCTGCACACGCAAACCATGCAAAAGGAGGCCTTCCTTCCCTGCCTCCCACCACCAGCAGGCCCATGTTTCGCCATTGAAAGGAAAGCAGGGCTTCAGCCCTCCTAAGGGCTCCTGCGGAAGAGAAACGCCGTCACTCTGAACATCCCCGCTTCCGTCGGCTCTCGTCCGCAGGCACTCGTCTTCTCTGCAGCCTTCCCAGCTGCTCTCCTCCATGACCTCATGACACCTGCCTGCTCCTGGCCAATCCCGTTGCTCTCGTGCCATGACCTCACAAGCGGCAGCCCGACTCTCTTGGCTTCGCCGGCCTCTGCTAGCCCTTCCCGCCGCCTGAGCTCTCGGCCGGGCCGCTTTGGACTCGGGGAGGCACTTGATGACGTCACAGTGTCTGCCCGACGACTGCCGCAAGGCACTCGGGTCGCTGCCATGGAAACGGCATCACAATCCACCTCCCAGCCACGCCCGGCCCCTTCACCTTCCTCTGCGTCTCCCCTCTCGCAAGCTCTGCAGCACTGCCCTTGGAGTGGAAATCCGGCCTCCTGAGGGCCAAGTTCCACCAGCCAAGCAGCACCGTCCCTACCTTCCCGGCAGAACTTACCTGCGGGCTCACGCAGCCCCACGCTCCCTCCACTGCGAGCCTGCCCTTTGGGCATGCCCGCGCTCACACACACACACACACACACACCCTCCCCCGCCCCCAGAGTGAGCCCAAACACACAGACACGCCCCGCCCCCAGAGTGAGCCCAAACACACCCACACGCCCCGCCCCCAGAGTGAGCCCAGGAAAGGTCAAAGTGAGACAACACATGGCTCGAGAGAAAGGCACTTTCATAGGCAAAGCAGGAGCTGCACACGCAAACCATGCAAAAGGAGGCCTTCCTTCACTGCCTCCCACCACCAGCAGGCCCATGTTTCGCCATTGAAAGGAAAGCAGGGCTTCAGCCCTCCTAAGGGCTCCTGCGGAAGAGAAACGCCGTCACTCTGAACATCCCCGCTTCCGTCGGCTCTCGTCCGCAGGCACTCGTCTTCTCTGCAGCCTTCCCAGCTGCTCTCCTCCATGACCTCATGACACCTGCCTGCTCCTGGCCAATCCCGTTGCTCTCGTGCCATGACCTCACAAGCGGCAGCCCGACTCTCTTGGCTTCGCCGGCCTCTGCTAGCCCTTCCCGCCGCCCGAGCTCTCGGCCGGGCCGCTTTGGACTCGGGGAGGCACTTGATGACGTCACAGTGTCTGCCCGACGACTGCCGCAAGGCACTCGGGTCGCTGCCATGGAAACGGCATCACAATCCACCTCCCAGCCACGCCCGGCCCCTTCACCTTCCTCTGCGTCTCCCCTCTCGCAAGCTCTGCAGCACTGCCCTTGGAGTGGAAATCCGGCCTCCTGAGGGCCAAGTTCCACCAGCCAAGCAGCACCGTCCCTACCTTCCCGGCAGAACTTACCTGCGGGCTCACGCAGCCCCACGCTCCCTCCACTGCGAGCCTGCCCTTTGGGCGTGCCCGCGCTCACACACACACACACACACACACACACACCCTCCCCCGCCCCCAGAGTGAGCCCAAACACACAGACACGCCCCGCCCCCAGAGTGAGCCCAAACACACCCACACGCCCCGCCCCCAGAGTGAGCCCAGGAAAGGTCAAAGTGAGACAACACATGGCTCGAGAGAAAGGCACTTTCATAGGCAAAGCAGGAGCTGCACACGCAAACCATGCAAAAGGAGGCCTTCCTTCACTGCCTCCCACCACCAGCAGGCCCATGTTTCGCCATTGAAAGGAAAGCAGGGCTTCAGCCCTCCTAAGGGCTCCTGCGGAAGAGAAACGCCGTCACTCTGAACATCCCCGCTTCCGTCGGCTCTCGTCCGCAGGCACTCGTCTTCTCTGCAGCCTTCCCAGCTGCTCTCCTCCATGACCTCATGACACCTGCCTGCTCCTGGCCAATCCCGTTGCTCTCGTGCCATGACCTCACAAGCGGCAGCCCGACTCTCTTGGCTTCGCCGGCCTCTGCTAGCCCTTCCCGCCGCCCGAGCTCTCGGCCGGGCCGCTTTGGACTCGGGGAGGCACTTGATGACGTCACAGTGTCTGCCCGACGACTGCCGCAAGGCACTCGGGTCGCTGCCATGGAAACGGCATCACAATCCACCTCCCAGCCACGCCCGGCCCCTTCACCTTCCTCTGCGTCTCCCCTCTCGCAAGCTCTGCAGCACTGCCCTTGGAGTGGAAATCCGGCCTCCTGAGGGCCAAGTTCCACCAGCCAAGCAGCACCGTCCCTACCTTCCCGGCAGAACTTACCTGCGGGCTCACGCAGCCCCACGCTCCCTCCACTGCGAGCCTGCCCTTTGGGCGTGCCCGCGCTCACACACACACACACACACACACACACCCTCCCCCGCCCCCAGAGTGAGCCCAAACACACAGACACGCCCCGCCCCCAGAGTGAGCCCAAACACACCCACACGCCCCGCCCCCAGAGTGAGCCCAGGAAAGGTCAAAGTGAGACAACACATGGCTCGAGAGAAAGGCACTTTCATAGGCAAAGCAGGAGCTGCACACGCAAACCATGCAAAAGGAGGCCTTCCTTCCCTGCCTCCCACCACCAGCAGGCCCATGTTTCGCCATTGAAAGGAAAGCAGGGCTTCAGCCCTCCTAAGGGCTCCTGCGGAAGAGAAACGCCGTCACTCTGAACATCCCCGCTTCCGTCGGCTCTCGTCCGCAGGCACTCGTCTTCTCTGCAGCCTTCCCAGCTGCTCTCCTCCATGACCTCATGACACCTGCCTGCTCCTGGCCAATCCCGTTGCTCTCGTGCCATGACCTCACAAGCGGCAGCCCGACTATCTTGGCTTCGCCGGCCTCTGCTAGCCCTTCCCGCCGCCTGAGCTCTCGGCCGGGCCGCTTTGGACTCGGGGAGGCACTTGATGACGTCACAGTGTCTGCCCGACGACTGCCGCAAGGCACTCGGGTCGCTGCCATGGAAACGGCATCACAATCCACCTCCCAGCCACGCCCGGCCCCTTCACCTTCCTCTGCGTCTCCCCTCTCGCAAGCTCTGCAGCACTGCCCTTGCAGTGGAAATCCGGCCTCCTGAGGGCCAAGTTCCACCAGCCAAGCAGCACCGTCCCTACCTTCCCGGCAGAACTTACCTGCGGGCTCACGCAGCCCCACGCTCCCTCCACTGCGAGCCTGCCCTTTGGGCGTGCCCGCGCTCACACACACACACACACACACACCCTCCCCCGCCCCCAGAGTGAGCCCAAACACACAGACACGCCCCGCCCCCAGAGTGAGCCCAAACACACCCACACGCCCCGCCCCCAGAGTGAGCCCAGGAAAGGTCAAAGTGAGACAACACATGGCTCGAGAGAAAGGCACTTTCATAGGCAAAGCAGGAGCTGCACACGCAAACAATGCAAAAGGAGGCCTTCCTTCACTGCCTCCCACCACCAGCAGGCCCATGTTTAGCCATTGAAAGGAAAGCAGGGCTTCAGCCCTCCTAAGGGCTCCTGCGGAAGAGAAACGCCGTCACTCTGAACATCCCCGCTTCCGTCGGCTCTCGTCCGCAGGCACTCGTCTTCTCTGCAGCCTTCCCAGCTGCTCTCCTCCATGACCTCATGACACCTGCCTGCTCCTGGCCAATCCCGTTGCTCTCGTGCCATGACCTCACAAGCGGCAGCCCGACTCTCTTGGCTTCGCCGGCCTCTGCTAGCCCTTCCCGCCGCCTCAGCTCTCGGCCGGGCCGCTTTGGACTCGGTGAGGCACTTGATGACGTCACAGTGTCTGCCCGACGACTGCCGCAAGGCACTCGGGTCGCTGCCGTGGAAACGGCATCACAATCCACCTCCCAGCCACGCCCGGCCCCTTCACCTTCCTCTGCGTCTCCCCTCTCGCAAGCTCTGCGGCACTGCCCTTGCAGTGGAAATCCGGCCTCCTGAGGGCCAAGTTCCACCAGCCAAGCAGCACCGTCCCTACCTTCCCGGCAGAACTTACCTGCGGGCTCACGCAGCCCCACGCTCCCTCCACTGCGAGCCTGCCCTTTGGGCGTGCCCGCGCTCGCGCTCACACACACACACACACACACACCCTCCCCCGCCCCCAGAGTGAGCCCAAACACACAGACACGCCCCGCCCCCAGAGTGAGCCCAAACACACCCACACGCCCCGCCCCCAGAGTGAGCCCAGGAAAGGTCAAAGTGAGACAACACATGGCTCGAGAGAAAGGCACTTTCGTAGGCAAAGCAGGAGCTGCACACGCAAACCATGCAAAAGGAGGCCTTCCTTCACTGCCTCCCACCACCAGCAGGCCCATGTTTCGCCATTGAAAGGAAAGCAGGGCTTCAGCCCTCCTAAGGGCTCCTGCGGAAGAGAAACGCCGTCACTCTGAACATCCCCGCTTCCGTCGGCTCTCGTCCGCAGGCACTCGTCTTCTCTGCAGCCTTCCCAGCTGCTCTCCTCCATGACCTCATGACACCTGCCTGCTCCTGGCCAATCCCGTTGCTCTCGTGCCATGACCTCACAAGCGGCAGCCCGACTCTCTTGGCTTCGCCGGCCTCTGCTAGCCCTTCCCGCCGCCCGAGCTCTCGGCCGGGCCGCTTTGGACTCGGGGAGGCACTTGATGACGTCACAGTGTCTGCCCGACGACTGCCGCAAGGCACTCGGGTCGCTGCCATGGAAACGGCATCACAATCCACCTCCCAGCCACGCCCGGCCCCTTCACCTTCCTCTGCGTCTCCCCTCTCGCAAGCTCTGCAGCACTGCCCTTGGAGTGGAAATCCGGCCTCCTGAGGGCCAAGTTCCACCAGCCAAGCAGCACCGTCCCTACCTTCCCGGCAGAACTTACCTGCGGGCTCACGCAGCCCCACGCTCCCTCCACTGCGAGCCTGCCCTTTGGGCATGCCCGCGCTCACACACACACACACACACACACCCTCCCCCGCCCCCAGAGTGAGCCCAAACACACAGACACGCCCCGCCCCCAGAGTGAGCCCAAACACACCCACACGCCCCGCCCCCAGAGTGAGCCCAGGAAAGGTCAAAGTGAGACAACACATGGCTCGAGAGAAAGGCACTTTCATAGGCAAAGCAGGAGCTGCACACGCAAACCATGCAAAAGGAGGCCTTCCTTCACTGCCTCCCACCACCAGCAGGCCCATGTTTCGCCATTGAAAGGAAAGCAGGGCTTCAGCCCTCCTAAGGGCTCCTGCGGAAGAGAAACGCCGTCACTCTGAACATCCCCGCTTCCGTCGGCTCTCGTCCGCAGGCACTCGTCTTCTCTGCAGCCTTCCCAGCTGCTCTCCTCCATGACCTCATGACACCTGCCTGCTCCTGGCCAATCCCGTTGCTCTCGTGCCATGACCTCACAAGCGGCAGCCCGACTCTCTTGGCTTCGCCGGCCTCTGCTAGCCCTTCCCGCCGCCCGAGCTCTCGGCCGGGCCGCTTTGGACTCGGGGAGGCACTTGATGACGTCACAGTGTCTGCCCGACGACTGCCGCAAGGCACTCGGGTCGCTGCCATGGAAACGGCATCACAATCCACCTCCCAGCCACGCCCGGCCCCTTCACCTTCCTCTGCGTCTCCCCTCTCGCAAGCTCTGCAGCACTGCCCTTGGAGTGGAAATCCGGCCTCCTGAGGGCCAAGTTCCACCAGCCAAGCAGCACCGTCCCTACCTTCCCGGCAGAACTTACCTGCGGGCTCACGCAGCCCCACGCTCCCTCCACTGCGAGCCTGCCCTTTGGGCGTGCCCGCGCTCACACACACACACACACACACACACACACAACCTCCCCCGCCCCCAGAGTGAGCCCAAACACACAGACACGCCCCGCCCCCAGAGTGAGCCCAAACACACCCACACGCCCCGCCCCCAGAGTGAGCCCAGGAAAGGTCAAAGTGAGACAACACATGGCTCGAGAGAAAGGCACTTTCATAGGCAAAGCAGGAGCTGCACACGCAAACCATGCAAAAGGAGGCCTTCCTTCACTGCCTCCCACCACCAGCAGGCCCATGTTTCGCCATTGAAAGGAAAGCAGGGCTTCAGCCCTCCTAAGGGCTCCTGCGGAAGAGAAACGCCGTCACTCTGAACATCCCCGCTTCCGTCGGCTCTCGTCCGCAGGCACTCGTCTTCTCTGCAGCCTTCCCAGCTGCTCTCCTCCATGACCTCATGACACCTGCCTGCTCCTGGCCAATCCCGTTGCTCTCGTGCCATGACCTCACAAGCGGCAGCCCGACTCTCTTGGCTTCGCCGGCCTCTGCTAGCCCTTCCCGCCGCCCGAGCTCTCGGCCGGGCCGCTTTGGACTCGGGGAGGCACTTGATGACGTCACAGTGTCTGCCCGACGACTGCCGCAAGGCACTCGGGTCGCTGCCATGGAAACGGCATCACAATCCACCTCCCAGCCACGCCCGGCCCCTTCACCTTCCTCTGCGTCTCCCCTCTCGCAAGCTCTGCAGCACTGCCCTTGGAGTGGAAATCCGGCCTCCTGAGGGCCAAGTTCCACCAGCCAAGCAGCACCGTCCCTACCTTCCCGGCAGAACTTACCTGCGGGCTCACGCAGCCCCACGCTCCCTCCACTGCGAGCCTGCCCTTTGGGCGTGCCCGCGCTCACACACACACACACACACACACACACACCCTCCCCCGCCCCCAGAGTGAGCCCAAACACACAGACACGCCCCGCCCCCAGAGTGAGCCCAAACACACCCACACGCCCCGCCCCCAGAGTGAGCCCAGGAAAGGTCAAAGTGAGACAACACATGGCTCGAGAGAAAGGCACTTTCATAGGCAAAGCAGGAGCTGCACACGCAAACCATGCAAAAGGAGGCCTTCCTTCCCTGCCTCCCACCACCAGCAGGCCCATGTTTCGCCATTGAAAGGAAAGCAGGGCTTCAGCCCTCCTAAGGGCTCCTGCGGAAGAGAAACGCCGTCACTCTGAACATCCCCGCTTCCGTCGGCTCTCGTCCGCAGGCACTCGTCTTCTCTGCAGCCTTCCCAGCTGCTCTCCTCCATGACCTCATGACACCTGCCTGCTCCTGGCCAATCCCGTTGCTCTCGTGCCATGACCTCACAAGCGGCAGCCCGACTATCTTGGCTTCGCCGGCCTCTGCTAGCCCTTCCCGCCGCCTGAGCTCTCGGCCGGGCCGCTTTGGACTCGGGGAGGCACTTGATGACGTCACAGTGTCTGCCCGACGACTGCCGCAAGGCACTCGGGTCGCTGCCATGGAAACGGCATCACAATCCACCTCCCAGCCACGCCCGGCCCCTTCACCTTCCTCTGCGTCTCCCCTCTCGCAAGCTCTGCAGCACTGCCCTTGCAGTGGAAATCCGGCCTCCTGAGGGCCAAGTTCCACCAGCCAAGCAGCACCGTCCCTACCTTCCCGGCAGAACTTACCTGCGGGCTCACGCAGCCCCACGCTCCCTCCACTGCGAGCCTGCCCTTTGGGCGTGCCCGCGCTCACACACACACACACACACACACCCTCCCCCGCCCCCAGAGTGAGCCCAAACACACAGACACGCCCCGCCCCCAGAGTGAGCCCAAACACACCCACACGCCCCGCCCCCAGAGTGAGCCCAGGAAAGGTCAAAGTGAGACAACACATGGCTCGAGAGAAAGGCACTTTCATAGGCAAAGCAGGAGCTGCACACGCAAACAATGCAAAAGGAGGCCTTCCTTCACTGCCTCCCACCACCAGCAGGCCCATGTTTAGCCATTGAAAGGAAAGCAGGGCTTCAGCCCTCCTAAGGGCTCCTGCGGAAGAGAAACGCCGTCACTCTGAACATCCCCGCTTCCGTCGGCTCTCGTCCGCAGGCACTCGTCTTCTCTGCAGCCTTCCCAGCTGCTCTCCTCCATGACCTCATGACACCTGCCTGCTCCTGGCCAATCCCGTTGCTCTCGTGCCATGACCTCACAAGCGGCAGCCCGACTCTCTTGGCTTCGCCGGCCTCTGCTAGCCCTTCCCGCCGCCTCAGCTCTCGGCCGGGCCGCTTTGGACTCGGTGAGGCACTTGATGACGTCACAGTGTCTGCCCGACGACTGCCGCAAGGCACTCGGGTCGCTGCCGTGGAAACGGCATCACAATCCACCTCCCAGCCACGCCCGGCCCCTTCACCTTCCTCTGCGTCTCCCCTCTCGCAAGCTCTGCGGCACTGCCCTTGCAGTGGAAATCCGGCCTCCTGAGGGCCAAGTTCCACCAGCCAAGCAGCACCGTCCCTACCTTCCCGGCAGAACTTACCTGCGGGCTCACGCAGCCCCACGCTCCCTCCACTGCGAGCCTGCCCTTTGGGCGTGCCCGCGCTCGCGCTCACACACACACACACACACACACCCTCCCCCGCCCCCAGAGTGAGCCCAAACACACAGACACGCCCCGCCCCCAGAGTGAGCCCAAACACACCCACACGCCCCGCCCCCAGAGTGAGCCCAGGAAAGGTCAAAGTGAGACAACACATGGCTCGAGAGAAAGGCACTTTCATAGGCAAAGCAGGAGCTGCACACGCAAACCATGCAAAAGGAGGCCTTCCTTCACTGCCTCCCACCACCAGCAGGCCCATGTTTCGCCATTGAAAGGAAAGCAGGGCTTCAGCCCTCCTAAGGGCTCCTGCGGAAGAGAAACGCCGTCACTCTGAACATCCCCGCTTCCGTCGGCTCTCGTCCGCAGGCACTCGTCTTCTCTGCAGCCTTCCCAGCTGCTCTCCTCCATGACCTCATGACACCTGCCTGCTCCTGGCCAATCCCGTTGCTCTCGTGCCATGACCTCACAAGCGGCAGCCCGACTCTCTTGGCTTCGCCGGCCTCTGCTAGCCCTTCCCGCCGCCCGAGCTCTCGGCCGGGCCGCTTTGGACTCGGGGAGGCACTTGATGACGTCACAGTGTCTGCCCGACGACTGCCGCAAGGCACTCGGGTCGCTGCCATGGAAACGGCATCACAATCCACCTCCCAGCCACGCCCGGCCCCTTCACCTTCCTCTGCGTCTCCCCTCTCGCAAGCTCTGCAGCACTGCCCTTGGAGTGGAAATCCGGCCTCCTGAGGGCCAAGTTCCACCAGCCAAGCAGCACCGTCCCTACCTTCCCGGCAGAACTTACCTGCGGGCTCACGCAGCCCCACGCTCCCTCCACTGCGAGCCTGCCCTTTGGGCGTGCCCGCGCTCACACACACACACACACACACACACACACCCTCCCCCGCCCCCAGAGTGAGCCCAAACACACAGACACGCCCCGCCCCCAGAGTGAGCCCAAACACACCCACACGCCCCGCCCCCAGAGTGAGCCCAGGAAAGGTCAAAGTGAGACAACACATGGCTCGAGAGAAAGGCACTTTCATAGGCAAAGCAGGAGCTGCACACGCAAACCATGCAAAAGGAGGCCTTCCTTCCCTGCCTCCCACCACCAGCAGGCCCATGTTTCGCCATTGAAAGGAAAGCAGGGCTTCAGCCCTCCTAAGGGCTCCTGCGGAAGAGAAACGCCGTCACTCTGAACATCCCCGCTTCCGTCGGCTCTCGTCCGCAGGCACTCGTCTTCTCTGCAGCCTTCCCAGCTGCTCTCCTCCATGACCTCATGACACCTGCCTGCTCCTGGCCAATCCCGTTGCTCTCGTGCCATGACCTCACAAGCGGCAGCCCGACTATCTTGGCTTCGCCGGCCTCTGCTAGCCCTTCCCGCCGCCTGAGCTCTCGGCCGGGCCGCTTTGGACTCGGGGAGGCACTTGATGACGTCACAGTGTCTGCCCGACGACTGCCGCAAGGCACTCGGGTCGCTGCCGTGGAAACGGCATCACAATCCACCTCCCAGCCACGCCCGGCCCCTTCACCTTCCTCTGCGTCTCCCCTCTCGCAAGCTCTGCAGCACTGCCCTTGCAATGGAAATCCGGCCTCCTGAGGGCCAAGTTCCACCAGCCAAGCAGCACCGTCCCTACCTTCCCGGCAAAACTTACCTGCGGGCTCACGCAGCCCCACGCTCCCTCCACTGCGAGCCTGCCCTTTGGGCGTGCCCGCGCTCACACACACACACACACACACACCCTCCCCCGCCCCCAGAGTGAGCCCAAACACACAGACACGCCCCGCCCCCAGAGTGAGCCCAAACACACCCACACGCCCCGCCCCCAGAGTGAGCCCAGGAAAGGTCAAAGTGAGACAACACATGGCTCGAGAGAAAGGCACTTTCGTAGGCAAAGCAGGAGCTGCACACGCAAACCATGCAAAAGGAGGCCTTCCTTCACTGCCTCCCACCACCAGCAGGCCCATGTTTCGCCATTGAAAGGAAAGCAGGGCTTCAGCCCTCCTAAGGGCTCCTGCGGAAGAGAAACGCCGTCACTCTGAACATCCCCGCTTCCGTCGGCTCTCGTCCGCAGGCACTCGTCTTCTCTGCAGCCTTCCCAGCTGCTCTCCTCCATGACCTCATGACACCTGCCTGCTCCTGGCCAATCCCGTTGCTCTCGTGCCATGACCTCACAAGCGGCAGCCCGACTCTCTTGGCTTCGCCGGCCTCTGCTAGCCCTTCCCGCCGCCCGAGCTCTCGGCCGGGCCGCTTTGGACTCGGGGAGGCACTTGATGACGTCACAGTGTCTGCCCGACGACTGCCGCAAGGCACTCGGGTCGCTGCCATGGAAACGGCATCACAATCCACCTCCCAGCCACGCCCGGCCCCTTCACCTTCCTCTGCGTCTCCCCTCTCGCAAGCTCTGCGGCACTGCCC
This sequence comes from Pelecanus crispus, assembly GCF_030463565.1. Lineage (NCBI taxonomy): Eukaryota > Metazoa > Chordata > Aves > Pelecaniformes > Pelecanidae > Pelecanus > Pelecanus crispus. The sequence goes on along the minus strand of NW_027461486.1, from coordinate 152,035 downwards.
TTGCAGTGGAAATCCGGCCTCCTGAGGGCCAAGTTCCACCAGCCAAGCAGCACCGTCCCTACCTTCCCGGCAGAACTTACCTGCGGGCTCACGCAGCCCCACGCTCCCTCCACTGCGAGCCTGCCCTTTGGGCGTGCCCGCGCTCGCGCTCACACACACACACACACACACACCCTCCCCCGCCCCCAGAGTGAGCCCAAACACACAGACACGCCCCGCCCCCAGAGTGAGCCCAGGAAAGGTCAAAGTGAGACAACACATGGCTCGAGAGAAAGGCACTTTCGTAGGCAAAGCAGGAGCTGCACACGCAAACCATGCAAAAGGAGGCCTTCCTTCACTGCCTCCCACCACCAGCAGGCCCATGTTTAGCCATTGAAAGGAAAGCAGGGCTTCAGCCCTCCTAAGGGCTCCTGCGGAAGAGAAACGCCGTCACTCTGAACATCCCCGCTTCCGTCGGCTCTCGTCCGCAGGCACTCGTCTTCTCTGCAGCCTTCCCAGCTGCTCTCCTCCATGACCTCATGACACCTGCCTGCTCCTGGCCAATCCCGTTGCTCTCGTGCCATGACCTCACAAGCGGCAGCCCGACTCTCTTGGCTTCGCCGGCCTCTGCTAGCCCTTCCCGCCGCCTCAGCTCTCGGCCGGGCCGCTTTGGACTCGGTGAGGCACTTGATGACGTCACAGTGTCTGCCCGACGACTGCCGCAAGGCACTCGGGTCGCTGCCGTGGAAACGGCATCACAATCCACCTCCCAGCCACGCCCGGCCCCTTCACCTTCCTCTGCGTCTCCCCTCTCGCAAGCTCTGCGGCACTGCCCTTGCAGTGGAAATCCGGCCTCCTGAGGGCCAAGTTCCACCAGCCAAGCAGCACCGTCCCTACCTTCCCGGCAGAACTTACCTGCGGGCTCACGCAGCCCCACGCTCCCTCCACTGCGAGCCTGCCCTTTGGGCGTGCCCGCGCTCGCGCTCACACACACACACACACACACACCCTCCCCCGCCCCCAGAGTGAGCCCAAACACACAGACACGCCCCGCCCCCAGAGTGAGCCCAAACACACCCACACGCCCCGCCCCCAGAGTGAGCCCAGGAAAGGTCAAAGTGAGACAACACATGGCTCGAGAGAAAGGCACTTTCGTAGGCAAAGCAGGAGCTGCACACGCAAACCATGCAAAAGGAGGCCTTCCTTCACTGCCTCCCACCACCAGCAGGCCCATGTTTCGCCATTGAAAGGAAAGCAGGGCTTCAGCCCTCCTAAGGGCTCCTGCGGAAGAGAAACGCCGTCACTCTGAACATCCCCGCTTCCGTCGGCTCTCGTCCGCAGGCACTCGTCTTCTCTGCAGCCTTCCCAGCTGCTCTCCTCCATGACCTCATGACACCTGCCTGCTCCTGGCCAATCCCGTTGCTCTCGTGCCATGACCTCACAAGCGGCAGCCCGACTCTCTTGGCTTCGCCGGCCTCTGCTAGCCCTTCCCGCCGCCCGAGCTCTCGGCCGGGCCGCTTTGGACTCGGGGAGGCACTTGATGACGTCACAGTGTCTGCCCGACGACTGCCGCAAGGCACTCGGGTCGCTGCCATGGAAACGGCATCACAATCCACCTCCCAGCCACGCCCGGCCCCTTCACCTTCCTCTGCGTCTCCCCTCTCGCAAGCTCTGCGGCACTGCCCTTGCAGTGGAAATCCGGCCTCCTGAGGGCCAAGTTCCACCAGCCAAGCAGCACCGTCCCTACCTTCCCGGCAGAACTTACCTGCGGGCTCACGCAGCCCCACGCTCCCTCCACTGCGAGCCTGCCCTTTGGGCGTGCCCGCGCTCGCGCTCACACACACACACACACACACACCCTCCCCCGCCCCCAGAGTGAGCCCAAACACACAGACACGCCCCGCCCCCAGAGTGAGCCCAAACACACCCACACGCCCCGCCCCCAGAGTGAGCCCAGGAAAGGTCAAAGTGAGACAACACATGGCTCGAGAGAAAGGCACTTTCGTAGGCAAAGCAGGAGCTGCACACGCAAACCATGCAAAAGGAGGCCTTCCTTCACTGCCTCCCACCACCAGCAGGCCCATGTTTCGCCATTGAAAGGAAAGCAGGGCTTCAGCCCTCCTAAGGGCTCCTGCGGAAGAGAAACGCCGTCACTCTGAACATCCCCGCTTCCGTCGGCTCTCGTCCGCAGGCACTCGTCTTCTCTGCAGCCTTCCCAGCTGCTCTCCTCCATGACCTCATGACACCTGCCTGCTCCTGGCCAATCCCGTTGCTCTCGTGCCATGACCTCACAAGCGGCAGCCCGACTCTCTTGGCTTCGCCGGCCTCTGCTAGCCCTTCCCGCCGCCCGAGCTCTCGGCCGGGCCGCTTTGGACTCGGGGAGGCACTTGATGACGTCACAGTGTCTGCCCGACGACTGCCGCAAGGCACTCGGGTCGCTGCCATGGAAACGGCATCACAATCCACCTCCCAGCCACGCCCGGCCCCTTCACCTTCCTCTGCGTCTCCCCTCTCGCAAGCTCTGCAGCACTGCCCTTGGAGTGGAAATCCGGCCTCCTGAGGGCCAAGTTCCACCAGCCAAGCAGCACCGTCCCTACCTTCCCGGCAGAACTTACCTGCGGGCTCACGCAGCCCCACGCTCCCTCCACTGCGAGCCTGCCCTTTGGGGGTGCCCGCGCTCACACACACACACACACACACACACACACCCTCCCCCGCCCCCAGAGTGAGCCCAAACACCCAGACACGCCCCGCCCCAAGAGTGAGCCCAAACACACCCACACGCCCCGCCCCCAGAGTGAGCCCAGGAAAGGTCAAAGTGAGACAACACATGGCTCGAGAGAAAGGCACTTTCGTAGGCAAAGCAGGAGCTGCACACGCAAACCATGCAAAAGGAGGCCTTCCTTCCCTGCCTCCCACCACCAGCAGGCCCATGTTTCGCCATTGAAAGGAAAGCAGGGCTTCAGCCCTCCTAAGGGCTCCTGCGGAAGAGAAACGCCGTCACTCTGAACATCCCCGCTTCCGTCGGCTCTCGTCCGCAGGCACTCGTCTTCTCTGCAGCCTTGCCAGCTGCTCTCCTCCATGACCTCATGACACCTGCCTGCTCCTGGCCAATCCCGTTGCTCTCGTGCCATGACCTCACAAGCGGCAGCCCGACTCTCTTGGCTTCGCCGGCCTCTGCTAGCCCTTCCCGCCGCCTCAGCTCTCGGCCGGGCCGCTTTGGACTCGGGGAGGCACTTGATGACGTCACAGTGTCTGCCCGACGACTGCCGCAAGGCACTCGGGTCGCTGCCATGGAAACGGCATCACAATCCACCTCCCAGCCACGCCCGGCCCCTTCACCTTCCTCTGCGTCTCCCCTCTCGCAAGCTCTGCAGCACTGCCCTTGGAGTGGAAATCCGGCCTCCTGAGGGCCAAGTTCCACCAGCCAAGCAGCACCGTCCCTACCTTCCCGGCAGAACTTACCTGCGGGCTCACGCAGCCCCACGCTCCCTCCACTGCGAGCCTGCCCTTTGGGCATGCCCGCGCTCACACACACACACACACACACACCCTCCCCCGCCCCCAGAGTGAGCCCAAACACACAGACACGCCCCGCCCCCAGAGTGAGCCCAAACACACCCACACGCCCCGCCCCCAGAGTGAGCCCAGGAAAGGTCAAAGTGAGACAACACATGGCTCGAGAGAAAGGCACTTTCATAGGCAAAGCAGGAGCTGCACACGCAAACCATGCAAAAGGAGGCCTTCCTTCACTGCCTCCCACCACCAGCAGGCCCATGTTTCGCCATTGAAAGGAAAGCAGGGCTTCAGCCCTCCTAAGGGCTCCTGCGGAAGAGAAACGCCGTCACTCTGAACATCCCCGCTTCCGTCGGCTCTCGTCCGCAGGCACTCGTCTTCTCTGCAGCCTTCCCAGCTGCTCTCCTCCATGACCTCATGACACCTGCCTGCTCCTGGCCAATCCCGTTGCTCTCGTGCCATGACCTCACAAGCGGCAGCCCGACTCTCTTGGCTTCGCCGGCCTCTGCTAGCCCTTCCCGCCGCCCGAGCTCTCGGCCGGGCCGCTTTGGACTCGGGGAGGCACTTGATGACGTCACAGTGTCTGCCCGACGACTGCCGCAAGGCACTCGGGTCGCTGCCATGGAAACGGCATCACAATCCACCTCCCAGCCACGCCCGGCCCCTTCACCTTCCTCTGCGTCTCCCCTCTCGCAAGCTCTGCAGCACTGCCCTTGGAGTGGAAATCCGGCCTCCTGAGGGCCAAGTTCCACCAGCCAAGCAGCACCGTCCCTACCTTCCCGGCAGAACTTACCTGCGGGCTCACGCAGCCCCACGCTCCCTCCACTGCGAGCCTGCCCTTTGGGCGTGCCCGCGCTCACACACACACACACACACACACACACACCCTCCCCCGCCCCCAGAGTGAGCCCAAACACACAGACACGCCCCGCCCCCAGAGTGAGCCCAAACACACCCACACGCCCCGCCCCCAGAGTGAGCCCAGGAAAGGTCAAAGTGAGACAACACATGGCTCGAGAGAAAGGCACTTTCATAGGCAAAGCAGGAGCTGCACACGCAAACCATGCAAAAGGAGGCCTTCCTTCCCTGCCTCCCACCACCAGCAGGCCCATGTTTCGCCATTGAAAGGAAAGCAGGGCTTCAGCCCTCCTAAGGGCTCCTGCGGAAGAGAAACGCCGTCACTCTGAACATCCCCGCTTCCGTCGGCTCTCGTCCGCAGGCACTCGTCTTCTCTGCAGCCTTCCCAGCTGCTCTCCTCCATGACCTCATGACACCTGCCTGCTCCTGGCCAATCCCGTTGCTCTCGTGCCATGACCTCACAAGCGGCAGCCCGACTATCTTGGCTTCGCCGGCCTCTGCTAGCCCTTCCCGCCGCCTCAGCTCTCGGCCGGGCCGCTTTGGACTCGGGGAGGCACTTGATGACGTCACAGTGTCTGCCCGACGACTGCCGCAAGGCACTCGGGTCGCTGCCGTGGAAACGGCATCACAATCCACCTCCCAGCCACGCCCGGCCCCTTCACCTTCCTCTGCGTCTCCCCTCTCGCAAGCTCTGCAGCACTGCCCTTGCAGTGGAAATCCGGCCTCCTGAGGGCCAAGTTCCACCAGCCAAGCAGCACCGTCCCTACCTTCCCGGCAGAACTTACCTGCGGGCTCACGCAGCCCCACGCTCCCTCCACTGCGAGCCTGCCCTTTGGGCGTGCCCGCGCTCACACACACACACACACACACACCCTCCCCCGCCCCCAGAGTGAGCCCAAACACACAGACACGCCCCGCCCCCAGAGTGAGCCCAAACACACCCACACGCCCCGCCCCCAGAGTGAGCCCAGGAAAGGTCAAAGTGAGACAACACATGGCTCGAGAGAAAGGCACTTTCATAGGCAAAGCAGGAGCTGCACACGCAAACAATGCAAAAGGAGGCCTTCCTTCACTGCCTCCCACCACCAGCAGGCCCATGTTTAGCCATTGAAAGGAAAGCAGGGCTTCAGCCCTCCTAAGGGCTCCTGCGGAAGAGAAACGCCGTCACTCTGAACATCCCCGCTTCCGTCGGCTCTCGTCCGCAGGCACTCGTCTTCTCTGCAGCCTTCCCAGCTGCTCTCCTCCATGACCTCATGACACCTGCCTGCTCCTGGCCAATCCCGTTGCTCTCGTGCCATGACCTCACAAGCGGCAGCCCGACTCTCTTGGCTTCGCCGGCCTCTGCTAGCCCTTCCCGCCGCCTCAGCTCTCGGCCGGGCCGCTTTGGACTCGGTGAGGCACTTGATGACGTCACAGTGTCTGCCCGACGACTGCCGCAAGGCACTCGGGTCGCTGCCGTGGAAACGGCATCACAATCCACCTCCCAGCCACGCCCGGCCCCTTCACCTTCCTCTGCGTCTCCCCTCTCGCAAGCTCTGCGGCACTGCCCTTGCAGTGGAAATCCGGCCTCCTGAGGGCCAAGTTCCACCAGCCAAGCAGCACCGTCCCTACCTTCCCGGCAGAACTTACCTGCGGGCTCACGCAGCCCCACGCTCCCTCCACTGCGAGCCTGCCCTTTGGGCGTGCCCGCGCTCGCGCTCACACACACACACACACACACACCCTCCCCCGCCCCCAGAGTGAGCCCAAACACACAGACACGCCCCGCCCCCAGAGTGAGCCCAAACACACCCACACGCCCCGCCCCCAGAGTGAGCCCAGGAAAGGTCAAAGTGAGACAACACATGGCTCGAGAGAAAGGCACTTTCGTAGGCAAAGCAGGAGCTGCACACGCAAACCATGCAAAAGGAGGCCTTCCTTCACTGCCTCCCACCACCAGCAGGCCCATGTTTCGCCATTGAAAGGAAAGCAGGGCTTCAGCCCTCCTAAGGGCTCCTGCGGAAGAGAAACGCCGTCACTCTGAACATCCCCGCTTCCGTCGGCTCTCGTCCGCAGGCACTCGTCTTCTCTGCAGCCTTCCCAGCTGCTCTCCTCCATGACCTCATGACACCTGCCTGCTCCTGGCCAATCCCGTTGCTCTCGTGCCATGACCTCACAAGCGGCAGCCCGACTCTCTTGGCTTCGCCGGCCTCTGCTAGCCCTTCCCGCCGCCCGAGCTCTCGGCCGGGCCGCTTTGGACTCGGGGAGGCACTTGATGACGTCACAGTGTCTGCCCGACGACTGCCGCAAGGCACTCGGGTCGCTGCCATGGAAACGGCATCACAATCCACCTCCCAGCCACGCCCGGCCCCTTCACCTTCCTCTGCGTCTCCCCTCTCGCAAGCTCTGCGGCACTGCCCTTGCAGTGGAAATCCGGCCTCCTGAGGGCCAAGTTCCACCAGCCAAGCAGCACCGTCCCTACCTTCCCGGCAGAACTTACCTGCGGGCTCACGCAGCCCCACGCTCCCTCCACTGCGAGCCTGCCCTTTGGGCGTGCCCGCGCTCGCGCTCACACACACACACACACACACACCCTCCCCTGCCCCCAGAGTGAGCCCAAACACACAGACACGCCCCGCCCCCAGAGTGAGCCCAAACACACCCACACGCCCCGCCCCCAGAGTGAGCCCAGGAAAGGTCAAAGTGAGACAACACATGGCTCGAGAGAAAGGCACTTTCGTAGGCAAAGCAGGAGCTGCACACGCAAACCATGCAAAAGGAGGCCTTCCTTCACTGCCTCCCACCACCAGCAGGCCCATGTTTCGCCATTGAAAGGAAAGCAGGGCTTCAGCCCTCCTAAGGGCTCCTGCGGAAGAGAAACGCCGTCACTCTGAACATCCCCGCTTCCGTCGGCTCTCGTCCGCAGGCACTCGTCTTCTCTGCAGCCTTCCCAGCTGCTCTCCTCCATGACCTCATGACACCTGCCTGCTCCTGGCCAATCCCGTTGCTCTCGTGCCATGACCTCACAAGCGGCAGCCCGACTCTCTTGGCTTCGCCGGCCTCTGCTAGCCCTTCCCGCCGCCCGAGCTCTCGGCCGGGCCGCTTTGGACTCGGGGAGGCACTTGATGACGTCACAGTGTCTGCCCGACGACTGCCGCAAGGCACTCGGGTCGCTGCCATGGAAACGGCATCACAATCCACCTCCCAGCCACGCCCGGCCCCTTCACCTTCCTCTGCGTCTCCCCTCTCGCAAGCTCTGCAGCACTGCCCTTGGAGTGGAAATCCGGCCTCCTGAGGGCCAAGTTCCACCAGCCAAGCAGCACCGTCCCTACCTTCCCGGCAGAACTTACCTGCGGGCTCACGCAGCCCCACGCTCCCTCCACTGCGAGCCTGCCCTTTGGGCGTGCCCGCGCTCACACACACACACACACACACACACACACCCTCCCCCGCCCCCAGAGTGAGCCCAAACACCCAGACACGCCCCGCCCCAAGAGTGAGCCCAAACACACCCACACGCCCCGCCCCCAGAGTGAGCCCAGGAAAGGTCAAAGTGAGACAACACATGGCTCGAGAGAAAGGCACTTTCGTAGGCAAAGCAGGAGCTGCACACGCAAACCATGCAAAAGGAGGCCTTCCTTCACTGCCTCCCACCACCAGCGGGCCCATGTTTCGCCATTGAAAGGAAAGCAGGGCTTCAGCCCTCCTAAGGGCTCCTGCGGAAGAGAAACGCCGTCACTCTGAACATCCCCGCTTCCGTCGGCTCTCGTCCGCAGGCACTCGTCTTCTCTGCAGCCTTCCCAGCTGCTCTCCTCCATGACCTCATGACACCTGCCTGCTCCTGGCCAATCCCGTTGCTCTCGTGCCATGACCTCACAAGCGGCAGCCCGACTCTCTTGGCTTCGCCGGCCTCTGCTAGCCCTTCCCGCCGCCCGAGCTCTCGGCCGGGCCGCTTTGGACTCGGGGAGGCACTTGATGACGTCACAGTGTCTGCCCGACGACTGCCGCAAGGCACTCGGGTCGCTGCCATGGAAACGGCATCACAATCCACCTCCCAGCCACGCCCGGCCCCTTCACCTTCCTCTGCGTCTCCCCTCTCGCAAGCTCTGCAGCACTGCCCTTGGAGTGGAAATCCGGCCTCCTGAGGGCCAAGTTCCACCAGCCAAGCAGCACCGTCCCTACCTTCCCGGCAGAACTTACCTGCGGGCTCACGCAGCCCCACGCTCCCTCCACTGCGAGCCTGCCCTTTGGGGGTGCCCGCGCTCACACACACACACACACACACACACACACCCTCCCCCGCCCCCAGAGTGAGCCCAAACACCCAGACACGCCCCGCCCCAAGAGTGAGCCCAAACACACCCACACGCCCCGCCCCCAGAGTGAGCCCAGGAAAGGTCAAAGTGAGACAACACATGGCTCGAGAGAAAGGCACTTTCATAGGCAAAGCAGGAGCTGCACACGCAAACAATGCAAAAGGAGGCCTTCCTTCACTGCCTCCCACCACCAGCAGGCCCATGTTTAGCCATTGAAAGGAAAGCAGGGCTTCAGCCCTCCTAAGGGCTCCTGCGGAAGAGAAACGCCGTCACTCTGAACATCCCCGCTTCCGTCGGCTCTCGTCCGCAGGCACTCGTCTTCTCTGCAGCCTTGCCAGCTGCTCTCCTCCATGACCTCATGACACCTGCCTGCTCCTGGCCAATCCCGTTGCTCTCGTGCCATGACCTCACAAGCGGCAGCCCGACTCTCTTGGCTTCGCCGGCCTCTGCTAGCCCTTCCCGCCGCCTGAGCTCTCGGCCGGGCCGCTTTGGACTCGGTGAGGCACTTGATGACGTCACAGTGTCTGCCCGACGACTGCCGCAAGGCACTCGGGTCGCTGCCGTGGAAACGGCATCACAATCCACCTCCCAGCCACGCCCGGCCCCTTCACCTTCCTCTGCGTCTCCCCTCTCACAAGCTCTGCGGCACTGCCCTTGCAGTGGAAATCCGGCCTCCTGAGGGCCAAGTTCCACCAGCCAAGCAGCACCGTCCCTACCTTCCCGGCAGAACTTACCTGCGGGCTCACGCAGCCCCACGCTCCCTCCACTGCGAGCCTGCCCTTTGGGCGTGCCCGCGCTCGCGCTCACACACACACACACACACACACCCTCCCCCGCCCCCAGAGTGAGCCCAAACACACAGACACGCCCCGCCCCCAGAGTGAGCCCAAACACACCCACACGCCCCGCCCCCAGAGTGAGCCCAGGAAAGGTCAAAGTGAGACAACACATGGCTCGAGAGAAAGGCACTTTCGTAGGCAAAGCAGGAGCTGCACACGCAAACCATGCAAAAGGAGGCCTTCCTTCACTGCCTCCCACCACCAGCAGGCCCATGTTTCGCCATTGAAAGGAAAGCAGGGCTTCAGCCCTCCTAAGGGCTCCTGCGGAAGAGAAACGCCGTCACTCTGAACATCCCCGCTTCCGTCGGCTCTCGTCCGCAGGCACTCGTCTTCTCTGCAGCCTTCCCAGCTGCTCTCCTCCATGACCTCATGACACCTGCCTGCTCCTGGCCAATCCCGTTGCTCTCGTGCCATGACCTCACAAGCGGCAGCCCGACTCTCTTGGCTTCGCCGGCCTCTGCTAGCCCTTCCCGCCGCCCGAGCTCTCGGCCGGGCCGCTTTGGACTCGGGGAGGCACTTGATGACGTCACAGTGTCTGCCCGACGACTGCCGCAAGGCACTCGGGTCGCTGCCGTGGAAACGGCATCACAATCCACCTCCCAGCCACGCCCGGCCCCTTCACCTTCCTCTGCGTCTCCCCTCTCGCAAGCTCTGCGGCACTGCCCTTGCAGTGGAAATCCGGCCTCCTGAGGGCCAAGTTCCACCAGCCAAGCAGCACCGTCCCTACCTTCCCGGCAGAACTTACCTGCGGGCTCACGCAGCCCCACGCTCCCTCCACTGCGAGCCTGCCCTTTGGGCGTGCCCGCGCTCGCGCTCACACACACACACACACACACACCCTCCCCCGCCCCCAGAGTGAGCCCAAACACACAGACACGCCCCGCCCCCAGAGTGAGCCCAAACACACCCACACGCCCCGCCCCCAGAGTGAGCCCAGGAAAGGTCAAAGTGAGACAACACATGGCTCGAGAGAAAGGCACTTTCGTAGGCAAAGCAGGAGCTGCACACGCAAACAATGCAAAAGGAGGCCTTCCTTCACTGCCTCCCACCACCAGCAGGCCCATGTTTCGCCATTGAAAGGAAAGCAGGGCTTCAGCCCTCCTAAGGGCTCCTGCGGAAGAGAAACGCCGTCACTCTGAACATCCCCGCTTCCGTCGGCTCTCGTCCGCAGGCACTCGTCTTCTCTGCAGCCTTGCCAGCTGCTCTCCTCCATGACCTCATGACACCTGCCTGCTCCTGGCCAATCCCGTTGCTCTCGTGCCATGACCTCACAAGCGGCAGCCCGACTCTCTTGGCTTCGCCGGCCTCTGCTAGCCCTTCCCGCCGCCTCAGCTCTCGGCCGGGCCGCTTTGGACTCGGGGAGGCACTTGATGACGTCACAGTGTCTGCCCGACGACTGCCGCAAGGCACTCGGGTCGCTGCCGTGGAAACGGCATCACAATCCACCTCCCAGCCACGCCCGGCCCCTTCACCTTCCTCTGCGTCTCCCCTCTCGCAAGCTCTGCGGCACTGCCCTTGCAGTGGAAATCCGGCCTCCTGAGGGCCAAGTTCCACCAGCCAAGCAGCACCGTCCCTACCTTCCCGGCAGAACTTACCTGCGGGCTCACGCAGCCCCACGCTCCCTCCACTGCGAGCCTGCCCTTTGGGCGTGCCCGCGCTCGCGCTCACACACACACACACACACACACCCTCCCCCGCCCCCAGAGTGAGCCCAAACACACAGACACGCCCCGCCCCCAGAGTGAGCCCAAACACACCCACACGCCCCGCCCCCAGAGTGAGCCCAGGAAAGGTCAAAGTGAGACAACACATGGCTCGAGAGAAAGGCACTTTCGTAGGCAAAGCAGGAGCTGCACACGCAAACAATGCAAAAGGAGGCCTTCCTTCACTGCCTCCCACCACCAGCAGGCCCATGTTTCGCCATTGAAAGGAAAGCAGGGCTTCAGCCCTCCTAAGGGCTCCTGCGGAAGAGAAACGCCGTCACTCTGAACATCCCCGCTTCCGTCGGCTCTCGTCCGCAGGCACTCGTCTTCTCTGCAGCCTTGCCAGCTGCTCTCCTCCATGACCTCATGACACCTGCCTGCTCCTGGCCAATCCCGTTGCTCTCGTGCCATGACCTCACAAGCGGCAGCCCGACTCTCTTGGCTTCGCCGGCCTCTGCTAGCCCTTCCCGCCGCCTCAGCTCTCGGCCGGGCCGCTTTGGACTCGGGGAGGCACTTGATGACGTCACAGTGTCTGCCCGACGACTGCCGCAAGGCACTCGGGTCGCTGCCGTGGAAACGGCATCACAATCCACCTCCCAGCCACGCCCGGCCCCTTCACCTTCCTCTGCGTCTCCCCTCTCGCAAGCTCTGCGGCACTGCCCTTGCAGTGGAAATCCGGCCTCCTGAGGGCCAAGTTCCACCAGCCAAGCAGCACCGTCCCTACCTTCCCGGCAGAACTTACCTGCGGGCTCACGCAGCCCCACGCTCCCTCCACTGCGAGCCTGCCCTTTGGGCGTGCCCGCGCTCGCGCTCACACACACACACACACACACACCCTCCCCCGCCCCCAGAGTGAGCCCAAACACACAGACACGCCCCGCCCCCAGAGTGAGCCCAAACACACCCACACGCCCCGCCCCCAGAGTGAGCCCAGGAAAGGTCAAAGTGAGACAACACATGGCTCGAGAGAAAGGCACTTTCGTAGGCAAAGCAGGAGCTGCACACGCAAACCATGCAAAAGGAGGCCTTCCTTCACTGCCTCCCACCACCAGCAGGCCCATGTTTCGCCATTGAAAGGAAAGCAGGGCTTCAGCCCTCCTAAGGGCTCCTGCGGAAGAGAAACGCCGTCACTCTGAACATCCCCGCTTCCGTCGGCTCTCGTCCGCAGGCACTCGTCTTCTCTGCAGCCTTCCCAGCTGCTCTCCTCCATGACCTCATGACACCTGCCTGCTCCTGGCCAATCCCGTTGCTCTCGTGCCATGACCTCACAAGCGGCAGCCCGACTCTCTTGGCTTCGCCGGCCTCTGCTAGCCCTTCCCGCCGCCCGAGCTCTCGGCCGGGCCGCTTTGGACTCGGGGAGGCACTTGATGACGTCACAGTGTCTGCCCGACGACTGCCGCAAGGCACTCGGGTCGCTGCCATGGAAACGGCATCACAATCCACCTCCCAGCCACGCCCGGCCCCTTCACCTTCCTCTGCGTCTCCCCTCTCGCAAGCTCTGCGGCACTGCCCTTGCAGTGGAAATCCGGCCTCCTGAGGGCCAAGTTCCACCAGCCAAGCAGCACCGTCCCTACCTTCCCGGCAGAACTTACCTGCGGGCTCACGCAGCCCCACGCTCCCTCCACTGCGAGCCTGCCCTTTGGGCGTGCCCGCGCTCGCGCTCACACACACACACACACACACACCCTCCCCTGCCCCCAGAGTGAGCCCAAACACACAGACACGCCCCGCCCCCAGAGTGAGCCCAAACACACCCACACGCCCCGCCCCCAGAGTGAGCCCAGGAAAGGTCAAAGTGAGACAACACATGGCTCGAGAGAAAGGCACTTTCGTAGGCAAAGCAGGAGCTGCACACGCAAACCATGCAAAAGGAGGCCTTCCTTCACTGCCTCCCACCACCAGCAGGCCCATGTTTCGCCATTGAAAGGAAAGCAGGGCTTCAGCCCTCCTAAGGGCTCCTGCGGAAGAGAAACGCCGTCACTCTGAACATCCCCGCTTCCGTCGGCTCTCGTCCGCAGGCACTCGTCTTCTCTGCAGCCTTCCCAGCTGCTCTCCTCCATGACCTCATGACACCTGCCTGCTCCTGGCCAATCCCGTTGCTCTCGTGCCATGACCTCACAAGCGGCAGCCCGACTCTCTTGGCTTCGCCGGCCTCTGCTAGCCCTTCCCGCCGCCCGAGCTCTCGGCCGGGCCGCTTTGGACTCGGGGAGGCACTTGATGACGTCACAGTCTCTGCCCGACGACTGCCGCAAGGCACTCGGGTCGCTGCCATGGAAACGGCATCACAATCCACCTCCCAGCCACGCCCGGCCCCTTCACCTTCCTCTGCGTCTCCCCTCTCGCAAGCTCTGCAGCACTGCCCTTGGAGTGGAAATCCGGCCTCCTGAGGGCCAAGTTCCACCAGCCAAGCAGCACCGTCCCTACCTTCCCGGCAGAACTTACCTGCGGGCTCACGCAGCCCCACGCTCCCTCCACTGCGAGCCTGCCCTTTGGGCGTGCCCGCGCTCACACACACACACACACACACACACACACCCTCCCCCGCCCCCAGAGTGAGCCCAAACACCCAGACACGCCCCGCCCAAACACCCAGACACGCCCCGCCCCAAGAGTGAGCCCAAACACACCCACACGCCCCGCCCCCAGAGTGAGCCCAGGAAAGGTCAAAGTGAGACAACACATGGCTCGAGAGAAAGGCACTTTCGTAGGCAAAGCAGGAGCTGCACACGCAAACCATGCAAAAGGAGGCCTTCCTTCACTGCCTCCCACCACCAGCAGGCCCATGTTTCGCCATTGAAAGGAAAGCAGGGCTTCAGCCCTCCTAAGGGCTCCTGCGGAAGAGAAACGCCGTCACTCTGAACATCCCCGCTTCCGTCGGCTCTCGTCCGCAGGCACTCGTCTTCTCTGCAGCCTTCCCAGCTGCTCTCCTCCATGACCTCATGACACCTGCCTGCTCCTGGCCAATCCCGTTGCTCTCGTGCCATGACCTCACAAGCGGCAGCCCGACTCTCTTGGCTTCGCCGGCCTCTGCTAGCCCTTCCCGCCGCCCGAGCTCTCGGCCGGGCCGCTTTGGACTCGGGGAGGCACTTGATGACGTCACAGTGTCTGCCCGACGACTGCCGCAAGGCACTCGGGTCGCTGCCGTGGAAACGGCATCACAATCCACCTCCCAGCCACGCCCGGCCCCTTCACCTTCCTCTGCGTCTCCCCTCTCGCAAGCTCTGCGGCACTGCCCTTGCAGTGGAAATCCGGCCTCCTGAGGGCCAAGTTCCACCAGCCAAGCAGCACCGTCCCTACCTTCCCGGCAGAACTTACCTGCGGGCTCACGCAGCCCCACGCTCCCTCCACTGCGAGCCTGCCCTTTGGGCGTGCCCGCGCTCGCGCTCACACACACACACACACACACACCCTCCCCCGCCCCCAGAGTGAGCCCAAACACACAGACACGCCCCGCCCCCAGAGTGAGCCCAAACACACCCACACGCCCCGCCCCCAGAGTGAGCCCAGGAAAGGTCAAAGTGAGACAACACATGGCTCGAGAGAAAGGCACTTTCGTAGGCAAAGCAGGAGCTGCACACGCAAACAATGCAAAAGGAGGCCTTCCTTCACTGCCTCCCACCACCAGCAGGCCCATGTTTCACCATTGAAAGGAAAGCAGGGCTTCAGCCCTCCTAAGGGCTCCTGCGGAAGAGAAACGCCGTCACTCTGAACATCCCCGCTTCCGTCGGCTCTCGTCCGCAGGCACTCGTCTTCTCTGCAGCCTTGCCAGCTGCTCTCCTCCATGACCTCATGACACCTGCCTGCTCCTGGCCAATCCCGTTGCTCTCGTGCCATGACCTCACAAGCGGCAGCCCGACTCTCTTGGCTTCGCCGGCCTCTGCTAGCCCTTCCCGCCGCCTCAGCTCTCGGCCGGGCCGCTTTGGACTCGGTGAGGCACTTGATGACGTCACAGTGTCTGCCCGACGACTGCCGCAAGGCACTCGGGTCGCTGCCGTGGAAACGGCATCACAATCCACCTCCCAGCCACGCCCGGCCCCTTCACCTTCCTCTGCGTCTCCCCTCTCGCAAGCTCTGCGGCACTGCCCTTGCAGTGGAAATCCGGCCTCCTGAGGGCCAAGTTCCACCAGCCAAGCAGCACCGTCCCTACCTTCCCGGCAGAACTTACCTGCGGGCTCACGCAGCCCCACGCTCCCTCCACTGCGAGCCTGCCCTTTGGGCGTGCCCGCGCTCGCGCTCACACACACACACACACACACCCCCTCCCCCGCCCCCAGAGTGAGCCCAAACACACAGACACGCCCCGCCCCCAGAGTGAGCCCAAACACACCCACACGCCCCGCCCCCAGAGTGAGCCCAGGAAAGGTCAAAGTGAGACAACACATGGCTCGAGAGAAAGGCACTTTCGTAGGCAAAGCAGGAGCTGCACACGCAAACCATGCAAAAGGAGGCCTTCCTTCACTGCCTCCCACCACCAGCAGGCCCATGTTTCGCCATTGAAAGGAAAGCAGGGCTTCAGCCCTCCTAAGGGCTCCTGCGGAAGAGAAACGCCGTCACTCTGAACATCCCCGCTTCCGTCGGCTCTCGTCCGCAGGCACTCGTCTTCTCTGCAGCCTTCCCAGCTGCTCTCCTCCATGACCTCATGACACCTGCCTGCTCCTGGCCAATCCCGTTGCTCTCGTGCCATGACCTCACAAGCGGCAGCCCGACTCTCTTGGCTTCGCCGGCCTCTGCTAGCCCTTCCCGCCGCCCGAGCTCTCGGCCGGGCCGCTTTGGACTCGGGGAGGCACTTGATGACGTCACAGTGTCTGCCCGACGACTGCCGCAAGGCACTCGGGTCGCTGCCATGGAAACGGCATCACAATCCACCTCCCAGCCACGCCCGGCCCCTTCACCTTCCTCTGCGTCTCCCCTCTCGCAAGCTCTGCGGCACTGCCCTTGCAGTGGAAATCAGGCCTCCTGAGGGCCAAGTTCCACCAGCCAAGCAGCACCGTCCCTACCTTCCCGGCAGAACTTACCTGCGGGCTCACGCAGCCCCACGCTCCCTCCACTGCGAGCCTGCCCTTTGGGCGTGCCCGCGCTCGCGCTCACACACACACACACACACACACACCCTCCCCCTGCCCCCAGAGTGAGCCCAAACACACAGACACGCCCCGCCCCCAGAGTGAGCCCAAACACACCCACACGCCCCGCCCCCAGAGTGAGCCCAGGAAAGGTCAAAGTGAGACAACACATGGCTCGAGAGAAAGGCACTTTCGTAGGCAAAGCAGGAGCTGCACACGCAAACCATGCAAAAGGAGGCCTTCCTTCACTGCCTCCCACCACCAGCAGGCCCATGTTTCGCCATTGAAAGGAAAGCAGGGCTTCAGCCCTCCTAAGGGCTCCTGCGGAAGAGAAACGCCGTCACTCTGAACATCCCCGCTTCCGTCGGCTCTCGTCCGCAGGCACTCGTCTTCTCTGCAGCCTTCCCAGCTGCTCTCCTCCATGACCTCATGACACCTGCCTGCTCCTGGCCAATCCCGTTGCTCTCGTGCCATGACCTCACAAGCGGCAGCCCGACTCTCTTGGCTTCGCCGGCCTCTGCTAGCCCTTCCCGCCGCCCGAGCTCTCGGCCGGGCCGCTTTGGACTCGGGGAGGCACTTGATGACGTCACAGTGTCTGCCCGACGACTGCCGCAAGGCACTCGGGTCGCTGCCATGGAAACGGCATCACAATCCACCTCCCAGCCACGCCCGGCCCCTTCACCTTCCTCTGCGTCTCCCCTCTCGCAAGCTCTGCAGCACTGCCCTTGGAGTGGAAATCCGGCCTCCTGAGGGCCAAGTTCCACCAGCCAAGCAGCACCGTCCCTACCTTCCCGGCAGAACTTACCTGCGGGCTCACGCAGCCCCACGCTCCCTCCACTGCGAGCCTGCCCTTTGGGCGTGCCCGCGCTCACACACACACACACACACACACACACACCCTCCCCCGCCCCCAGAGTGAGCCCAAACACCCAGACACGCCCCGCCCCAAGAGTGAGCCCAAACACACCCACACGCCCCGCCCCCAGAGTGAGCCCAGGAAAGGTCAAAGTGAGACAACACATGGCTCGAGAGAAAGGCACTTTCATAGGCAAAGCAGGAGCTGCACACGCAAACCATGCAAAAGGAGGCCTTCCTTCACTGCCTCCCACCACCAGCAGGCCCATGTTTCGCCATTGAAAGGAAAGCAGGGCTTCAGCCCTCCTAAGGGCTCCTGCGGAAGAGAAACGCCGTCACTCTGAACATCCCCGCTTCCGTCGGCTCTCGTCCGCAGGCACTCGTCTTCTCTGCAGCCTTCCCAGCTGCTCTCCTCCATGACCTCATGACACCTGCCTGCTCCTGGCCAATCCCGTTGCTCTCGTGCCATGACCTCACAAGCGGCAGCCCGACTCTCTTGGCTTCGCCGGCCTCTGCTAGCCCTTCCCGCCGCCCGAGCTCTCGGCCGGGCCGCTTTGGACTCGGGGAGGCACTTGATGACGTCACAGTGTCTGCCCGACGACTGCCGCAAGGCACTCGGGTCGCTGCCGTGGAAACGGCATCACAATCCACCTCCCAGCCACGCCCGGCCCCTTCACCTTCCTCTGCGTCTCCCCTCTCGCAAGCTCTGCGGCACTGCCCTTGGAGTGGAAATCCGGCCTCCTGAGGGCCAAGTTCCACCAGCCAAGCAGCACCGTCCCTACCTTCCCGGCAGAACTTACCTGCGGGCTCACGCAGCCCCACGCTCCCTCCACTGCGAGCCTGCCCTTTGGGCGTGCCCGCGCTCGCGCTCACACACACACACACACACACACCCTCCCCCGCCCCCAGAGTGAGCCCAAACACACAGACACGCCCCGCCCCCAGAGTGAGCCCAAACACACCCACACGCCCCGCCCCCAGAGTGAGCCCAGGAAAGGTCAAAGTGAGACAACACATGGCTCGAGAGAAAGGCACTTTCGTAGGCAAAGCAGGAGCTGCACACGCAAACAATGCAAAAGGAGGCCTTCCTTCACTGCCTCCCACCACCAGCAGGCCCATGTTTCGCCATTGAAAGGAAAGCAGGGCTTCAGCCCTCCTAAGGGCTCCTGCGGAAGAGAAACGCCGTCACTCTGAACATCCCCGCTTCCGTCGGCTCTCGTCCGCAGGCACTCGTCTTCTCTGCAGCCTTGCCAGCTGCTCTCCTCCATGACCTCATGACACCTGCCTGCTCCTGGCCAATCCCGTTGCTCTCGTGCCATGACCTCACAAGCGGCAGCCCGACTCTCTTGGCTTCGCCGGCCTCTGCTAGCCCTTCCCGCCGCCTCAGCTCTCGGCCGGGCCGCTTTGGACTCGGTGAGGCACTTGATGACGTCACAGTGTCTGCCCGACGACTGCCGCAAGGCACTCGGGTCGCTGCCGTGGAAACGGCATCACAATCCACCTCCCAGCCACGCCCGGCCCCTTCACCTTCCTCTGCGTCGCCCCTCTCGCAAGCTCTGCGGCACTGCCCTTGCAGTGGAAATCCGGCCTCCTGAGGGCCAAGTTCCACCAGCCAAGCAGCACCGTCCCTACCTTCCCGGCAGAACTTACCTGCGGGCTCACGCAGCCCCACGCTCCCTCCACTGCGAGCCTGCCCTTTGGGCGTGCCCGCGCTCGCGCTCACACACACACACACACACACACCCTCCCCCGCCCCCAGAGTGAGCCCAAACACACAGACACGCCCCGCCCCCAGAGTGAGCCCAAACACACCCACACGCCCCGCCCCCAGAGTGAGCCCAGGAAAGGTCAAAGTGAGACAACACATGGCTCGAGAGAAAGGCACTTTCGTAGGCAAAGCAGGAGCTGCACACGCAAACCATGCAAAAGGAGGCCTTCCTTCACTGCCTCCCACCACCAGCAGGCCCATGTTTCGCCATTGAAAGGAAAGCAGGGCTTCAGCCCTCCTAAGGGCTCCTGCGGAAGAGAAACGCCGTCACTCTGAACATCCCCGCTTCCGTCGGCTCTCGTCCGCAGGCACTCGTCTTCTCTGCAGCCTTCCCAGCTGCTCTCCTCCATGACCTCATGACACCTGCCTGCTCCTGGCCAATCCCGTTGCTCTCGTGCCATGACCTCACAAGCGGCAGCCCGACTCTCTTGGCTTCGCCGGCCTCTGCTAGCCCTTCCCGCCGCCCGAGCTCTCGGCCGGGCCGCTTTGGACTCGGGGAGGCACTTGATGACGTCACAGTGTCTGCCCGACGACTGCCGCAAGGCACTCGGGTCGCTGCCATGGAAACGGCATCACAATCCACCTCCCAGCCACGCCCGGCCCCTTCACCTTCCTCTGCGTCTCCCCTCTCGCAAGCTCTGCAGCACTGCCCTTGGAGTGGAAATCCGGCCTCCTGAGGGCCAAGTTCCACCAGCCAAGCAGCACCGTCCCTACCTTCCCGGCAGAACTTACCTGCGGGCTCACGCAGCCCCACGCTCCCTCCACTGCGAGCCTGCCCTTTGGGCGTGCCCGCGCTCACACACACACACACACACACACACACACACCCTCCCCCGCCCCCAGAGTGAGCCCAAACACCCAGACACGCCCCGCCCCAAGAGTGAGCCCAAACACACCCACACGCCCCGCCCCCAGAGTGAGCCCAGGAAAGGTCAAAGTGAGACAACACATGGCTCGAGAGAAAGGCACTTTCGTAGGCAAAGCAGGAGCTGCACACGCAAACCATGCAAAAGGAGGCCTTCCTTCACTGCCTCCCACCACCAGCAGGCCCATGTTTCGCCATTGAAAGGAAAGCAGGGCTTCAGCCCTCCTAAGGGCTCCTGCGGAAGAGAAACGCCGTCACTCTGAACATCCCCGCTTCCGTCGGCTCTCGTCCGCAGGCACTCGTCTTCTCTGCAGCCTTCCCAGCTGCTCTCCTCCATGACCTCATGACACCTGCCTGCTCCTGGCCAATCCCGTTGCTCTCGTGCCATGACCTCACAAGCGGCAGCCCGACTCTCTTGGCTTCGCCGGCCTCTGCTAGCCCTTCCCGCCGCCCGAGCTCTCGGCCGGGCCGCTTTGGACTCGGGGAGGCACTTGATGACGTCACAGTGTCTGCCCGACGACTGCCGCAAGGCACTCGGGTCGCTGCCGTGGAAACGGCATCACAATCCACCTCCCAGCCACGCCCGGCCCCTTCACCTTCCTCTGCGTCTCCCCTCTCGCAAGCTCTGCGGCACTGCCCTTGCAGTGGAAATCCGGCCTCCTGAGGGCCAAGTTCCACCAGCCAAGCAGCACCGTCCCTACCTTCCCGGCAGAACTTACCTGCGGGCTCACGCAGCCCCACGCTCCCTCCACTGCGAGCCTGCCCTTTGGGCGTGCCCGCGCTCGCGCTCACACACACACACACACACACACCCCTCCCCCGCCCCCAGAGTGAGCCCAAACACACAGACACGCCCCGCCCCCAGAGTGAGCCCAAACACACCCACACGCCCCGCCCCCAGAGTGAGCCCAGGAAAGGTCAAAGTGAGACAACACATGGCTCGAGAGAAAGGCACTTTCGTAGGCAAAGCAGGAGCTGCACACGCAAACAATGCAAAAGGAGGCCTTCCTTCACTGCCTCCCACCACCAGCAGGCCCATGTTTCGCCATTGAAAGGAAAGCAGGGCTTCAGCCCTCCTAAGGGCTCCTGCGGAAGAGAAACGCCGTCACTCTGAACATCCCCGCTTCCGTCGGCTCTCGTCCGCAGGCACTCGTCTTCTCTGCAGCCTTCCCAGCTGCTCTCCTCCATGACCTCATGACACCTGCCTGCTCCTGGCCAATCCCGTTGCTCTCGTGCCATGACCTCACAAGCGGCAGCCCGACTCTCTTGGCTTCGCCGGCCTCTGCTAGCCCTTCCCGCCGCCTCAGCTCTCGGCCGGGCCGCTTTGGACTCGGTGAGGCACTTGATGACGTCACAGTGTCTGCCCGACGACTGCCGCAAGGCACTCGGGTCGCTGCCGTGGAAACGGCATCACAATCCACCTCCCAGCCACGCCCGGCCCCTTCACCTTCCTCTGCGTCGCCCCTCTCGCAAGCTCTGCGGCACTGCCCTTGCAGTGGAAATCCGGCCTCCTGAGGGCCAAGTTCCACCAGCCAAGCAGCACCGTCCCTACCTTCCCGGCAGAACTTACCTGCGGGCTCACGCAGCCCCACGCTCCCTCCACTGCGAGCCTGCCCTTTGGGCGTGCCCGCGCTCGCGCTCACACACACACACACACACACACCCTCCCCCGCCCCCAGAGTGAGCCCAAACACACAGACACGCCCCGCCCCCAGAGTGAGCCCAAACACACCCACACGCCCCGCCCCCAGAGTGAGCCCAGGAAAGGTCAAAGTGAGACAACACATGGCTCGAGAGAAAGGCACTTTCGTAGGCAAAGCAGGAGCTGCACACGCAAACCATGCAAAAGGAGGCCTTCCTTCACTGCCTCCCACCACCAGCAGGCCCATGTTTCGCCATTGAAAGGAAAGCAGGGCTTCAGCCCTCCTAAGGGCTCCTGCGGAAGAGAAACGCCGTCACTCTGAACATCCCCGCTTCCGTCGGCTCTCGTCCGCAGGCACTCGTCTTCTCTGCAGCCTTCCCAGCTGCTCTCCTCCATGACCTCATGACACCTGCCTGCTCCTGGCCAATCCCGTTGCTCTCGTGCCATGACCTCACAAGCGGCAGCCCGACTCTCTTGGCTTCGCCGGCCTCTGCTAGCCCTTCCCGCCGCCCGAGCTCTCGGCCGGGCCGCTTTGGACTCGGGGAGGCACTTGATGACGTCACAGTGTCTGCCCGACGACTGCCGCAAGGCACTCGGGTCGCTGCCATGGAAACGGCATCACAATCCACCTCCCAGCCACGCCCGGCCCCTTCACCTTCCTCTGCGTCTCCCCTCTCGCAAGCTCTGCAGCACTGCCCTTGGAGTGGAAATCCGGCCTCCTGAGGGCCAAGTTCCACCAGCCAAGCAGCACCGTCCCTACCTTCCCGGCAGAACTTACCTGCGGGCTCACGCAGCCCCACGCTCCCTCCACTGCGAGCCTGCCCTTTGGGCGTGCCCGCGCTCACACACACACACACACACACACACACACCCTCCCCCGCCCCCAGAGTGAGCCCAAACACCCAGACACGCCCCGCCCCAAGAGTGAGCCCAAACACACCCACACGCCCCGCCCCCAGAGTGAGCCCAGGAAAGGTCAAAGTGAGACAACACATGGCTCGAGAGAAAGGCACTTTCGTAGGCAAAGCAGGAGCTGCACACGCAAACCATGCAAAAGGAGGCCTTCCTTCACTGCCTCCCACCACCAGCAGGCCCATGTTTCGCCATTGAAAGGAAAGCAGGGCTTCAGCCCTCCTAAGGGCTCCTGCGGAAGAGAAACGCCGTCACTCTGAACATCCCCGCTTCCGTCGGCTCTCGTCCGCAGGCACTCGTCTTCTCTGCAGCCTTCCCAGCTGCTCTCCTCCATGACCTCATGACACCTGCCTGCTCCTGGCCAATCCCGTTGCTCTCGTGCCATGACCTCACAAGCGGCAGCCCGACTCTCTTGGCTTCGCCGGCCTCTGCTAGCCCTTCCCGCCGCCCGAGCTCTCGGCCGGGCCGCTTTGGACTCGGGGAGGCACTTGATGACGTCACAGTGTCTGCCCGACGACTGCCGCAAGGCACTCGGGTCGCTGCCGTGGAAACGGCATCACAATCCACCTCCCAGCCACGCCCGGCCCCTTCACCTTCCTCTGCGTCTCCCCTCTCGCAAGCTCTGCGGCACTGCCCTTGGAGTGGAAATCCGGCCTCCTGAGGGCCAAGTTCCACCAGCCAAGCAGCACCGTCCCTACCTTCCCGGCAGAACTTACCTGCGGGCTCACGCAGCCCCACGCTCCCTCCACTGCGAGCCTGCCCTTTGGGCGTGCCCGCGCTCGCGCTCACACACACACACACACACACACACCCTCCCCCGCCCCCAGAGTGAGCCCAAACACACAGACACGCCCCGCCCCCAGAGTGAGCCCAAACACACCCACACGCCCCGCCCCCAGAGTGAGCCCAGGAAAGGTCAAAGTGAGACAACACATGGCTCGAGAGAAAGGCACTTTCGTAGGCAAAGCAGGAGCTGCACACGCAAACAATGCAAAAGGAGGCCTTCCTTCACTGCCTCCCACCACCAGCAGGCCCATGTTTCGCCATTGAAAGGAAAGCAGGGCTTCAGCCCTCCTAAGGGCTCCTGCGGAAGAGAAACGCCGTCACTCTGAACATCCCCGCTTCCGTCGGCTCTCGTCCGCAGGCACTCGTCTTCTCTGCAGCCTTGCCAGCTGCTCTCCTCCATGACCTCATGACACCTGCCTGCTCCTGGCCAATCCCGTTGCTCTCGTGCCATGACCTCACAAGCGGCAGCCCGACTCTCTTGGCTTCGCCGGCCTCTGCTAGCCCTTCCCGCCGCCTCAGCTCTCGGCCGGGCCGCTTTGGACTCGGTGAGGCACTTGATGACGTCACAGTGTCTGCCCGACGACTGCCGCAAGGCACTCGGGTCGCTGCCGTGGAAACGGCATCACAATCCACCTCCCAGCCACGCCCGGCCCCTTCACCTTCCTCTGCGTCGCCCCTCTCGCAAGCTCTGCGGCACTGCCCTTGCAGTGGAAATCCGGCCTCCTGAGGGCCAAGTTCCACCAGCCAAGCAGCACCGTCCCTACCTTCCCGGCAGAACTTACCTGCGGGCTCACGCAGCCCCACGCTCCCTCCACTGCGAGCCTGCCCTTTGGGCGTGCCCGCGCTCGCGCTCACACACACACACACACACACACCCTCCCCCGCCCCCAGAGTGAGCCCAAACACACAGACACGCCCCGCCCCAAGAGTGAGCCCAAACACACCCACACGCCCCGCCCCCAGAGTGAGCCCAGGAAAGGTCAAAGTGAGACAACACATGGCTCGAGAGAAAGGCACTTTCGTAGGCAAAGCAGGAGCTGCACACGCAAACCATGCAAAAGGAGGCCTTCCTTCACTGCCTCCCACCACCAGCAGGCCCATGTTTCGCCATTGAAAGGAAAGCAGGGCTTCAGCCCTCCTAAGGGCTCCTGCGGAAGAGAAACGCCGTCACTCTGAACATCCCCGCTTCCGTCGGCTCTCGTCCGCAGGCACTCGTCTTCTCTGCAGCCTTCCCAGCTGCTCTCCTCCATGACCTCATGACACCTGCCTGCTCCTGGCCAATCCCGTTGCTCTCGTGCCATGACCTCACAAGCGGCAGCCCGACTCTCTTGGCTTCGCCGGCCTCTGCTAGCCCTTCCCGCCGCCCGAGCTCTCGGCCGGGCCGCTTTGGACTCGGGGAGGCACTTGATGACGTCACAGTGTCTGCCCGACGACTGCCGCAAGGCACTCGGGTCGCTGCCGTGGAAACGGCATCACAATCCACCTCCCAGCCACGCCCGGCCCCTTCACCTTCCTCTGCGTCTCCCCTCTCGCAAGCTCTGCGGCACTGCCCTTGGAGTGGAAATCCGGCCTCCTGAGGGCCAAGTTCCACCAGCCAAGCAGCACCGTCCCTACCTTCCCGGCAGAACTTACCTGCGGGCTCACGCAGCCCCACGCTCCCTCCACTGCGAGCCTGCCCTTTGGGCGTGCCCGCGCTCGCGCTCACACACACACACACACACACACCCTCCCCCGCCCCCAGAGTGAGCCCAAACACACAGACACGCCCCGCCCCCAGAGTGAGCCCAAACACACCCACACGCCCCGCCCCCAGAGTGAGCCCAGGAAAGGTCAAAGTGAGACAACACATGGCTCGAGAGAAAGGCACTTTCGTAGGCAAAGCAGGAGCTGCACACGCAAACAATGCAAAAGGAGGCCTTCCTTCACTGCCTCCCACCACCAGCAGGCCCATGTTTCGCCATTGAAAGGAAAGCAGGGCTTCAGCCCTCCTAAGGGCTCCTGCGGAAGAGAAACGCCGTCACTCTGAACATCCCCGCTTCCGTCGGCTCTCGTCCGCAGGCACTCGTCTTCTCTGCAGCCTTGCCAGCTGCTCTCCTCCATGACCTCATGACACCTGCCTGCTCCTGGCCAATCCCGTTGCTCTCGTGCCATGACCTCACAAGCGGCAGCCCGACTCTCTTGGCTTCGCCGGCCTCTGCTAGCCCTTCCCGCCGCCTCAGCTCTCGGCCGGGCCGCTTTGGACTCGGTGAGGCACTTGATGACGTCACAGTGTCTGCCCGACGACTGCCGCAAGGCACTCGGGTCGCTGCCGTGGAAACGGCATCACAATCCACCTCCCAGCCACGCCCGGCCCCTTCACCTTCCTCTGCGTCGCCCCTCTCGCAAGCTCTGCGGCACTGCCCTTGCAGTGGAAATCCGGCCTCCTGAGGGCCAAGTTCCACCAGCCAAGCAGCACCGTCCCTACCTTCCCGGCAGAACTTACCTGCGGGCTCACGCAGCCCCACGCTCCCTCCACTGCGAGCCTGCCCTTTGGGCGTGCCCGCGCTCGCGCTCACACACACACACACACACACACCCTCCCCCGCCCCCAGAGTGAGCCCAAACACACAGACACGCCCCGCCCCCAGAGTGAGCCCAAACACACCCACACGCCCCGCCCCCAGAGTGAGCCCAGGAAAGGTCAAAGTGAGACAACACATGGCTCGAGAGAAAGGCACTTTCGTAGGCAAAGCAGGAGCTGCACACGCAAACCATGCAAAAGGAGGCCTTCCTTCACTGCCTCCCACCACCAGCAGGCCCATGTTTCGCCATTGAAAGGAAAGCAGGGCTTCAGCCCTCCTAAGGGCTCCTGCGGAAGAGAAACGCCGTCACTCTGAACATCCCCGCTTCCGTCGGCTCTCGTCCGCAGGCACTCGTCTTCTCTGCAGCCTTGCCAGCTGCTCTCCTCCATGACCTCATGACACCTGCCTGCTCCTGGCCAATCCCGTTGCTCTCGTGCCATGACCTCACAAGCGGCAGCCCGACTCTCTTGGCTTCGCCGGCCTCTGCTAGCCCTTCCCGCCGCCCGAGCTCTCGGCCGGGCCGCTTTGGACTCGGGGAGGCACTTGATGACGTCACAGTGTCTGCCCGACGACTGCCGCAAGGCACTCGGGTCGCTGCCATGGAAACGGCATCACAATCCACCTCCCAGCCACGCCCGGCCCCTTCACCTTCCTCTGCGTCTCCCCTCTCGCAAGCTCTGCGGCACTGCCCTTGCAGTGGAAATCAGGCCTCCTGAGGGCCAAGTTCCACCAGCCAAGCAGCACCGTCCCTACCTTCCCGGCAGAACTTACCTGCGGGCTCACGCAGCCCCACGCTCCCTCCACTGCGAGCCTGCCCTTTGGGCGTGCCCGCGCTCGCGCTCACACACACACACACACACACACCCTCCCCTGCCCCCAGAGTGAGCCCAAACACACAGACACGCCCCGCCCCCAGAGTGAGCCCAAACACACCCACACGCCCCGCCCCCAGAGTGAGCCCAGGAAAGGTCAAAGTGAGACAACACATGGCTCGAGAGAAAGGCACTTTCGTAGGCAAAGCAGGAGCTGCACACGCAAACAATGCAAAAGGAGGCCTTCCTTCACTGCCTCCCACCACCAGCAGGCCCATGTTTAGCCATTGAAAGGAAAGCAGGGCTTCAGCCCTCCTAAGGGCTCCTGCGGAAGAGAAACGCCGTCACTCTGAACATCCCCGCTTCCGTCGGCTCTCGTCCGCAGGCACTCGTCTTCTCTGCAGCCTTCCCAGCTGCTCTCCTCCATGACCTCATGACACCTGCCTGCTCCTGGCCAATCCCGTTGCTCTCGTGCCATGACCTCACAAGCGGCAGCCCGACTCTCTTGGCTTCGCCGGCCTCTGCTAGCCCTTCCCGCCGCCTGAGCTCTCGGCCGGGCCGCTTTGGACTCGGTGAGGCACTTGATGACGTCACAGTGTCTGCCCGACGACTGCCGCAAGGCACTCGGGTCGCTGCCGTGGAAACGGCATCACAATCCACCTCCCAGCCACGCCCGGCCCCTTCACCTTCCTCTGCGTCTCCCCTCTCACAAGCTCTGCGGTACTGCCCTTGGAGTGGAAATCCGGCCTCCTGAGGGCCAAGTTCCACCAGCCAAGCAGCACCGTCCCTACCTTCCCGGCAGAACTTACCTGCGGGCTCACGCAGCCCCACGCTCCCTCCACTGCGAGCCTGCCCTTTGGGCGTGCCCGCGCTCGCGCTCACACACACACACACACACACACCCTCCCCCGCCCCCAGAGTGAGCCCAAACACACAGACACGCCCCGCCCCCAGAGTGAGCCCAAACACACCCACACGCCCCGCCCCCAGAGTGAGCCCAGGAAAGGTCAAAGTGAGACAACACATGGCTCGAGAGAAAGGCACTTTCGTAGGCAAAGCAGGAGCTGCACACGCAAACCATGCAAAAGGAGGCCTTCCTTCACTGCCTCCCACCACCAGCAGGCCCATGTTTCGCCATTGAAAGGAAAGCAGGGCTTCAGCCCTCCTAAGGGCTCCTGCGGAAGAGAAACGCCGTCACTCTGAACATCCCCGCTTCCGTCGGCTCTCGTCCGCAGGCACTCGTCTTCTCTGCAGCCTTGCCAGCTGCTCTCCTCCATGACCTCATGACACCTGCCTGCTCCTGGCCAATCCCGTTGCTCTCGTGCCATGACCTCACAAGCGGCAGCCCGACTCTCTTGGCTTCGCCGGCCTCTGCTAGCCCTTCCCGCCGCCTCAGCTCTCGGCCGGGCCGCTTTGGACTCGGTGAGGCACTTGATGACGTCACAGTGTCTGCCCGACGACTGCCGCAAGGCACTCGGGTCGCTGCCGTGGAAACGGCATCACAATCCACCTCCCAGCCACGCCCGGCCCCTTCACCTTCCTCTGCGTCTCCCCTCTCGCAAGCTCTGCGGCACTGCCCTTGGAGTGGAAATCCGGCCTCCTGAGGGCCAAGTTCCACCAGCCAAGCAGCACCGTCCCTACCTTCCCGGCAGAACTTACCTGCGGGCTCACGCAGCCCCACGCTCCCTCCACTGCGAGCCTGCCCTTTGGGCGTGCCCGCGCTCGCGCTCACACACACACACACACACACACCCTCCCCCGCCCCCAGAGTGAGCCCAAACACACAGACACGCCCCGCCCCCAGAGTGAGCCCAAACACACCCACACGCCCCGCCCCCAGAGTGAGCCCAGGAAAGGTCAAAGTGAGACAACACATGGCTCGAGAGAAAGGCACTTTCGTAGGCAAAGCAGGAGCTGCACACGCAAACCATGCAAAAGGAGGCCTTCCTTCACTGCCTCCCACCACCAGCAGGCCCATGTTTCGCCATTGAAAGGAAAGCAGGGCTTCAGCCCTCCTAAGGGCTCCTGCGGAAGAGAAACGCCGTCACTCTGAACATCCCCGCTTCCGTCGGCTCTCGTCCGCAGGCACTCGTCTTCTCTGCAGCCTTCCCAGCTGCTCTCCTCCATGACCTCATGACACCTGCCTGCTCCTGGCCAATCCCGTTGCTCTCGTGCCATGACCTCACAAGCGGCAGCCCGACTCTCTTGGCTTCGCCGGCCTCTGCTAGCCCTTCCCGCCGCCCGAGCTCTCGGCCGGGCCGCTTTGGACTCGGGGAGGCACTTGATGACGTCACAGTGTCTGCCCGACGACTGCCGCAAGGCACTCGGGTCGCTGCCGTGGAAACGGCATCACAATCCACCTCCCAGCCACGCCCGGCCCCTTCACCTTCCTCTGCGTCTCCCCTCTCGCAAGCTCTGCGGCACTGCCCTTGCAGTGGAAATCCGGCCTCCTGAGGGCCAAGTTCCACCAGCCAAGCAGCACCGTCCCTACCTTCCCGGCAGAACTTACCTGCGGGCTCACGCAGCCCCACGCTCCCTCCACTGCGAGCCTGCCCTTTGGGCGTGCCCGCGCTCGCGCTCACACACACACACACACACACACCCTCCCCCGCCCCCAGAGTGAGCCCAAACACACAGACACGCCCCGCCCCCAGAGTGAGCCCAAACACACCCACACGCCCCGCCCCCAGAGTGAGCCCAGGAAAGGTCAAAGTGAGACAACACATGGCTCGAGAGAAAGGCACTTTCGTAGGCAAAGCAGGAGCTGCACACGCAAACAATGCAAAAGGAGGCCTTCCTTCACTGCCTCCCACCACCAGCAGGCCCATGTTTCGCCATTGAAAGGAAAGCAGGGCTTCAGCCCTCCTAAGGGCTCCTGCGGAAGAGAAACGCCGTCACTCTGAACATCCCCGCTTCCGTCGGCTCTCGTCCGCAGGCACTCGTCTTCTCTGCAGCCTTCCCAGCTGCTCTCCTCCATGACCTCATGACACCTGCCTGCTCCTGGCCAATCCCGTTGCTCTCGTGCCATGACCTCACAAGCGGCAGCCCGACTCTCTTGGCTTCGCCGGCCTCTGCTAGCCCTTCCCGCCGCCTCAGCTCTCGGCCGGGCCGCTTTGGACTCGGTGAGGCACTTGATGACGTCACAGTGTCTGCCCGACGACTGCCGCAAGGCACTCGGGTCGCTGCCGTGGAAACGGCATCACAATCCACCTCCCAGCCACGCCCGGCCCCTTCACCTTCCTCTGCGTCTCCCCTCTCGCAAGCTCTGCGGCACTGCCCTTGCAGTGGAAATCCGGCCTCCTGAGGGCCAAGTTCCACCAGCCAAGCAGCACCGTCCCTACCTTCCCGGCAGAACTTACCTGCGGGCTCACGCAGCCCCACGCTCCCTCCACTGCGAGCCTGCCCTTTGGGCGTGCCCGCGCTCGCGCTCACACACACACACACACACACACCCTCCCCCGCCCCCAGAGTGAGCCCAAACACACAGACACGCCCCGCCCCCAGAGTGAGCCCAAACACACCCACACGCCCCGCCCCCAGAGTGAGCCCAGGAAAGGTCAAAGTGAGACAACACATGGCTCGAGAGAAAGGCACTTTCGTAGGCAAAGCAGGAGCTGCACACGCAAACCATGCAAAAGGAGGCCTTCCTTCACTGCCTCCCACCACCAGCAGGCCCATGTTTCGCCATTGAAAGGAAAGCAGGGCTTCAGCCCTCCTAAGGGCTCCTGCGGAAGAGAAACGCCGTCACTCTGAACATCCCCGCTTCTGTCGGCTCTCGTCCGCAGGCACTCGTCTTCTCTGCAGCCTTCCCAGCTGCTCTCCTCCATGACCTCATGACACCTGCCTGCTCCTGGCCAATCCCGTTGCTCTCGTGCCATGACCTCACAAGCGGCAGCCCGACTGTCTTGGCTTCGCCGGCCTCTGCTAGCCCTTCCCGCCGCCTGAGCTCTCGGCCGGGCCGCTTTGGACTCGGGGAGGCACTTGATGACGTCACAGTGTCTGCCCGACGACTGCCGCAAGGCACTCGGGTCGCTGCCATGGAAACGGCATCACAATCCACCTCCCAGCCACGCCCGGCCCCTTCACCTTCCTCTGCGTCTCCCCTCTCGCAAGCTCTGCGGCACTGCCCTTGCAGTGGAAATCAGGCCTCCTGAGGGCCAAGTTCCACCAGCCAAGCAGCACCGTCCCTACCTTCCCGGCAGAACTTACCTGCGGGCTCACGCAGCCCCACGCTCCCTCCACTGCGAGCCTGCCCTTTGGGCGTGCCCGCGCTCGCGCTCACACACACACACACACACACACCCTCCCCTGCCCCCAGAGTGAGCCCAAACACACAGACACGCCCCGCCCCCAGAGTGAGCCCAAACACACCCACACGCCCCGCCCCCAGAGTGAGCCCAGGAAAGGTCAAAGTGAGACAACACATGGCTCGAGAGAAAGGCACTTTCGTAGGCAAAGCAGGAGCTGCACACGCAAACCATGCAAAAGGAGGCCTTCCTTCACTGCCTCCCACCACCAGCAGGCCCATGTTTCGCCATTGAAAGGAAAGCAGGGCTTCAGCCCTCCTAAGGGCTCCTGCGGAAGAGAAACGCCGTCACTCTGAACATCCCCGCTTCCGTCGGCTCTCGTCCGCAGGCACTCGTCTTCTCTGCAGCCTTCCCAGCTGCTCTCCTCCATGACCTCATGACACCTGCCTGCTCCTGGCCAATCCCGTTGCTCTCGTGCCATGACCTCACAAGCGGCAGCCCGACTCTCTTGGCTTCGCCGGCCTCTGCTAGCCCTTCCCGCCGCCCGAGCTCTCGGCCGGGCCGCTTTGGACTCGGGGAGGCACTTGATGACGTCACAGTGTCTGCCCGACGACTGCCGCAAGGCACTCGGGTCGCTGCCATGGAAACGGCATCACAATCCACCTCCCAGCCACGCCCGGCCCCTTCACCTTCCTCTGCGTCTCCCCTCTCGCAAGCTCTGCAGCACTGCCCTTGGAGTGGAAATCCGGCCTCCCGAGGGCCAAGTTCCACCAGCCAAGCAGCAC
This sequence comes from Pelecanus crispus, assembly GCF_030463565.1. Lineage (NCBI taxonomy): Eukaryota > Metazoa > Chordata > Aves > Pelecaniformes > Pelecanidae > Pelecanus > Pelecanus crispus. Next base: position 120,549 of record NW_027461486.1, on the reverse strand, counting down.
CGTCCCTACCTTCCCGGCAGAACTTACCTGCGGGCTCACGCAGCCCCACGCTCCCTCCACTGCGAGCCTGCCCTTTGGGCGTGCCCGCGCTCACACACACACACACACACACACACACACCCTCCCCCGCCCCCAGAGTGAGCCCAAACACCCAGACACGCCCCGCCCCAAGAGTGAGCCCAAACACACCCACACGCCCCGCCCCCAGAGTGAGCCCAGGAAAGGTCAAAGTGAGACAACACATGGCTCGAGAGAAAGGCACTTTCGTAGGCAAAGCAGGAGCTGCACACGCAAACCATGCAAAAGGAGGCCTTCCTTCACTGCCTCCCACCACCAGCAGGCCCATGTTTCGCCATTGAAAGGAAAGCAGGGCTTCAGCCCTCCTAAGGGCTCCTGCGGAAGAGAAACGCCGTCACTCTGAACATCCCCGCTTCCGTCGGCTCTCGTCCGCAGGCACTCGTCTTCTCTGCAGCCTTCCCAGCTGCTCTCCTCCATGACCTCATGACACCTGCCTGCTCCTGGCCAATCCCGTTGCTCTCGTGCCATGACCTCACAAGCGGCAGCCCGACTCTCTTGGCTTCGCCGGCCTCTGCTAGCCCTTCCCGCCGCCTGAGCTCTCGGCCGGGCCGCTTTGGACTCGGTGAGGCACTTGATGACGTCACAGTGTCTGCCCGACGACTGCCGCAAGGCACTCGGGTCGCTGCCGTGGAAACGGCATCACAATCCACCTCCCAGCCACGCCCGGCCCCTTCACCTTCCTCTGCGTCTCCCCTCTCGCAAGCTCTGCGGCACTGCCCTTGCAGTGGAAATCCGGCCTCCTGAGGGCCAAGTTCCACCAGCCAAGCAGCACCGTCCCTACCTTCCCGGCAGAACTTACCTGCGGGCTCACGCAGCCCCACGCTCCCTCCACTGCGAGCCTGCCCTTTGGGCGTGCCCGCGCTCGCGCTCACACACACACACACACACACACCCTCCCCCGCCCCCAGAGTGAGCCCAAACACACAGACACGCCCCGCCCCCAGAGTGAGCCCAAACACACCCACACGCCCCGCCCCCAGAGTGAGCCCAGGAAAGGTCAAAGTGAGACAACACATGGCTCGAGAGAAAGGCACTTTCGTAGGCAAAGCAGGAGCTGCACACGCAAACCATGCAAAAGGAGGCCTTCCTTCACTGCCTCCCACCACCAGCAGGCCCATGTTTCGCCATTGAAAGGAAAGCAGGGCTTCAGCCCTCCTAAGGGCTCCTGCGGAAGAGAAACGCCGTCACTCTGAACATCCCCGCTTCCGTCGGCTCTCGTCCGCAGGCACTCGTCTTCTCTGCAGCCTTCCCAGCTGCTCTCCTCCATGACCTCATGACACCTGCCTGCTCCTGGCCAATCCCGTTGCTCTCGTGCCATGACCTCACAAGCGGCAGCCCGACTCTCTTGGCTTCGCCGGCCTCTGCTAGCCCTTCCCGCCGCCCGAGCTCTCGGCCGGGCCGCTTTGGACTCGGGGAGGCACTTGATGACGTCACAGTGTCTGCCCGACGACTGCCGCAAGGCACTCGGGTCGCTGCCATGGAAACGGCATCACAATCCACCTCCCAGCCACGCCCGGCCCCTTCACCTTCCTCTGCGTCTCCCCTCTCGCAAGCTCTGCGGCACTGCCCTTGCAGTGGAAATCCGGCCTCCTGAGGGCCAAGTTCCACCAGCCAAGCAGCACCGTCCCTACCTTCCCGGCAGAACTTACCTGCGGGCTCACGCAGCCCCACGCTCCCTCCACTGCGAGCCTGCCCTTTGGGCGTGCCCGCGCTCGCGCTCACACACACACACACACACACACCCTCCCCTGCCCCCAGAGTGAGCCCAAACACACAGACACGCCCCGCCCCCAGAGTGAGCCCAAACACACCCACACGCCCCGCCCCCAGAGTGAGCCCAGGAAAGGTCAAAGTGAGACAACACATGGCTCGAGAGAAAGGCACTTTCATAGGCAAAGCAGGAGCTGCACACGCAAACAATGCAAAAGGAGGCCTTCCTTCACTGCCTCCCACCACCAGCGGGCCCATGTTTAGCCATTGAAAGGAAAGCAGGGCTTCAGCCCTCCTAAGGGCTCCTGCGGAAGAGAAACGCCGTCACTCTGAACATCCCCGCTTCCGTCGGCTCTCGTCCGCAGGCACTCGTCTTCTCTGCAGCCTTGCCAGCTGCTCTCCTCCATGACCTCATGACACCTGCCTGCTCCTGGCCAATCCCGTTGCTCTCGTGCCATGACCTCACAAGCGGCAGCCCGACTCTCTTGGCTTCGCCGGCCTCTGCTAGCCCTTCCCGCCGCCTGAGCTCTCGGCCGGGCCGCTTTGGACTCGGTGAGGCACTTGATGACGTCACAGTGTCTGCCCGACGACTGCCGCAAGGCACTCGGGTCGCTGCCGTGGAAACGGCATCACAATCCACCTCCCAGCCACGCCCGGCCCCTTCACCTTCCTCTGCGTCTCCCCTCTCACAAGCTCTGCGGCACTGCCCTTGCAGTGGAAATCCGGCCTCCTGAGGGCCAAGTTCCACCAGCCAAGCAGCACCGTCCCTACCTTCCCGGCAGAACTTACCTGCGGGCTCACGCAGCCCCACGCTCCCTCCACTGCGAGCCTGCCCTTTGGGCGTGCCCGCGCTCGCGCTCACACACACACACACACACACACCCTCCCCCGCCCCCAGAGTGAGCCCAAACACACAGACACGCCCCGCCCCCAGAGTGAGCCCAAACACACCCACACGCCCCGCCCCCAGAGTGAGCCCAGGAAAGGTCAAAGTGAGACAACACATGGCTCGAGAGAAAGGCACTTTCGTAGGCAAAGCAGGAGCTGCACACGCAAACCATGCAAAAGGAGGCCTTCCTTCACTGCCTCCCACCACCAGCAGGCCCATGTTTCGCCATTGAAAGGAAAGCAGGGCTTCAGCCCTCCTAAGGGCTCCTGCGGAAGAGAAACGCCGTCACTCTGAACATCCCCGCTTCCGTCGGCTCTCGTCCGCAGGCACTCGTCTTCTCTGCAGCCTTCCCAGCTGCTCTCCTCCATGACCTCATGACACCTGCCTGCTCCTGGCCAATCCCGTTGCTCTCGTGCCATGACCTCACAAGCGGCAGCCCGACTCTCTTGGCTTCGCCGGCCTCTGCTAGCCCTTCCCGCCGCCCGAGCTCTCGGCCGGGCCGCTTTGGACTCGGGGAGGCACTTGATGACGTCACAGTGTCTGCCCGACGACTGCCGCAAGGCACTCGGGTCGCTGCCGTGGAAACGGCATCACAATCCACCTCCCAGCCACGCCCGGCCCCTTCACCTTCCTCTGCGTCTCCCCTCTCGCAAGCTCTGCGGCACTGCCCTTGGAGTGGAAATCCGGCCTCCTGAGGGCCAAGTTCCACCAGCCAAGCAGCACCGTCCCTACCTTCCCGGCAGAACTTACCTGCGGGCTCACGCAGCCCCACGCTCCCTCCACTGCGAGCCTGCCCTTTGGGCGTGCCCGCGCTCGCGCTCACACACACACACACACACACACCCTCCCCCGCCCCCAGAGTGAGCCCAAACACACAGACACGCCCCGCCCCAAGAGTGAGCCCAAACACACCCACACGCCCCGCCCCCAGAGTGAGCCCAGGAAAGGTCAAAGTGAGACAACACATGGCTCGAGAGAAAGGCACTTTCGTAGGCAAAGCAGGAGCTGCACACGCAAACCATGCAAAAGGAGGCCTTCCTTCACTGCCTCCCACCACCAGCAGGCCCATGTTTCGCCATTGAAAGGAAAGCAGGGCTTCAGCCCTCCTAAGGGCTCCTGCGGAAGAGAAACGCCGTCACTCTGAACATCCCCGCTTCCGTCGGCTCTCGTCCGCAGGCACTCGTCTTCTCTGCAGCCTTGCCAGCTGCTCTCCTCCATGACCTCATGACACCTGCCTGCTCCTGGCCAATCCCGTTGCTCTCGTGCCATGACCTCACAAGCGGCAGCCCGACTCTCTTGGCTTCGCCAGCCTCTGCTAGCCCTTCCCGCCGCCCGAGCTCTCGGCCGGGCCGCTTTGGACTCGGGGAGGCACTTGATGACGTCACAGTGTCTGCCCGACGACTGCCGCAAGGCACTCGGGTCGCTGCCATGGAAACGGCATCACAATCCACCTCCCAGCCACGCCCGGCCCCTTCACCTTCCTCTGCGTCTCCCCTCTCGCAAGCTCTGCAGCACTGCCCTTGGAGTGGAAATCCGGCCTCCTGAGGGCCAAGTTCCACCAGCCAAGCAGCACCGTCCCTACCTTCCCGGCAGAACTTACCTGCGGGCTCACGCAGCCCCACGCTCCCTCCACTGCGAGCCTGCCCTTTGGGCATGCCCGCGCTCGCGCTCACACACACACACACCCTCCCCCGCCCCCAGAGTGAGCCCAAACACACAGACACGCCCCGCCCCCAGAGTGAGCCCAAACACACCCACACGCCCCGCCCCCAGAGTGAGCCCAGGAAAGGTCAAAGTGAGACAACACATGGCTCGAGAGAAAGGCACTTTCGTAGGCAAAGCAGGAGCTGCACACGCAAACCATGCAAAAGGAGGCCTTCCTTCACTGCCTCCCACCACCAGCAGGCCCATGTTTCGCCATTGAAAGGAAAGCAGGGCTTCAGCCCTCCTAAGGGCTCCTGCGGAAGAGAAACGCCGTCACTCTGAACATCCCCGCTTCCGTCGGCTCTCGTCCGCAGGCACTCGTCTTCTCTGCAGCCTTCCCAGCTGCTCTCCTCCATGACCTCATGACACCTGCCTGCTCCTGGCCAATCCCGTTGCTCTCGTGCCATGACCTCACAAGCGGCAGCCCGACTGTCTTGGCTTCGCCGGCCTCTGCTAGCCCTTCCCGCCGCCCGAGCTCTCGGCCGGGCCGCTTTGGACTCGGGGAGGCACTTGATGACGTCACAGTGTCTGCCCGACGACTGCCGCAAGGCACTCGGGTCGCTGCCATGGAAACGGCATCACAATCCACCTCCCAGCCACGCCCGGCCCCTTCACCTTCCTCTGCGTCTCCCCTCTCGCAAGCTCTGCAGCACTGCCCTTGGAGTGGAAATCCGGCCTCCTGAGGGCCAAGTTCCACCAGCCAAGCAGCACCGTCCCTACCTTCCCGGCAGAACTTACCTGCGGGCTCACGCAGCCCCACGCTCCCTCCACTGCGAGCCTGCCCTTTGGGCGTGCCCGCGCTCGCGCTCACACACACACACACCCCCTCCCCCGCCCCCAGAGTGAGCCCAAACACACAGACACGCCCCGCCCCCAGAGTGAGCCCAAACACACCCACACGCCCCGCCCCCAGAGTGAGCCCAGGAAAGGTCAAAGTGAGACAACACATGGCTCGAGAGAAAGGCACTTTCATAGGCAAAGCAGGAGCTGCACACGCAAACAATGCAAAAGGAGGCCTTCCTTCACTGCCTCCCACCACCAGCAGGCCCATGTTTAGCCATTGAAAGGAAAGCAGGGCTTCAGCCCTCCTAAGGGCTCCTGCGGAAGAGAAACGCCGTCACTCTGAACATCCCCGCTTCCGTCGGCTCTCGTCCGCAGGCACTCGTCTTCTCTGCAGCCTTGCCAGCTGCTCTCCTCCATGACCTCATGACACCTGCCTGCTCCTGGCCAATCCCGTTGCTCTCGTGCCATGACCTCACAAGCGGCAGCCCGACTGTCTTGGCTTCGCCGGCCTCTGCTAGCCCTTCCCGCCGCCTGAGCTCTCGGCCGGGCCGCTTTGGACTCGGGGAGGCACTTGATGACGTCACAGTGTCTGCCCGACGACTGCCGCAAGGCACTCGGGTCGCTGCCGTGGAAACGGCATCACAATCCACCTCCCAGCCACGCCCGGCCCCTTCACCTTCCTCTGCGTCTCCCCTCTCGCAAGCTCTGCGGCACTGCCCTTGGAGTGGAAATCCGGCCTCCTGAGGGCCAAGTTCCACCAGCCAAGCAGCACCGTCCCTACCTTCCCGGCAGAACTTACCTGCGGGCTCACGCAGCCCCACGCTCCCTCCACTGCGAGCCTGCCCTTTGGGCGTGCCCGCGCTCACACACACACACACACACACACCCTCCCCCGCCCCCAGAGTGAGCCCAAACACACAGACACGCCCCGCCCCAAGAGTGAGCCCAAACACACCCACACGCCCCGCCCCCAGAGTGAGCCCAGGAAAGGTCAAAGTGAGACAACACATGGCTCGAGAGAAAGGCACTTTCATAGGCAAAGCAGGAGCTGCACACGCAAACCATGCAAAAGGAGGCCTTCCTTCACTGCCTCCCACCACCAGCAGGCCCATGTTTCGCCATTGAAAGGAAAGCAGGGCTTCAGCCCTCCTAAGGGCTCCTGCGGAAGAGAAACGCCGTCACTCTGAACATCCCCGCTTCCGTCGGCTCTCGTCCGCAGGCACTCGTCTTCTCTGCAGCCTTCCCAGCTGCTCTCCTCCATGACCTCATGACACCTGCCTGCTCCTGGCCAATCCCGTTGCTCTCGTGCCATGACCTCACAAGCGGCAGCCCGACTCTCTTGGCTTCGCCGGCCTCTGCTAGCCCTTCCCGCCGCCCGAGCTCTCGGCCGGGCCGCTTTGGACTCGGGGAGGCACTTGATGACGTCACAGTGTCTGCCCGACGACTGCCGCAAGGCACTCGGGTCGCTGCCATGGAAACGGCATCACAATCCACCTCCCAGCCACGCCCGGCCCCTTCACCTTCCTCTGCGTCTCCCCTCTCGCAAGCTCTGCAGCACTGCCCTTGGAGTGGAAATCCGGCCTCCTGAGGGCCAAGTTCCACCAGCCAAGCAGCACCGTCCCTACCTTCCCGGCAGAACTTACCTGCGGGCTCACGCAGCCCCACGCTCCCTCCACTGCGAGCCTGCCCTTTGGGCGTGCCCGCGCTCACACACACACACACACACACACCCACCCTGTCCCCCCCTCCCCCGCCCCCAGACTGAGCCCAAACACACCCACACGCCCCGCCCCCAGAGTGAGCCCAGGAAAGGTCAAAGTGAGACAACACATGGCTCGAGAGAAAGGCACTTTCATAGGCAAAGCAGGAGCTGCACACGCAAACCATGCAAAAGGAGGCCTTCCTTCACTGCCTCCCACCACCAGCAGGCCCATGTTTCGCCATTGAAAGGAAAGCAGGGCTTCAGCCCTCCTAAGGGCTCCTGCGGAAGAGAAACGCCGTCACTCTGAACATCCCCGCTTCCGTCGGCTCTCGTCCGCAGGCACTCGTCTTCTCTGCAGCCTTCCCAGCTGCTCTCCTCCATGACCTCATGACACCTGCCTGCTCCTGGCCAATCCCGTTGCTCTCGTGCCATGACCTCACAAGCGGCAGCCCGACTCTCTTGGCTTCGCCGGCCTCTGCTAGCCCTTCCCGCCGCCCGAGCTCTCGGCCGGGCCGCTTTGGACTCGGGGAGGCACTTGATGACGTCACAGTGTCTGCCCGACGACTGCCGCAAGGCACTCGGGTCGCTGCCATGGAAACGGCATCACAATCCACCTCCCAGCCACGCCCGGCCCCTTCACCTTCCTCTGCGTCTCCCCTCTCGCAAGCTCTGCAGCACTGCCCTTGGAGTGGAAATCCGGCCTCCTGAGGGCCAAGTTCCACCAGCCAAGCAGCACCGTCCCTACCTTCCCGGCAGAACTTACCTGCGGGCTCACGCAGCCCCACGCTCCCTCCACTGCGAGCCTGCCCTTTGGGCATGCCCGCGCTCGCGCTCACACACACACACACCCTCCCCCGCCCCCAGAGTGAGCCCAAACACACAGACACGCCCCGCCCCCAGAGTGAGCCCAAACACACCCACACGCCCCGCCCCCAGAGTGAGCCCAGGAAAGGTCAAAGTGAGACAACACATGGCTCGAGAGAAAGGCACTTTCGTAGGCAAAGCAGGAGCTGCACACGCAAACCATGCAAAAGGAGGCCTTCCTTCACTGCCTCCCACCACCAGCAGGCCCATGTTTCGCCATTGAAAGGAAAGCAGGGCTTCAGCCCTCCTAAGGGCTCCTGCGGAAGAGAAACGCCGTCACTCTGAACATCCCCGCTTCCGTCGGCTCTCGTCCGCAGGCACTCGTCTTCTCTGCAGCCTTCCCAGCTGCTCTCCTCCATGACCTCATGACACCTGCCTGCTCCTGGCCAATCCCGTTGCTCTCGTGCCATGACCTCACAAGCGGCAGCCCGACTGTCTTGGCTTCGCCGGCCTCTGCTAGCCCTTCCCGCCGCCCGAGCTCTCGGCCGGGCCGCTTTGGACTCGGGGAGGCACTTGATGACGTCACAGTGTCTGCCCGACGACTGCCGCAAGGCACTCGGGTCGCTGCCATGGAAACGGCATCACAATCCACCTCCCAGCCACGCCCGGCCCCTTCACCTTCCTCTGCGTCTCCCCTCTCGCAAGCTCTGCAGCACTGCCCTTGGAGTGGAAATCCGGCCTCCTGAGGGCCAAGTTCCACCAGCCAAGCAGCACCGTCCCTACCTTCCCGGCAGAACTTACCTGCGGGCTCACGCAGCCCCACGCTCCCTCCACTGCGAGCCTGCCCTTTGGGCGTGCCCGCGCTCGCGCTCACACACACACACACCCCCTCCCCCGCCCCCAGAGTGAGCCCAAACACACAGACACGCCCCGCCCCCAGAGTGAGCCCAAACACACCCACACGCCCCGCCCCCAGAGTGAGCCCAGGAAAGGTCAAAGTGAGACAACACATGGCTCGAGAGAAAGGCACTTTCATAGGCAAAGCAGGAGCTGCACACGCAAACAATGCAAAAGGAGGCCTTCCTTCACTGCCTCCCACCACCAGCAGGCCCATGTTTCGCCATTGAAAGGAAAGCAGGGCTTCAGCCCTCCTAAGGGCTCCTGCGGAAGAGAAACGCCGTCACTCTGAACATCCCCGCTTCCGTCGGCTCTCGTCCGCAGGCACTCGTCTTCTCTGCAGCCTTGCCAGCTGCTCTCCTCCATGACCTCATGACACCTGCCTGCTCCTGGCCAATCCCGTTGCTCTCGTGCCATGACCTCACAAGCGGCAGCCCGACTCTCTTGGCTTCGCCGGCCTCTGCTAGCCCTTCCCGCCGCCTGAGCTCTCGGCCGGGCCGCTTTGGACTCGGTGAGGCACTTGATGACGTCACAGTGTCTGCCCGACGACTGCCGCAAGGCACTCGGGTCGCTGCCGTGGAAACGGCATCACAATCCACCTCCCAGCCACGCCCGGCCCCTTCACCTTCCTCTGCGTCTCCCCTCTCGCAAGCTCTGCGGCACTGCCCTTGCAGTGGAAATCCGGCCTCCTGAGGGCCAAGTTCCACCAGCCAAGCAGCACCGTCCCTACCTTCCCGGCAGAACTTACCTGCGGGCTCACGCAGCCCCACGCTCCCTCCACTGCGAGCCTGCCCTTTGGGCGTGCCCGCGCTCGCGCTCACACACACACACACACACACACCCTCCCCCGCCCCCAGAGTGAGCCCAAACACACAGACACGCCCCGCCCCCAGAGTGAGCCCAAACACACCCACACGCCCCGCCCCCAGAGTGAGCCCAGGAAAGGTCAAAGTGAGACAACACATGGCTCGAGAGAAAGGCACTTTCGTAGGCAAAGTAGGAGCTGCACACGCAAACCATGCAAAAGGAGGCCTTCCTTCACTGCCTCCCACCACCAGCAGGCCCATGTTTCGCCATTGAAAGGAAAGCAGGGCTTCAGCCCTCCTAAGGGCTCCTGCGGAAGAGAAACGCCGTCACTCTGAACATCCCCGCTTCTGTCGGCTCTCGTCCGCAGGCACTCGTCTTCTCTGCAGCCTTCCCAGCTGCTCTCCTCCATGACCTCATGACACCTGCCTGCTCCTGGCCAATCCCGTTGCTCTCGTGCCATGACCTCACAAGCGGCAGCCCGACTATCTTGGCTTCGCCGGCCTCTGCTAGCCCTTCCCGCCGCCCGAGCTCTCGGCCGGGCGGCTTTGGACTCGGGGAGGCACTTGATGACGTCACAGTCTCTGCCCGACGACTGCCGCAAGGCACTCGGGTCGCTGCCATGGAAACGGCATCACAATCCACCTCCCAGCCACGCCCGGCCCCTTCACCTTCCTCTGCGTCTCCCCTCTCGCAAGCTCTGCAGCACTGCCCTTGGAGTGGAAATCCGGCCTCCTGAGGGCCAAGTTCCACCAGCCAAGCAGCACCGTCCCTACCTTCCCGGCAGAACTTACCTGCGGGCTCACGCAGCCCCACGCTCCCTCCACTGCGAGCCTGCCCTTTGGGCGTGCCCGCGCTCGCGCTCACACACACACACACACACACACCCTCCCCCGCCCCCAGAGTGAGCCCAAACACACAGACACGCCCCGCCCCCAGAGTGAGCCCAAACACACCCACACGCCCCGCCCCCAGAGTGAGCCCAGGAAAGGTCAAAGTGAGACAACACATGGCTCGAGAGAAAGGCACTTTCATAGGCAAAGCAGGAGCTGCACACGCAAACCATGCAAAAGGAGGCCTTCCTTCACTGCCTCCCACCACCAGCAGGCCCATGTTTCGCCATTGAAAGGAAAGCAGGGCTTCAGCCCTCCTAAGGGCTCCTGCGGAAGAGAAACGCCGTCACTCTGAACATCCCCGCTTCCGTCGGCTCTCGTCCGCAGGCACTCGTCTTCTCTGCAGCCTTCCCAGCTGCTCTCCTCCATGACCTCATGACACCTGCCTGCTCCTGGCCAATCCCGTTGCTCTCGTGCCATGACCTCACAAGCGGCAGCCCGACTCTCTTGGCTTCGCCGGCCTCTGCTAGCCCTTCCCGCCGCCCGAGCTCTCGGCCGGGCCGCTTTGGACTCGGGGAGGCACTTGATGACGTCACAGTGTCTGCCCGACGACTGCCGCAAGGCACTCGGGTCGCTGCCGTGGAAACGGCATCACAATCCACCTCCCAGCCACGCCCGGCCCCTTCACCTTCCTCTGCGTCTCCCCTCTCGCAAGCTCTGCGGCACTGCCCTTGCAGTGGAAATCCGGCCTCCTGAGGGCCAAGTTCCACCAGCCAAGCAGCACCGTCCCTACCTTCCCGGCAGAACTTACCTGCGGGCTCACGCAGCCCCACGCTCCCTCCACTGCGAGCCTGCCCTTTGGGCGTGCCCGCGCTCACACACACACACACACACACACACACCCACCCCGTCCCCACCTCCCCCGCCCCCAGAGTGAGCCCAAACACACAGACACGCCCCCCCCCCCCGCCCCCAGAGTGAGCCCAAACACACCCACACGCCCCGCCCCCAGAGTGAGCCCAGGAAAGGTCAAAGTGAGACAACACATGGCTCGAGAGAAAGGCACTTTCATAGGCAAAGCAGGAGCTGCACACGCAAACCATGCAAAAGGAGGCCTTCCTTCACTGCCTCCCACCACCAGCAGGCCCATGTTTCGCCATTGAAAGGAAAGCAGGGCTTCAGCCCTCCTAAGGGCTCCTGCGGAAGAGAAACGCCGTCACTCTGAACATCCCCGCTTCCGTCGGCTCTCGTCCGCAGGCACTCGTCTTCTCTGCAGCCTTCCCAGCTGCTCTCCTCCATGACCTCATGACACCTGCCTGCTCCTGGCCAATCCCGTTGCTCTCGTGCCATGACCTCACAAGCGGCAGCCCGACTCTCTTGGCTTCGCCGGCCTCTGCTAGCCCTTCCCGCCGCCCGAGCTCTCGGCCGGGCCGCTTTGGACTCGGGGAGGCACTTGATGACGTCACAGTGTCTGCCCGACGACTGCCGCAAGGCACTCGGGTCGCTGCCATGGAAACGGCATCACAATCCACCTCCCAGCCACGCCCGGCCCCTTCACCTTCCTCTGCGTCTCCCCTCTCGCAAGCTCTGCAGCACTGCCCTTGGAGTGGAAATCCGGCCTCCTGAGGGCCAAGTTCCACCAGCCAAGCAGCACCGTCCCTACCTTCCCGGCAGAACTTACCTGCGGGCTCACGCAGCCCCACGCTCCCTCCACTGCGAGCCTGCCCTTTGGGCATGCCCGCGCTCGCGCTCACACACACACACACCCTCCCCCGCCCCCAGAGTGAGCCCAAACACACAGACACGCCCCGCCCCCAGAGTGAGCCCAAACACACCCACACGCCCCGCCCCCAGAGTGAGCCCAGGAAAGGTCAAAGTGAGACAACACATGGCTCGAGAGAAAGGCACTTTCGTAGGCAAAGCAGGAGCTGCACACGCAAACCATGCAAAAGGAGGCCTTCCTTCACTGCCTCCCACCACCAGCAGGCCCATGTTTCGCCATTGAAAGGAAAGCAGGGCTTCAGCCCTCCTAAGGGCTCCTGCGGAAGAGAAACGCCGTCACTCTGAACATCCCCGCTTCTGTCGGCTCTCGTCCGCAGGCACTCGTCTTCTCTGCAGCCTTCCCAGCTGCTCTCCTCCATGACCTCATGACACCTGCCTGCTCCTGGCCAATCCCGTTGCTCTCGTGCCATGACCTCACAAGCGGCAGCCCGACTATCTTGGCTTCGCCGGCCTCTGCTAGCCCTTCCCGCCGCCCGAGCTCTCGGCCGGGCGGCTTTGGACTCGGGGAGGCACTTGATGACGTCACAGTCTCTGCCCGACGACTGCCGCAAGGCACTCGGGTCGCTGCCATGGAAACGGCATCACAATCCACCTCCCAGCCACGCCCGGCCCCTTCACCTTCCTCTGCGTCTCCCCTCTCGCAAGCTCTGCAGCACTGCCCTTGGAGTGGAAATCCGGCCTCCTGAGGGCCAAGTTCCACCAGCCAAGCAGCACCGTCCCTACCTTCCCGGCAGAACTTACCTGCGGGCTCACGCAGCCCCACGCTCCCTCCACTGCGAGCCTGCCCTTTGGGCGTGCCCGCGCTCGCGCTCACACACACACACACACACACACCCTCCCCCGCCCCCAGAGTGAGCCCAAACACACAGACACGCCCCGCCCCCAGAGTGAGCCCAAACACACCCACACGCCCCGCCCCCAGAGTGAGCCCAGGAAAGGTCAAAGTGAGACAACACATGGCTCGAGAGAAAGGCACTTTCATAGGCAAAGCAGGAGCTGCACACGCAAACCATGCAAAAGGAGGCCTTCCTTCACTGCCTCCCACCACCAGCAGGCCCATGTTTCGCCATTGAAAGGAAAGCAGGGCTTCAGCCCTCCTAAGGGCTCCTGCGGAAGAGAAACGCCGTCACTCTGAACATCCCCGCTTCCGTCGGCTCTCGTCCGCAGGCACTCGTCTTCTCTGCAGCCTTCCCAGCTGCTCTCCTCCATGACCTCATGACACCTGCCTGCTCCTGGCCAATCCCGTTGCTCTCGTGCCATGACCTCACAAGCGGCAGCCCGACTCTCTTGGCTTCGCCGGCCTCTGCTAGCCCTTCCCGCCGCCCGAGCTCTCGGCCGGGCCGCTTTGGACTCGGGGAGGCACTTGATGACGTCACAGTGTCTGCCCGACGACTGCCGCAAGGCACTCGGGTCGCTGCCGTGGAAACGGCATCACAATCCACCTCCCAGCCACGCCCGGCCCCTTCACCTTCCTCTGCGTCTCCCCTCTCGCAAGCTCTGCGGCACTGCCCTTGCAGTGGAAATCCGGCCTCCTGAGGGCCAAGTTCCACCAGCCAAGCAGCACCGTCCCTACCTTCCCGGCAGAACTTACCTGCGGGCTCACGCAGCCCCACGCTCCCTCCACTGCGAGCCTGCCCTTTGGGCGTGCCCGCGCTCACACACACACACACACACACACACACCCACCCCGTCCCCACCTCCCCCGCCCCCAGAGTGAGCCCAAACACACAGACACGCCCCCCCCCCCCGCCCCCAGAGTGAGCCCAAACACACCCACACGCCCCGCCCCCAGAGTGAGCCCAGGAAAGGTCAAAGTGAGACAACACATGGCTCGAGAGAAAGGCACTTTCATAGGCAAAGCAGGAGCTGCACACGCAAACCATGCAAAAGGAGGCCTTCCTTCCCACCACCAGCAGGCCCATGTTTCGCCATTGAAAGGAAAGCAGGGCTTCAGCCCTCCTAAGGGCTCCTGCGGAAGAGAAACGCCGTCACTCTGAACATCCCCGCTTCCGTCGGCTCTCGTCCGCAGGCACTCGTCTTCTCTGCAGCCTTCCCAGCTGCTCTCCTCCATGACCTCATGACACCTGCCTGCTCCTGGCCAATCCCGTTGCTCTCGTGCCATGACCTCACAAGCGGCAGCCCGACTCTCTTGGCTTCGCCGGCCTCTGCTAGCCCTTCCCGCCGCCCGAGCTCTCGGCCGGGCCGCTTTGGACTCGGGGAGGCACTTGATGACGTCACAGTGTCTGCCGACGACTGCCGCAAGGCACTCGGGTCGCTGCCATGGAAACGGCATCATAAATCCACCTCCCAGCCACGCCCGGCCCCTTCACCTTCCTCTGCGTCTCCCCTCTCGCAAGCTCTGCAGCACTGCCCTTGGAGTGGAAATCCGGCCTCCTGAGGGCCAAGTTCCACCAGCCAAGCAGCACCGTCCCTACCTTCCCGGCAGAACTTACCTGCGGGCTCACGCAGCCCCACGCTCCCTCCACTGCGAGCCTGCCCTTTGGGCATGCCCGCGCTCGCGCTCACACACACACACACCCTCCCCCGCCCCCAGAGTGAGCCCAAACACACAGACACGCCCCGCCCCCAGAGTGAGCCCAAACACACCCACACGCCCCGCCCCCAGAGTGAGCCCAGGAAAGGTCAAAGTGAGACAACACATGGCTCGAGAGAAAGGCACTTTCGTAGGCAAAGCAGGAGCTGCACACGCAAACCATGCAAAAGGAGGCCTTCCTTCACTGCCTCCCACCACCAGCAGGCCCATGTTTCGCCATTGCCTAAGGGCTCCTGCGGAAGAGAAACGCCGTCACTCTGAACATCCCCGCTTCTGTCGGCTCTCGTCCGCAGGCACTCGTCTTCTCTGCAGCCTTCCCAGCTGCTCTCCTCCATGACCTCATGACACCTGCCTGCTCCTGGCCAATCCCGTTGCTCTCGTGCCATGACCTCACAAGCGGCAGCCCGACTATCTTGGCTTCGCCGGCCTCTGCTAGCCCTTCCCGCCGCCCGAGCTCTCGGCCGGGCGGCTTTGGACTCGGGGAGGCACTTGATGACGTCACAGTCTCTGCCCGACGACTGCCGCAAGGCACTCGGGTCGCTGCCATGGAAACGGCATCACAATCCACCTCCCAGCCACGCCCGGCCCCTTCACCTTCCTCTGCGTCTCCCCTCTCGCAAGCTCTGCAGCACTGCCCTTGGAGTGGAAATCCGGCCTCCTGAGGGCCAAGTTCCACCAGCCAAGCAGCACCGTCCCTACCTTCCCGGCAGAACTTACCTGCGGGCTCACGCAGCCCCACGCTCCCTCCACTGCGAGCCTGCCCTTTGGGCGTGCCCGCGCTCGCGCTCACACACACACACACACACACACCCTCCCCCGCCCCCAGAGTGAGCCCAAACACACAGACACGCCCCGCCCCCAGAGTGAGCCCAAACACACCCACACGCCCCGCCCCCAGAGTGAGCCCAGGAAAGGTCAAAGTGAGACAACACATGGCTCGAGAGAAAGGCACTTTCATAGGCAAAGCAGGAGCTGCACACGCAAACCATGCAAAAGGAGGCCTTCCTTCACTGCCTCCCACCACCAGCAGGCCCATGTTTCGCCATTGAAAGGAAAGCAGGGCTTCAGCCCTCCTAAGGGCTCCTGCGGAAGAGAAACGCCGTCACTCTGAACATCCCCGCTTCCGTCGGCTCTCGTCCGCAGGCACTCGTCTTCTCTGCAGCCTTCCCAGCTGCTCTCCTCCATGACCTCATGACACCTGCCTGCTCCTGGCCAATCCCGTTGCTCTCGTGCCATGACCTCACAAGCGGCAGCCCGACTCTCTTGGCTTCGCCGGCCTCTGCTAGCCCTTCCCGCCGCCCGAGCTCTCGGCCGGGCCGCTTTGGACTCGGGGAGGCACTTGATGACGTCACAGTGTCTGCCCGACGACTGCCGCAAGGCACTCGGGTCGCTGCCGTGGAAACGGCATCACAATCCACCTCCCAGCCACGCCCGGCCCCTTCACCTTCCTCTGCGTCTCCCCTCTCGCAAGCTCTGCGGCACTGCCCTTGCAGTGGAAATCCGGCCTCCTGAGGGCCAAGTTCCACCAGCCAAGCAGCACCGTCCCTACCTTCCCGGCAGAACTTACCTGCGGGCTCACGCAGCCCCACGCTCCCTCCACTGCGAGCCTGCCCTTTGGGCGTGCCCGCGCTCACACACACACACACACACACACACACCCACCCCGTCCCCACCTCCCCCGCCCCCAGAGTGAGCCCAAACACACAGACACGCCCCCCCCCCCCGCCCCCAGAGTGAGCCCAAACACACCCACACGCCCCGCCCCCAGAGTGAGCCCAGGAAAGGTCAAAGTGAGACAACACATGGCTCGAGAGAAAGGCACTTTCATAGGCAAAGCAGGAGCTGCACACGCAAACCATGCAAAAGGAGGCCTTCCTTCACTGCCTCCCACCACCAGCAGGCCCATGTTTCGCCATTGAAAGGAAAGCAGGGCTTCAGCCCTCCTAAGGGCTCCTGCGGAAGAGAAACGCCGTCACTCTGAACATCCCCGCTTCCGTCGGCTCTCGTCCGCAGGCACTCGTCTTCTCTGCAGCCTTCCCAGCTGCTCTCCTCCATGACCTCATGACACCTGCCTGCTCCTGGCCAATCCCGTTGCTCTCGTGCCATGACCTCACAAGCGGCAGCCCGACTCTCTTGGCTTCGCCGGCCTCTGCTAGCCCTTCCCGCCGCCCGAGCTCTCGGCCGGGCCGCTTTGGACTCGGGGAGGCACTTGATGACGTCACAGTGTCTGCCCGACGACTGCCGCAAGGCACTCGGGTCGCTGCCATGGAAACGGCATCACAATCCACCTCCCAGCCACGCCCGGCCCCTTCACCTTCCTCTGCGTCTCCCCTCTCGCAAGCTCTGCAGCACTGCCCTTGGAGTGGAAATCCGGCCTCCTGAGGGCCAAGTTCCACCAGCCAAGCAGCACCGTCCCTACCTTCCCGGCAGAACTTACCTGCGGGCTCACGCAGCCCCACGCTCCCTCCACTGCGAGCCTGCCCTTTGGGCATGCCCGCGCTCGCGCTCACACACACACACACCCTCCCCCGCCCCCAGAGTGAGCCCAAACACACAGACACGCCCCGCCCCCAGAGTGAGCCCAAACACACCCACACGCCCCGCCCCCAGAGTGAGCCCAGGAAAGGTCAAAGTGAGACAACACATGGCTCGAGAGAAAGGCACTTTCGTAGGCAAAGCAGGAGCTGCACACGCAAACCATGCAAAAGGAGGCCTTCCTTCACTGCCTCCCACCACCAGCAGGCCCATGTTTCGCCATTGAAAGGAAAGCAGGGCTTCAGCCCTCCTAAGGGCTCCTGCGGAAGAGAAACGCCGTCACTCTGAACATCCCCGCTTCTGTCGGCTCTCGTCCGCAGGCACTCGTCTTCTCTGCAGCCTTCCCAGCTGCTCTCCTCCATGACCTCATGACACCTGCCTGCTCCTGGCCAATCCCGTTGCTCTCGTGCCATGACCTCACAAGCGGCAGCCCGACTATCTTGGCTTCGCCGGCCTCTGCTAGCCCTTCCCGCCGCCCGAGCTCTCGGCCGGGCGGCTTTGGACTCGGGGAGGCACTTGATGACGTCACAGTCTCTGCCCGACGACTGCCGCAAGGCACTCGGGTCGCTGCCATGGAAACGGCATCACAATCCACCTCCCAGCCACGCCCGGCCCCTTCACCTTCCTCTGCGTCTCCCCTCTCGCAAGCTCTGCAGCACTGCCCTTGGAGTGGAAATCCGGCCTCCTGAGGGCCAAGTTCCACCAGCCAAGCAGCACCGTCCCTACCTTCCCGGCAGAACTTACCTGCGGGCTCACGCAGCCCCACGCTCCCTCCACTGCGAGCCTGCCCTTTGGGCGTGCCCGCGCTCGCGCTCACACACACACACACACACACACCCTCCCCCCGCCCCCAGAGTGAGCCCAAACACACAGACACGCCCCGCCCCCAGAGTGAGCCCAAACACACCCACACGCCCCGCCCCCAGAGTGAGCCCAGGAAAGGTCAAAGTGAGACAACACATGGCTCGAGAGAAAGGCACTTTCGTAGGCAAAGCAGGAGCTGCACACGCAAACCATGCAAAAGGAGGCCTTCCTTCACTGCCTCCCACCACCAGCAGGCCCATGTTTCGCCATTGAAAGGAAAGCAGGGCTTCAGCCCTCCTAAGGGCTCCTGCGGAAGAGAAACGCCGTCACTCTGAACATCCCCGCTTCCGTCGGCTCTCGTCCGCAGGCACTCGTCTTCTCTGCAGCCTTCCCAGCTGCTCTCCTCCATGACCTCATGACACCTGCCTGCTCCTGGCCAATCCCGTTGCTCTCGTGCCATGACCTCACAAGCGGCAGCCCGACTATCTTGGCTTCGCCGGCCTCTGCTAGCACTTCCCGCCGCCTGAGCTCTCGGCCGGGCCGCTTTGGACTCGGGGAGGCACTTGATGACGTCACAGTCTCTGCCCGACGACTGCCGCAAGGCACTCGGGTCGCTGCCATGGAAACGGCATCACAATCCACCTCCCAGCCACGCCCGGCCCCTTCACCTTCCTCTGCGTCTCCCCTCTCGCAAGCTCTGCAGCACTGCCCTTGGAGTGGAAATCCGGCCTCCTGAGGGCCAAGTTCCACCAGCCAAGCAGCACCGTCCCTACCTTCCCGGCAGAACTTACCTGCGGGCTCACGCAGCCCCACGCTCCCCTCCACTGCGAGCCTGCCCTTTGGGCGTGCCCGCGCTCGCGCTCACACACACACACACACACACACCCTCCCCCGCCCCCAGAGTGAGCCCAAACACACAGACACGCCCCGCCCCCAGAGTGAGCCCAAACACACCCACACGCCCCGCCCCCAGAGTGAGCCCAGGAAAGGTCAAAGTGAGACAACACATGGCTCGAGAGAAAGGCACTTTCGTAGGCAAAGCAGGAGCTGCACACGCAAACCATGCAAAAGGAGGCCTTCCTTCACTGCCTCCCACCACCAGCAGGCCCATGTTTCGCCATTGAAAGGAAAGCAGGGCTTCAGCCCTCCTAAGGGCTCCTGCGGAAGAGAAACGCCGTCACTCTGAACATCCCCCGCTTCCGTCGGCTCTCGTCCGCAGGCACTCGTCTTCTCTGCAGCCTTCCCAGCTGCTCTCCTCCATGACCTCATGACACCTGCCTGCTCCTGGCCAATCCCGTTGCTCTCGTGCCATGACCTCACAAGCGGCAGCCCGACTATCTTGGCTTCGCCGGCCTCTGCTAGCCCTTCCCGCCGCCTGAGCTCTCGGCCGGGCCGCTTTGGACTCGGGGAGGCACTTGATGACGTCACAGTGTCTGCCCGACGACTGCCGCAAGGCACTCGGGTCGCTGCCATGGAAACGGCATCACAATCCACCTCCCAGCCACGCCCGGCCCCTTCACCTTCCTCTGCGTCTCCCCTCTCGCAAGCTCTGCAGCACTGCCCTTGGAGTGGAAATCCGGCCTCCTGAGGGCCAAGTTCCACCAGCCAAGCAGCACCGTCCCTACCTTCCCGGCAGAACTTACCTGCGGGCTCACGCAGCCCCACGCTCCCTCCACTGCGAGCCTGCCCTTTGGGCGTGCCCGCGCTCGCGCTCACACACACACACACACACACACCCTCCCCCGCCCCCAGAGTGAGCCCAAACACACAGACACGCCCCGCCCCCAGAGTGAGCCCAAACACACCCACACGCCCCGCCCCCAGAGTGAGCCCAGGAAAGGTCAAAGTGAGACAACACATGGCTCGAGAGAAAGGCACTTTCATAGGCAAAGCAGGAGCTGCACACGCAAACCATGCAAAAGGAGGCCTTCCTTCACTGCCTCCCACCACCAGCAGGCCCATGTTTCGCCATTGAAAGGAAAGCAGGGCTTCAGCCCTCCTAAGGGCTCCTGCGGAAGAGAAACGCCGTCACTCTGAACATCCCCGCTTCCGTCGGCTCTCGTCCGCAGGCACTCGTCTTCTCTGCAGCCTTCCCAGCTGCTCTCCTCCATGACCTCATGACACCTGCCTGCTCCTGGCCAATCCCGTTGCTCTCGTGCCATGACCTCACAAGCGGCAGCCCGACTCTCTTGGCTTCGCCGGCCTCTGCTAGCCCTTCCCGCCGCCCGAGCTCTCGGCCGGGCCGCTTTGGACTCGGGGAGGCACTTGATGACGTCACAGTGTCTGCCCGACGACTGCCGCAAGGCACTCGGGGTCGCTGCCGTGGAAACGGCATCACAATCCACCTCCCAGCCACGCCCGGGCCCCCTTCACCTTCCTCTGCGTCTCCCCTCTCGCAAGCTCTGCGGCACTGCCCTTGCAGTGGAAATCCGGCCTCCTGAGGGCCAAGTTCCACCAGCCAAGCAGCACCGTCCCTACCTTCCCGGCAGAACTTACCTGCGGGCTCACGCAGCCCCACGCTCCCTCCACTGCGAGCCTGCCCTTTGGGCGTGCCCGCGCTCACACACACACACACACACACACGCCCACCCCGTCCCCACCTCCCCCCGCCCCCAGAGTGAGCCCAAACACACAGGACACGCCCCCCCCCCCCCCGCCCCCAGAGTGAGCCCAAACACACCCACACGCCCCGCCCCCAGAGTGAGCCCAGGAAAGGTCAAAGTGAGACAACACATGGCTCGAGAGAAAGGCACTTTCATAGGCAAAGCAGGAGCTGCACACGCAAACCATGCAAAAGGAGGCCTTCCTTCACTGCCTCCCACCACCAGCAGGCCCATGTTTCGCCATTGAAAGGAAAGCAGGGGCTTCAGCCCTCCTAAGGGCTCCTGCGGAAGAGAAACGCCGTCACTCTGAACATCCCCGCTTCCGTCGGCTCTCGTCCGCAGGCACTCGTCTTCTCTGCAGCCTTCCCAGCTGCTCTCCTCCATGACCTCATGACACCTGCCTGCTCCTGGCCAATCCCGTTGCTCTCGTGCCATGACCTCACAAAGCGGCAGCCCGACTCTCTTGGCTTCGCCGGCCTCTGCTAGCCCTTCCCGCCGCCCGAGCTCTCGGCCGGGCCGCTTTGGACTCGGGGAGGCACTTGATGACGTCACAGTGTCTGCCCGACGACTGCCGCAAGGCACTCGGGGTCGCTGCCATGGAAACGGCATCACAATCCACCTCCCAGCCACGCCCGGCCCCCTTCACCTTCCTCTGCGTCTCCCCTCTCGCAAGCTCTGCAGCACTGCCCTTGGAGTGGAAATCCGGCCTCCTGAGGGCCAAGTTCCACCAGCCAAGCAGCACCGTCCCTACCTTCCCGGCAGAACTTACCTGCGGGCTCACGCAGCCCCACGCTCCCTCCACTGCGAGCCTGCCCTTTTGGGCATGCCCCGCAGCGCTCGCGCCTCACACACACACACACCCTCCCCCGCCCCCAGAGTGAGCCCAAACACACAGACACGCCCCGCCCCCAGAGTGAGCCCAAACACACCCACACGCCCCCGCCCCCCAGAGTGAGCCCAGGAAAGGTCAAAGTGAGACAACACATGGCTCGAGAGAAAGGCACTTTCATAGGCAAAGCAGGAGCTGCACACGCAAACCATGCAAAAGGAGGCCTTCCTTCACTGCCTCCCACCACCAGCAGGCCCATGTTTCGCCATTGAAAGGAAAGCAGGGCTTCAGCCCTCCTAAGGGCTCCTGCGGAAGAGAAACGCCGTCACTCTGAACATCCCCGCTTCCGTCGGCTCTCGTCCGCAGGCACTCGTCTTCTCTGCAGCCTTCCCAGCTGCTCTCCTCCATGACCTCATGACACCTGCCTGCTCCTGGCCAATCCCGTTGCTCTCGTGCCATGACCTCACAAGCGGCAGCCCGACTGTCTTGGCTTCGCCGGCCTCTGCTAGCCCTTCCCCGCCGCCCCGAGCTCTCGGGCCGGGGCCGCTTTGGACTCGGGGAGGCACTTGATGACGTCACAGTGTCTGCCCGACGACTGCCGCAAGGCACTCGGGTCGCTGCCATGGAAACGGCATCACAATCCACCTCCCAGCCACGCCCCGGCCCCTTCACCTTCCTCTGCGTCTCCCCCTCTCGCAAGCTCTGCAGCACTGCCCTTGGAGTGGAAATCCGGCCTCCTGAGGGCCAAGTTCCACCAGCCAAGCAGCACCGTCCCTACCTTCCCGGCAGAACTTACCTGCGGGCTCACGCAGCCCCACGCTCCCTCCACTGCGAGCCTGCCCTTTGGGCGTGCCCCGCGCTCACACACACACACACACACACACACACACCCCTCCCCCGCCCCCCAGAGTGAGCCCAAACACCCAGACACGCCCCGCCCCCAGAGTGAGCCCAAACACACCCACACGCCCCGCCCCCAGAGTGAGCCCAGGAAAGGTCAAAGTGAGACAACACATGGCTCGAGAGAAAGGCACTTTCATAGGCAAAGCAGGAGCTGCACACGCAAACAATGCAAAAGGAGGCCTTCCTTCACTGCCTCCCACCACCAGCAGGCCCATGTTTAGCCATTGAAAGGAAAGCAGGGCTTCAGCCCTCCTAAGGGCTCCTGCGGAAGAGAAACGCCGTCACTCTGAACATCCCCGCTTCCGTCGGCTCTCGTCCGCAGGCACTCGTCTTCTCTGCAGCCTTGCCAGCTGCTCTCCTCCATGACCTCATGACACCTGCCTGCTCCTGGCCAATCCCGTTGCTCTCGTGCCATGACCTCACAAGCGGCAGCCCGACTCTCTTGGCTTCGCCGGCCTCTTGCTAGCCCTTCCCGCCGCCTCAGCTCTCGGCCGGGCCGCTTTGGACTCGGTGAGGCACTTGATGACGTCACAGTGTCTGCCCGACGACTGCCGCAAGGCACTCGGGTCGCTGCCGTGGAAACGGCATCACAATCCACCTCCCAGCCACGCCCGGCCCCCTTCACCTTCCTCTGCGTCTCCCCTCTCGCAAGCTCTGCGGCACTGCCCTTGCAGTGGAAATCCGGCCTCCTGAGGGCCAAGTTCCACCAGCCAAGCAGCACCGTCCCTTACCTTCCCGGCAGAACTTACCTGCGGGCTCACGCAGCCCCACGCTCCCTCCACTGCGAGCCTGCCCTTTGGGCGTGCCCGCGCTCAGCGCTCACACACACACAC
Organism: Pelecanus crispus; assembly: GCF_030463565.1. Classification (NCBI taxonomy): domain Eukaryota; kingdom Metazoa; phylum Chordata; class Aves; order Pelecaniformes; family Pelecanidae; genus Pelecanus; species Pelecanus crispus. The sequence continues at coordinate 97,502 of NW_027461486.1, read as the reverse complement.
ACACACACCACACACCCCTCCCCCGCCCCCAGAGTGAGCCCAAACACACAGACACGCCCCGCCCCCAGAGTGAGCCCAAACACACCCACACGCCCCGCCCCCAGAGTGAGCCCAGGAAAGGGTCAAAGTGAGACAACACATGGCTCGAGAGAAAGGCACTTTCGTAGGCAAAGCAGGAGGCTGCACACGCAAACCATGCAAAAGGAGGCCTTCCTTCACTGCCTCCCACCACCAGCAGGCCCATGTTTCGCCATTGAAAGGAAAGCAGGGCGGGCTTCAGCCCTCCTAAGGGCTCCTGCGGAAGAGAAACGCCGTCACTCTGAACATCCCCGCTTCCGTCGGCTCTCGTCCGCAGGCACTCGTCTTCTCTGCAGCCTTGCCAGCTGCTCTCCTCCATGACCTCATGACACCTGCCTGCTCCTGGCCAATCCCGTTGCTCTCGTGCCATGACCTCACAAGCGGCAGCCCGACTCTCTTGGCTTCGCCGGCCTCTGCTAGCCCTTCCCGCCGCCTCAGCTCTCGGCCGGGCCGCTTTGGACTCGGTGAGGCACTTGATGACGTCACAGTGTCTGCCCGACGACTGCCGCAAGGCACTCGGGTCGCTGCCGTGGAAACGGCATCACAATCCACCTCCCAGCCACGCCCGGCCCCTTCACCTTCCTCTGCGTCTCCCCTCTCGCAAGCTCTGCGGCACTGCCCTTGCAGTGGAAATCCGGCCTCCTGAGGGCCAAGTTCCACCAGCCAAGCAGCACCGTCCCTACCTTCCCGGCAGAACTTACCTGCGGGCTCACGCAGCCCCACGCTCCCTCCACTGCGAGCCTGCCCTTTGGGCATGCCCGCGCTCGCGCTCACACACACACCCACCCTCCCCCGCCCCCAGAGTGAGCCCAAACACACAGACACGCCCCGCCCCCAGAGTGAGCCCAAACACACCCACACGCCCCGCCCCCAGAGTGAGCCCAGGAAAGGTCAAAGTGAGACAACACATGGCTCGAGAGAAAGGCACTTTCATAGGCAAAGCAGGAGCTGCACACGCAAACCATGCAAAAGGAGGCCTTCCTTCACTGCCTCCCACCACCAGCAGGCCCATGTTTCGCCATTGAAAGGAAAGCAGGGCTTCAGCCCTCCTAAGGGCTCCTGCGGAAGAGAAACGCCGTCACTCTGAACATCCCCGCTTCCGTCGGCTCTCGTCCGCAGGCACTCGTCTTCTCTGCAGCCTTCCCAGCTGCTCTCCTCCATGACCTCATGACACCTGCCTGCTCCTGGCCAATCCCGTTGCTCTCGTGCCATGACCTCACAAGCGGCAGCCCGACTGTCTTGGCTTCGCCGGCCTCTGCTAGCCCTTCCCGCCGCCTGAGCTCTCGGCCGGGCCGCTTTGGACTCGGGGAGGCACTTGATGATGTCACAGTGTCTGCCCGACGACTGCCGCAAGGCACTCGGGTCGCTGCCGTGGAAACGGCATCACAATCCACCTCCCAGCCACGCCTGGCCCCTTCACCTTCCTCTGCGTCTCCCCTCTCGCAAGCTCTGCAGCACTGCCCTTGGAGTGGAAATCCGGCCTCCTGAGGGCCAAGTTCCACCAGCCAAGCAGCACCGTCCCTACCTTCCCGGCAGAACTTACCTGCGGGCTCACGCAGCCCCACGCTCCCTCCACTGCGAGCCTGCCCTTTGGGCGTGCCCGCGCTCACACACACACACACACACACACCCACCCCGTCCCCCCCTCCCCCGCCCCCAGAGTGAGCCCAAACACACAGACACGCCCCCCCCCCCCGCCCCCAGAGTGAGCCCAAACACACCCACACGCCCCGCCCCCAGAGTGAGCCCAGGAAAGGTCAAAGTGAGACAACACATGGCTCGAGAGAAAGGCACTTTCATAGGCAAAGCAGGAGCTGCACACGCAAACCATGCAAAAGGAGGCCTTCCTTCACTGCCTCCCACCACCAGCAGGCCCATGTTTCGCCATTGAAAGGAAAGCAGGGCTTCAGCCCTCCTAAGGGCTCCTGCGGAAGAGAAACGCCGTCACTCTGAACATCCCCGCTTCCGTCGGCTCTCGTCCGCAGGCACTCGTCTTCTCTGCAGCCTTCCCAGCTGCTCTCCTCCATGACCTCATGACACCTGCCTGCTCCTGGCCAATCCCGTTGCTCTCGTGCCATGACCTCACAAGCGGCAGCCCGACTCTCTTGGCTTCGCCGGCCTCTGCTAGCCCTTCCCGCCGCCCGAGCTCTCGGCCGGGCCGCTTTGGACTCGGGGAGGCACTTGATGACGTCACAGTGTCTGCCCGACGACTGCTGCAAGGCACTCGGGTCGCTGCCATGGAAACGGCATCACAATCCACCTCCCAGCCACGCCCGGCCCCTTCACCTTCCTCTGCGTCTCCCCTCTCGCAAGCTCTGCAGCACTGCCCTTGGAGTGGAAATCCGGCCTCCTGAGGGCCAAGTTCCACCAGCCAAGCAGCACCGTCCCTACCTTCCCGGCAGAACTTACCTGCGGGCTCACGCAGCCCCACGCTCCCTCCACTGCGAGCCTGCCCTTTGGGCGTGCCCGCGCTCGCGCTCACACACACACACACACACACACCCTCCCCCGCCCCCAGAGTGAGCCCAAACACACAGACACGCCCCGCCCCAAGAGTGAGCCCAAACACACCCACACGCCCCGCCCCCAGAGTGAGCCCAGGAAAGGTCAAAGTGAGACAACACATGGCTCGAGAGAAAGGCACTTTCGTAGGCAAAGCAGGAGCTGCACACGCAAACCATGCAAAAGGAGGCCTTCCTTCACTGCCTCCCACCACCAGCAGGCCCATGTTTCGCCATTGAAAGGAAAGCAGGGCTTCAGCCCTCCTAAGGGCTCCTGCGGAAGAGAAACGCCGTCACTCTGAACATCCCCGCTTCTGTCGGCTCTCGTCCGCAGGCACTCGTCTTCTCTGCAGCCTTCCCAGCTGCTCTCCTCCATGACCTCATGACACCTGCCTGCTCCTGGCCAATCCCGTTGCTCTCGTGCCATGACCTCACAAGCGGCAGCCCGACTATCTTGGCTTCGCCGGCCTCTGCTAGCCCTTCCCGCCGCCCGAGCTCTCGGCCGGGCGGCTTTGGACTCGGGGAGGCACTTGATGACGTCACAGTCTCTGCCCGACGACTGCCGCAAGGCACTCGGGTCGCTGCCATGGAAACGGCATCACAATCCACCTCCCAGCCACGCCCGGCCCCTTCACCTTCCTCTGCGTCTCCCCTCTCGCAAGCTCTGCAGCACTGCCCTTGGAGTGGAAATCCGGCCTCCTGAGGGCCAAGTTCCACCAGCCAAGCAGCACCGTCCCTACCTTCCCGGCAGAACTTACCTGCGGGCTCACGCAGCCCCACGCTCCCTCCACTGCGAGCCTGCCCTTTGGGCGTGCCCGCGCTCGCGCTCACACACACACACACACACACACCCTCCCCCGCCCCCAGAGTGAGCCCAAACACACAGACACGCCCCGCCCCCAGAGTGAGCCCAAACACACCCACACGCCCCGCCCCCAGAGTGAGCCCAGGAAAGGTCAAAGTGAGACAACACATGGCTCGAGAGAAAGGCACTTTCGTAGGCAAAGCAGGAGCTGCACACGCAAACCATGCAAAAGGAGGCCTTCCTTCACTGCCTCCCACCACCAGCAGGCCCATGTTTCGCCATTGAAAGGAAAGCAGGGCTTCAGCCCTCCTAAGGGCTCCTGCGGAAGAGAAACGCCGTCACTCTGAACATCCCCGCTTCCGTCGGCTCTCGTCCGCAGGCACTCGTCTTCTCTGCAGCCTTCCCAGCTGCTCTCCTCCATGACCTCATGACACCTGCCTGCTCCTGGCCAATCCCGTTGCTCTCGTGCCATGACCTCACAAGCGGCAGCCCGACTATCTTGGCTTCGCCGGCCTCTGCTAGCCCTTCCCGCCGCCTGAGCTCTCGGCCGGGCCGCTTTGGACTCGGGGAGGCACTTGATGACGTCACAGTGTCTGCCCGACGACTGCCGCAAGGCACTCGGGTCGCTGCCATGGAAACGGCATCACAATCCACCTCCCAGCCACGCCCGGCCCCTTCACCTTCCTCTGCGTCTCCCCTCTCGCAAGCTCTGCAGCACTGCCCTTGGAGTGGAAATCCGGCCTCCTGAGGGCCAAGTTCCACCAGCCAAGCAGCACCGTCCCTACCTTCCCGGCAGAACTTACCTGCGGGCTCACGCAGCCCCACGCTCCCTCCACTGCGAGCCTGCCCTTTGGGCGTGCCCGCGCTCGCGCTCACACACACACACACACACACACCCTCCCCCGCCCCCAGAGTGAGCCCAAACACACAGACACGCCCCGCCCCCAGAGTGAGCCCAAACACACCCACACGCCCCGCCCCCAGAGTGAGCCCAGGAAAGGTCAAAGTGAGACAACACATGGCTCGAGAGAAAGGCACTTTCATAGGCAAAGCAGGAGCTGCACACGCAAACCATGCAAAAGGAGGCCTTCCTTCACTGCCTCCCACCACCAGCAGGCCCATGTTTCGCCATTGAAAGGAAAGCAGGGCTTCAGCCCTCCTAAGGGCTCCTGCGGAAGAGAAACGCCGTCACTCTGAACATCCCCGCTTCCGTCGGCTCTCGTCCGCAGGCACTCGTCTTCTCTGCAGCCTTCCCAGCTGCTCTCCTCCATGACCTCATGACACCTGCCTGCTCCTGGCCAATCCCGTTGCTCTCGTGCCATGACCTCACAAGCGGCAGCCCGACTCTCTTGGCTTCGCCGGCCTCTGCTAGCCCTTCCCGCCGCCCGAGCTCTCGGCCGGGCCGCTTTGGACTCGGGGAGGCACTTGATGACGTCACAGTGTCTGCCCGACGACTGCCGCAAGGCACTCGGGTCGCTGCCATGGAAACGGCATCACAATCCACCTCCCAGCCACGCCCGGCCCCTTCACCTTCCTCTGCGTCTCCCCTCTCGCAAGCTCTGCAGCACTGCCCTTGGAGTGGAAATCCGGCCTCCTGAGGGCCAAGTTCCACCAGCCAAGCAGCACCGTCCCTACCTTCCCGGCAGAACTTACCTGCGGGCTCACGCAGCCCCACGCTCCCTCCACTGCGAGCCTGCCCTTTGGGCATGCCCGCGCTCGCGCTCACACACACACACACCCTCCCCCGCCCCCAGAGTGAGCCCAAACACACAGACACGCCCCGCCCCCAGAGTGAGCCCAAACACACCCACACGCCCCGCCCCCAGAGTGAGCCCAGGAAAGGTCAAAGTGAGACAACACATGGCTCGAGAGAAAGGCACTTTCATAGGCAAAGCAGGAGCTGCACACGCAAACCATGCAAAAGGAGGCCTTCCTTCACTGCCTCCCACCACCAGCAGGCCCATGTTTCGCCATTGAAAGGAAAGCAGGGCTTCAGCCCTCCTAAGGGCTCCTGCGGAAGAGAAACGCCGTCACTCTGAACATCCCCGCTTCCGTCGGCTCTCGTCCGCAGGCACTCGTCTTCTCTGCAGCCTTCCCAGCTGCTCTCCTCCATGACCTCATGACACCTGCCTGCTCCTGGCCAATCCCGTTGCTCTCGTGCCATGACCTCACAAGCGGCAGCCCGACTGTCTTGGCTTCGCCGGCCTCTGCTAGCCCTTCCCGCCGCCCGAGCTCTCGGCCGGGCCGCTTTGGACTCAGGGAGGCACTTGATGACGTCACAGTGTCTGCCCGACGACTGCCGCAAGGCACTCGGGTCGCTGCCATGGAAACGGCATCACAATCCACCTCCCAGCCACGCCCGGCCCCTTCACCTTCCTCTGCGTCTCCCCTCTCGCAAGCTCTGCAGCACTGCCCTTGGAGTGGAAATCCGGCCTCCTGAGGGCCAAGTTCCACCAGCCAAGCAGCACCGTCCCTACCTTCCCGGCAGAACTTACCTGCGGGCTCACGCAGCCCCACGCTCCCTCCACTGCGAGCCTGCCCTTTGGGCGTGCCCGCGCTCACACACACACACACACACACACACACACCCTCCCCCGCCCCCAGAGTGAGCCCAAACACCCAGACACGCCCCGCCCCCAGAGTGAGCCCAAACACACCCACACGCCCCGCCCCCAGAGTGAGCCCAGGAAAGGTCAAAGTGAGACAACACATGGCTCGAGAGAAAGGCACTTTCATAGGCAAAGCAGGAGCTGCACACGCAAACAATGCAAAAGGAGGCCTTCCTTCACTGCCTCCCACCACCAGCAGGCCCATGTTTAGCCATTGAAAGGAAAGCAGGGCTTCAGCCCTCCTAAGGGCTCCTGCGGAAGAGAAACGCCGTCACTCTGAACATCCCCGCTTCCGTCGGCTCTCGTCCGCAGGCACTCGTCTTCTCTGCAGCCTTCCCAGCTGCTCTCCTCCATGACCTCATGACACCTGCCTGCTCCTGGCCAATCCCGTTGCTCTCGTGCCATGACCTCACAAGCGGCAGCCCGACTCTCTTGGCTTCGCCGGCCTCTGCTAGCCCTTCCCGCCGCCTCAGCTCTCGGCCGGGCCGCTTTGGACTCGGTGAGGCACTTGATGACGTCACAGTGTCTGCCCGACGACTGCCGCAAGGCACTCGGGTCGCTGCCGTGGAAACGGCATCACAATCCACCTCCCAGCCACGCCCGGCCCCTTCACCTTCCTCTGCGTCTCCCCTCTCGCAAGCTCTGCGGCACTGCCCTTGCAGTGGAAATCCGGCCTCCTGAGGGCCAAGTTCCACCAGCCAAGCAGCACCGTCCCTACCTTCCCGGCAGAACTTACCTGCGGGCTCACGCAGCCCCACGCTCCCTCCACTGCGAGCCTGCCCTTTGGGCGTGCCCGCGCTCGCGCTCACACACACACACACACACACACCCTCCCCCGCCCCCAGAGTGAGCCCAAACACACAGACACGCCCCGCCCCCAGAGTGAGCCCAAACACACCCACACGCCCCGCCCCCAGAGTGAGCCCAGGAAAGGTCAAAGTGAGACAACACATGGCTCGAGAGAAAGGCACTTTCGTAGGCAAAGCAGGAGCTGCACACGCAAACCATGCAAAAGGAGGCCTTCCTTCACTGCCTCCCACCACCAGCAGGCCCATGTTTCGCCATTGAAAGGAAAGCAGGGCTTCAGCCCTCCTAAGGGCTCCTGCGGAAGAGAAACGCCGTCACTCTGAACATCCCCGCTTCCGTCGGCTCTCGTCCGCAGGCACTCGTCTTCTCTGCAGCCTTGCCAGCTGCTCTCCTCCATGACCTCATGACACCTGCCTGCTCCTGGCCAATCCCGTTGCTCTCGTGCCATGACCTCACAAGCGGCAGCCCGACTCTCTTGGCTTCGCCGGCCTCTGCTAGCCCTTCCCGCCGCCTCAGCTCTCGGCCGGGCCGCTTTGGACTCGGTGAGGCACTTGATGACGTCACAGTGTCTGCCCGACGACTGCCGCAAGGCACTCGGGTCGCTGCCGTGGAAACGGCATCACAATCCACCTCCCAGCCACGCCCGGCCCCTTCACCTTCCTCTGCGTCTCCCCTCTCGCAAGCTCTGCGGCACTGCCCTTGGAGTGGAAATCCGGCCTCCTGAGGGCCAAGTTCCACCAGCCAAGCAGCACCGTCCCTACCTTCCCGGCAGAACTTACCTGCGGGCTCACGCAGCCCCACGCTCCCTCCACTGCGAGCCTGCCCTTTGGGCATGCCCGCGCTCGCGCTCACACACACACCCACCCTCCCCCGCCCCCAGAGTGAGCCCAAACACACAGACACGCCCCGCCCCCAGAGTGAGCCCAAACACACCCACACGCCCCGCCCCCAGAGTGAGCCCAGGAAAGGTCAAAGTGAGACAACACATGGCTCGAGAGAAAGGCACTTTCATAGGCAAAGCAGGAGCTGCACACGCAAACCATGCAAAAGGAGGCCTTCCTTCACTGCCTCCCACCACCAGCAGGCCCATGTTTCGCCATTGAAAGGAAAGCAGGGCTTCAGCCCTCCTAAGGGCTCCTGCGGAAGAGAAACGCCGTCACTCTGAACATCCCCGCTTCCGTCGGCTCTCGTCCGCAGGCACTCGTCTTCTCTGCAGCCTTCCCAGCTGCTCTCCTCCATGACCTCATGACACCTGCCTGCTCCTGGCCAATCCCGTTGCTCTCGTGCCATGACCTCACAAGCGGCAGCCCGACTGTCTTGGCTTCGCCGGCCTCTGCTAGCCCTTCCCGCCGCCTGAGCTCTCGGCCGGGCCGCTTTGGACTCGGGGAGGCACTTGATGATGTCACAGTGTCTGCCCGACGACTGCCGCAAGGCACTCGGGTCGCTGCCGTGGAAACGGCATCACAATCCACCTCCCAGCCACGCCCGGCCCCTTCACCTTCCTCTGCGTCTCCCCTCTCGCAAGCTCTGCAGCACTGCCCTTGGAGTGGAAATCCGGCCTCCTGAGGGCCAAGTTCCACCAGCCAAGCAGCACCGTCCCTACCTTCCCGGCAGAACTTACCTGCGGGCTCACGCAGCCCCACGCTCCCTCCACTGCGAGCCTGCCCTTTGGGCGTGCCCGCGCTCACACACACACACACACACACACACCCACCCCGTCCCCCCCCTCCCCCGCCCCCAGAGTGAGCCCAAACACACAGACACGCCCCCCCCCCCCCGCCCCCAGAGTGAGCCCAAACACACCCACACGCCCCGCCCCCAGAGTGAGCCCAGGAAAGGTCAAAGTGAGACAACACATGGCTCGAGAGAAAGGCACTTTCATAGGCAAAGCAGGAGCTGCACACGCAAACAATGCAAAAGGAGGCCTTCCTTCACTGCCTCCCACCACCAGCAGGCCCATGTTTCGCCCTTGAAAGGAAAGCAGGGCTTCAGCCCTCCTAAGGGCTCCTGCGGAAGAGAAACGCCGTCACTCTGAACATCCCCGCTTCCGTCGGCTCTCGTCCGCAGGCACTCGTCTTCTCTGCAGCCTTCCCAGCTGCTCTCCTCCATGACCTCATGACACCTGCCTGCTCCTGGCCAATCCCGTTGCTCTCGTGCCATGACCTCACAAGCGGCAGCCCGACTCTCTTGGCTTCGCCGGCCTCTGCTAGCCCTTCCCGCCGCCCGAGCTCTCGGCCGGGCCGCTTTGGACTCGGGGAGGCACTTGATGACGTCACAGTGTCTGCCCGACGACTGCTGCAAGGCACTCGGGTCGCTGCCATGGAAACGGCATCACAATCCACCTCCCAGCCACGCCCGGCCCCTTCACCTTCCTCTGCGTCTCCCCTCTCGCAAGCTCTGCAGCACTGCCCTTGGAGTGGAAATCCGGCCTCCTGAGGGCCAAGTTCCACCAGCCAAGCAGCACCGTCCCTACCTTCCCGGCAGAACTTACCTGCGGGCTCACGCAGCCCCACGCTCCCTCCACTGCGAGCCTGCCCTTTGGGCGTGCCCGCGCTCGCGCTCACACACACACACACACACACACCCTCCCCCGCCCCCAGAGTGAGCCCAAACACACAGACACGCCCCGCCCCAAGAGTGAGCCCAAACACACCCACACGCCCCGCCCCCAGAGTGAGCCCAGGAAAGGTCAAAGTGAGACAACACATGGCTCGAGAGAAAGGCACTTTCGTAGGCAAAGCAGGAGCTGCACACGCAAACCATGCAAAAGGAGGCCTTCCTTCACTGCCTCCCACCACCAGCAGGCCCATGTTTCGCCATTGAAAGGAAAGCAGGGCTTCAGCCCTCCTAAGGGCTCCTGCGGAAGAGAAACGCCGTCACTCTGAACATCCCCGCTTCTGTCGGCTCTCGTCCGCAGGCACTCGTCTTCTCTGCAGCCTTCCCAGCTGCTCTCCTCCATGACCTCATGACACCTGCCTGCTCCTGGCCAATCCCGTTGCTCTCGTGCCATGACCTCACAAGCGGCAGCCCGACTATCTTGGCTTCGCCGGCCTCTGCTAGCCCTTCCCGCCGCCCGAGCTCTCGGCCGGGCGGCTTTGGACTCGGGGAGGCACTTGATGACGTCACAGTCTCTGCCCGACGACTGCCGCAAGGCACTCGGGTCGCTGCCATGGAAACGGCATCACAATCCACCTCCCAGCCACGCCCGGCCCCTTCACCTTCCTCTGCGTCTCCCCTCTCGCAAGCTCTGCAGCACTGCCCTTGGAGTGGAAATCCGGCCTCCTGAGGGCCAAGTTCCACCAGCCAAGCAGCACCGTCCCTACCTTCCCGGCAGAACTTACCTGCGGGCTCACGCAGCCCCACGCTCCCTCCACTGCGAGCCTGCCCTTTGGGCGTGCCCGCGCTCGCGCTCACACACACACACACACACACACCCTCCCCCGCCCCCAGAGTGAGCCCAAACACACAGACACGCCCCGCCCCCAGAGTGAGCCCAAACACACCCACACGCCCCGCCCCCAGAGTGAGCCCAGGAAAGGTCAAAGTGAGACAACACATGGCTCGAGAGAAAGGCACTTTCGTAGGCAAAGCAGGAGCTGCACACGCAAACCATGCAAAAGGAGGCCTTCCTTCACTGCCTCCCACCACCAGCAGGCCCATGTTTCGCCATTGAAAGGAAAGCAGGGCTTCAGCCCTCCTAAGGGCTCCTGCGGAAGAGAAACGCCGTCACTCTGAACATCCCCGCTTCCGTCGGCTCTCGTCCGCAGGCACTCGTCTTCTCTGCAGCCTTCCCAGCTGCTCTCCTCCATGACCTCATGACACCTGCCTGCTCCTGGCCAATCCCGTTGCTCTCGTGCCATGACCTCACAAGCGGCAGCCCGACTATCTTGGCTTCGCCGGCCTCTGCTAGCCCTTCCCGCCGCCTGAGCTCTCGGCCGGGCCGCTTTGGACTCGGGGAGGCACTTGATGACGTCACAGTGTCTGCCCGACGACTGCCGCAAGGCACTCGGGTCGCTGCCATGGAAACGGCATCACAATCCACCTCCCAGCCACGCCCGGCCCCTTCACCTTCCTCTGCGTCTCCCCTCTCGCAAGCTCTGCAGCACTGCCCTTGGAGTGGAAATCCGGCCTCCTGAGGGCCAAGTTCCACCAGCCAAGCAGCACCGTCCCTACCTTCCCGGCAGAACTTACCTGCGGGCTCACGCAGCCCCACGCTCCCTCCACTGCGAGCCTGCCCTTTGGGCGTGCCCGCGCTCACACACACACACACACACACTCCCTCCCCCGCCCCCAGAGTGAGCCCAAACACCCAGACACGCCCCGCCCCCAGAGTGAGCCCAAACACACCCACACGCCCCGCCCCCAGAGTGAGCCCAGGAAAGGTCAAAGTGAGACAACACATGGCTCGAGAGAAAGGCACTTTCGTAGGCAAAGCAGGAGCTGCACACGCAAACCATGCAAAAGGAGGCCTTCCTTCCCTGCCTCCCACCACCAGCAGGCCCATGTTTCGCCATTGAAAGGAAAGCAGGGCTTCAGCCCTCCTAAGGGCTCCTGCGGAAGAGAAACGCCGTCACTCTGAACATCCCCGCTTCCGTCGGCTCTCGTCCGCAGGCACTCGTCTTCTCTGCAGCCTTCCCAGCTGCTCTCCTCCATGACCTCATGACACCTGCCTGCTCCTGGCCAATCCCGTTGCTCTCGTGCCATGACCTCACAAGCGGCAGCCCGACTGTCTTGGCTTCGCCGGCCTCTGCTAGCCCTTCCCGCCGCCCGAGCTCTCGGCCGGGCCGCTTTGGACTCGGGGAGGCACTTGATGACGTCACAGTGTCTGCCCGACGACTGCCGCAAGGCACTCGGGTCGCTGCCATGGAAACGGCATCACAATCCACCTCCCAGCCACGCCCGGCCCCTTCACCTTCCTCTGCGTCTCCCCTCTCGCAAGCTCTGCAGCACTGCCCTTGGAGTGGAAATCCGGCCTCCTGAGGGCCAAGTTCCACCAGCCAAGCAGCACCGTCCCTACCTTCCCGGCAGAACTTACCTGCGGGCTCACGCAGCCCCACGCTCCCTCCACTGCGAGCCTGCCCTTTGGGCGTGCCCGCGCTCACACACACACACACACACACACACACACCCTCCCCCGCCCCCAGAGTGAGCCCAAACACCCAGACACGCCCCGCCCCAAGAGTGAGCCCAAACACACCCACACGCCCCGCCCCCAGAGTGAGCCCAGGAAAGGTCAAAGTGAGACAACACATGGCTCGAGAGAAAGGCACTTTCGTAGGCAAAGCAGGAGCTGCACACGCAAACCATGCAAAAGGAGGCCTTCCTTCACTGCCTCCCACCACCAGCAGGCCCATGTTTCGCCATTGAAAGGAAAGCAGGGCTTCAGCCCTCCTAAGGGCTCCTGCGGAAGAGAAACGCCGTCACTCTGAACATCCCCGCTTCCGTCGGCTCTCGTCCGCAGGCACTCGTCTTCTCTGCAGCCTTCCCAGCTGCTCTCCTCCATGACCTCATGACACCTGCCTGCTCCTGGCCAATCCCGTTGCTCTCGTGCCATGACCTCACAAGCGGCAGCCCGACTATCTTGGCTTCGCCGGCCTCTGCTAGCCCTTCCCGCCGCCTGAGCTCTCGGCCGGGCCGCTTTGGACTCGGGGAGGCACTTGATGACGTCACAGTGTCTGCCCGACGACTGCCGCAAGGCACTCGGGTCGCTGCCATGGAAACGGCATCACAATCCACCTCCCAGCCACGCCCGGCCCCTTCACCTTCCTCTGCGTCTCCCCTCTCGCAAGCTCTGCAGCACTGCCCTTGGAGTGGAAATCCGGCCTCCTGAGGGCCAAGTTCCACCAGCCAAGCAGCACCGTCCCTACCTTCCCGGCAGAACTTACCTGCGGGCTCACGCAGCCCCACGCTCCCTCCACTGCGAGCCTGCCCTTTGGGCGTGCCCGCGCTCACACACACACACACACACACCCCCTCCCCCGCCCCCAGAGTGAGCCCAAACACCCAGACACGCCCCGCCCCAAGAGTGAGCCCAAACACACCCACACGCCCCGCCCCCAGAGTGAGCCCAGGAAAGGTCAAAGTGAGACAACACATGGCTCGAGAGAAAGGCACTTTCGTAGGCAAAGCAGGAGCTGCACACGCAAACCATGCAAAAGGAGGCCTTCCTTCCCTGCCTCCCACCACCAGCAGGCCCATGTTTCGCCATTGAAAGGAAAGCAGGGCTTCAGCCCTCCTAAGGGCTCCTGCGGAAGAGAAACGCCGTCACTCTGAACATCCCCGCTTCCGTCGGCTCTCGTCCGCAGGCACTCGTCTTCTCTGCAGCCTTGCCAGCTGCTCTCCTCCATGACCTCATGACACCTGCCTGCTCCTGGCCAATCCCGTTGCTCTCGTGCCATGACCTCACAAGCGGCAGCCCGACTGTCTTGGCTTCGCCGGCCTCTGCTAGCCCTTCCCGCCGCCCGAGCTCTCGGCCGGGCCGCTTTGGACTCGGTGAGGCACTTGATGACGTCACAGTGTCTGCCCGACGACTGCCGCAAGGCACTCGGGTCGCTGCCATGGAAACGGCATCACAATCCACCTCCCAGCCACGCCCGGCCCCTTCACCTTCCTCTGCGTCTCCCCTCTCGCAAGCTCTGCAGCACTGCCCTTGCAGTGGAAATCCGGCCTCCTGAGGGCCAAGTTCCACCAGCCAAGCAGCACCGTCCCTACCTTCCCGGCAGAACTTACCTGCGGGCTCACGCAGCCCCACGCTCCCTCCACTGCGAGCCTGCCCTTTGGGCGTGCCCGCGCTCACACACACACACACACACACACCCTCCCCCGCCCCCAGAGTGAGCCCAAACACACAGACACGCCCCGCCCCCAGAGTGAGCCCAAACACACCCACACGCCCCGCCCCCAGAGTGAGCCCAGGAAAGGTCAAAGTGAGACAACACATGGCTCGAGAGAAAGGCACTTTCATAGGCAAAGCAGGAGCTGCACACGCAAACAATGCAAAAGGAGGCCTTCCTTCACTGCCTCCCACCACCAGCAGGCCCATGTTTCGCCATTGAAAGGAAAGCAGGGCTTCAGCCCTCCTAAGGGCTCCTGCGGAAGAGAAACGCCGTCACTCTGAACATCCCCGCTTCCGTCGGCTCTCGTCCGCAGGCACTCGTCTTCTCTGCAGCCTTCCCAGCTGCTCTCCTCCATGACCTCATGACACCTGCCTGCTCCTGGCCAATCCCGTTGCTCTCGTGCCATGACCTCACAAGCGGCAGCCCGACTGTCTTGGCTTCGCCGGCCTCTGCTAGCCCTTCCCGCCGCCTGAGCTCTCGGCCGGGCCGCTTTGGACTCGGTGAGGCACTTGATGACGTCACAGTGTCTGCCCGACGACTGCCGCAAGGCACTCGGGTCGCTGCCGTGGAAACGGCATCACAATCCACCTCCCAGCCACGCCCGGCCCCTTCACCTTCCTCTGCGTCTCCCCTCTCGCAAGCTCTGCGGCACTGCCCTTGGAGTGGAAATCCGGCCTCCTGAGGGCCAAGTTCCACCAGCCAAGCAGCACCGTCCCTACCTTCCCGGCAGAACTTACCTGCGGGCTCACGCAGCCCCACGCTCCCTCCACTGCGAGCCTGCCCTTTGGGCGTGCCCGCGCTCGCGCTCACACACACACACACACACACACCCTCCCCCGCCCCCAGAGTGAGCCCAAACACACAGACACGCCCCGCCCCCAGAGTGAGCCCAAACACACCCACACGCCCCGCCCCCAGAGTGAGCCCAGGAAAGGTCAAAGTGAGACAACACATGGCTCGAGAGAAAGGCACTTTCGTAGGCAAAGCAGGAGCTGCACACGCAAACCATGCAAAAGGAGGCCTTCCTTCACTGCCTCCCACCACCAGCAGGCCCATGTTTCGCCATTGAAAGGAAAGCAGGGCTTCAGCCCTCCTAAGGGCTCCTGCGGAAGAGAAACGCCGTCACTCTGAACATCCCCGCTTCTGTCGGCTCTCGTCCGCAGGCACTCGTCTTCTCTGCAGCCTTCCCAGCTGCTCTCCTCCATGACCTCATGACACCTGCCTGCTCCTGGCCAATCCCGTTGCTCTCGTGCCATGACCTCACAAGCGGCAGCCCGACTATCTTGGCTTCGCCGGCCTCTGCTAGCCCTTCCCGCCGCCCGAGCTCTCGGCCGGGCGGCTTTGGACTCGGGGAGGCACTTGATGACGTCACAGTCTCTGCCCGACGACTGCCGCAAGGCACTCGGGTCGCTGCCATGGAAACGGCATCACAATCCACCTCCCAGCCACGCCCGGCCCCTTCACCTTCCTCTGCGTCTCCCCTCTCGCAAGCTCTGCAGCACTGCCCTTGGAGTGGAAATCCGGCCTCCTGAGGGCCAAGTTCCACCAGCCAAGCAGCACCGTCCCTACCTTCCCGGCAGAACTTACCTGCGGGCTCACGCAGCCCCACGCTCCCTCCACTGCGAGCCTGCCCTTTGGGCGTGCCCGCGCTCGCGCTCACACACACACACACACACACACCCTCCCCCGCCCCCAGAGTGAGCCCAAACACACAGACACGCCCCGCCCCCAGAGTGAGCCCAAACACACCCACACGCCCCGCCCCCAGAGTGAGCCCAGGAAAGGTCAAAGTGAGACAACACATGGCTCGAGAGAAAGGCACTTTCATAGGCAAAGCAGGAGCTGCACACGCAAACCATGCAAAAGGAGGCCTTCCTTCACTGCCTCCCACCACCAGCAGGCCCATGTTTCGCCATTGAAAGGAAAGCAGGGCTTCAGCCCTCCTAAGGGCTCCTGCGGAAGAGAAACGCCGTCACTCTGAACATCCCCGCTTCCGTCGGCTCTCGTCCGCAGGCACTCGTCTTCTCTGCAGCCTTCCCAGCTGCTCTCCTCCATGACCTCATGACACCTGCCTGCTCCTGGCCAATCCCGTTGCTCTCGTGCCATGACCTCACAAGCGGCAGCCCGACTCTCTTGGCTTCGCCGGCCTCTGCTAGCCCTTCCCGCCGCCCGAGCTCTCGGCCGGGCCGCTTTGGACTCGGGGAGGCACTTGATGACGTCACAGTGTCTGCCCGACGACTGCCGCAAGGCACTCGGGTCGCTGCCGTGGAAACGGCATCACAATCCACCTCCCAGCCACGCCCGGCCCCTTCACCTTCCTCTGCGTCTCCCCTCTCGCAAGCTCTGCGGCACTGCCCTTGCAGTGGAAATCCGGCCTCCTGAGGGCCAAGTTCCACCAGCCAAGCAGCACCGTCCCTACCTTCCCGGCAGAACTTACCTGCGGGCTCACGCAGCCCCACGCTCCCTCCACTGCGAGCCTGCCCTTTGGGCGTGCCCGCGCTCACACACACACACACACACACACACACCCACCCCGTCCCCACCTCCCCCGCCCCCAGAGTGAGCCCAAACACACAGACACGCCCCCCCCCCCGCCCCCAGAGTGAGCCCAAACACACCCACACGCCCCGCCCCCAGAGTGAGCCCAGGAAAGGTCAAAGTGAGACAACACATGGCTCGAGAGAAAGGCACTTTCATAGGCAAAGCAGGAGCTGCACACGCAAACCATGCAAAAGGAGGCCTTCCTTCACTGCCTCCCACCACCAGCAGGCCCATGTTTCGCCATTGAAAGGAAAGCAGGGCTTCAGCCCTCCTAAGGGCTCCTGCGGAAGAGAAACGCCGTCACTCTGAACATCCCCGCTTCCGTCGGCTCTCGTCCGCAGGCACTCGTCTTCTCTGCAGCCTTCCCAGCTGCTCTCCTCCATGACCTCATGACACCTGCCTGCTCCTGGCCAATCCCGTTGCTCTCGTGCCATGACCTCACAAGCGGCAGCCCGACTCTCTTGGCTTCGCCGGCCTCTGCTAGCCCTTCCCGCCGCCCGAGCTCTCGGCCGGGCCGCTTTGGACTCGGGGAGGCACTTGATGACGTCACAGTGTCTGCCCGACGACTGCCGCAAGGCACTCGGGTCGCTGCCATGGAAACGGCATCACAATCCACCTCCCAGCCACGCCCGGCCCCTTCACCTTCCTCTGCGTCTCCCCTCTCGCAAGCTCTGCAGCACTGCCCTTGGAGTGGAAATCCGGCCTCCTGAGGGCCAAGTTCCACCAGCCAAGCAGCACCGTCCCTACCTTCCCGGCAGAACTTACCTGCGGGCTCACGCAGCCCCACGCTCCCTCCACTGCGAGCCTGCCCTTTGGGCGTGCCCGCGCTCACACACACACACACACACACACACACACCCTCCCCCGCCCCCAGAGTGAGCCCAAACACCCAGACACGCCCCGCCCCCAGAGTGAGCCCAAACACACCCACACGCCCCGCCCCCAGAGTGAGCCCAGGAAAGGTCAAAGTGAGACAACACATGGCTCGAGAGAAAGGCACTTTCATAGGCAAAGCAGGAGCTGCACACGCAAACAATGCAAAAGGAGGCCTTCCTTCACTGCCTCCCACCACCAGCAGGCCCATGTTTAGCCATTGAAAGGAAAGCAGGGCTTCAGCCCTCCTAAGGGCTCCTGCGGAAGAGAAACGCCGTCACTCTGAACATCCCCGCTTCCGTCGGCTCTCGTCCGCAGGCACTCGTCTTCTCTGCAGCCTTCCCAGCTGCTCTCCTCCATGACCTCATGACACCTGCCTGCTCCTGGCCAATCCCGTTGCTCTCGTGCCATGACCTCACAAGCGGCAGCCCGACTCTCTTGGCTTCGCCGGCCTCTGCTAGCCCTTCCCGCCGCCTCAGCTCTCGGCCGGGCCGCTTTGGACTCGGTGAGGCACTTGATGACGTCACAGTGTCTGCCCGACGACTGCCGCAAGGCACTCGGGTCGCTGCCGTGGAAACGGCATCACAATCCACCTCCCAGCCACGCCCGGCCCCTTCACCTTCCTCTGCGTCTCCCCTCTCGCAAGCTCTGCGGCACTGCCCTTGGAGTGGAAATCCGGCCTCCTGAGGGCCAAGTTCCACCAGCCAAGCAGCACCGTCCCTACCTTCCCGGCAGAACTTACCTGCGGGCTCACGCAGCCCCACGCTCCCTCCACTGCGAGCCTGCCCTTTGGGCGTGCCCGCGCTCGCGCTCACACACACACACACACACACACCCTCCCCCGCCCCCAGAGTGAGCCCAAACACACAGACACGCCCCGCCCCCAGAGTGAGCCCAAACACACCCACACGCCCCGCCCCCAGAGTGAGCCCAGGAAAGGTCAAAGTGAGACAACACATGGCTCGAGAGAAAGGCACTTTCGTAGGCAAAGCAGGAGCTGCACACGCAAACCATGCAAAAGGAGGCCTTCCTTCACTGCCTCCCACCACCAGCAGGCCCATGTTTCGCCATTGAAAGGAAAGCAGGGCTTCAGCCCTCCTAAGGGCTCCTGCGGAAGAGAAACGCCGTCACTCTGAACATCCCCGCTTCCGTCGGCTCTCGTCCGCAGGCACTCGTCTTCTCTGCAGCCTTGCCAGCTGCTCTCCTCCATGACCTCATGACACCTGCCTGCTCCTGGCCAATCCCGTTGCTCTCGTGCCATGACCTCACAAGCGGCAGCCCGACTCTCTTGGCTTCGCCGGCCTCTGCTAGCCCTTCCCGCCGCCTGAGCTCTCGGCCGGGCCGCTTTGGACTCGGTGAGGCACTTGATGACGTCACAGTGTCTGCCCGACGACTGCCGCAAGGCACTCGGGTCGCTGCCGTGGAAACGGCATCACAATCCACCTCCCAGCCACGCCCGGCCCCTTCACCTTCCTCTGCGTCTCCCCTCTCGCAAGCTCTGCGGCACTGCCCTTGCAGTGGAAATCCGGCCTCCTGAGGGCCAAGTTCCACCAGCCAAGCAGCACCGTCCCTACCTTCCCGGCAGAACTTACCTGCGGGCTCACGCAGCCCCACGCTCCCTCCACTGCGAGCCTGCCCTTTGGGCGTGCCCGCGCTCGCGCTCACACACACACCCACCCTCCCCCGCCCCCAGAGTGAGCCCAAACACACAGACACGCCCCGCCCCCAGAGTGAGCCCAAACACACCCACACGCCCCGCCCCCAGAGTGAGCCCAGGAAAGGTCAAAGTGAGACAACACATGGCTCGAGAGAAAGGCACTTTCATAGGCAAAGCAGGAGCTGCACACGCAAACCATGCAAAAGGAGGCCTTCCTTCACTGCCTCCCACCACCAGCAGGCCCATGTTTCGCCATTGAAAGGAAAGCAGGGCTTCAGCCCTCCTAAGGGCTCCTGCGGAAGAGAAACGCCGTCACTCTGAACATCCCCGCTTCCGTCGGCTCTCGTCCGCAGGCACTCGTCTTCTCTGCAGCCTTCCCAGCTGCTCTCCTCCATGACCTCATGACACCTGCCTGCTCCTGGCCAATCCCGTTGCTCTCGTGCCATGACCTCACAAGCGGCAGCCCGACTGTCTTGGCTTCGCCGGCCTCTGCTAGCCCTTCCCGCCGCCCGAGCTCTCGGCCGGGCCGCTTTGGACTCGGGGAGGCACTTGATGACGTCACAGTGTCTGCCCGACGACTGCCGCAAGGCACTCGGGTCGCTGCCATGGAAACGGCATCACAATCCACCTCCCAGCCACGCCCGGCCCCTTCACCTTCCTCTGCGTCTCCCCTCTCGCAAGCTCTGCAGCACTGCCCTTGGAGTGGAAATCCGGCCTCCTGAGGGCCAAGTTCCACCAGCCAAGCAGCACCGTCCCTACCTTCCCGGCAGAACTTACCTGCGGGCTCACGCAGCCCCACGCTCCCTCCACTGCGAGCCTGCCCTTTGGGCGTGCCCGCGCTCGCGCTCACACACACACACACCCCCTCCCCCGCCCCCAGAGTGAGCCCAAACACCCAGACACGCCCCGCCCCCAGAGTGAGCCCAAACACACCCACACGCCCCGCCCCCAGAGTGAGCCCAGGAAAGGTCAAAGTGAGACAACACATGGCTCGAGAGAAAGGCACTTTCATAGGCAAAGCAGGAGCTGCACACGCAAACAATGCAAAAGGAGGCCTTCCTTCACTGCCTCCCACCACCAGCAGGCCCATGTTTAGCCATTGAAAGGAAAGCAGGGCTTCAGCCCTCCTAAGGGCTCCTGCGGAAGAGAAACGCCGTCACTCTGAACATCCCCGCTTCCGTCGGCTCTCGTCCGCAGGCACTCGTCTTCTCTGCAGCCTTGCCAGCTGCTCTCCTCCATGACCTCATGACACCTGCCTGCTCCTGGCCAATCCCGTTGCTCTCGTGCCATGACCTCACAAGCGGCAGCCCGACTCTCTTGGCTTCGCCGGCCTCTGCTAGCCCTTCCCGCCGCCTCAGCTCTCGGCCGGGCCGCTTTGGACTCGGTGAGGCACTTGATGACGTCACAGTGTCTGCCCGACGACTGCCGCAAGGCACTCGGGTCGCTGCCGTGGAAACGGCATCACAATCCACCTCCCAGCCACGCCCGGCCCCTTCACCTTCCTCTGCGTCTCCCCTCTCGCAAGCTCTGCGGCACTGCCCTTGCAGTGGAAATCCGGCCTCCTGAGGGCCAAGTTCCACCAGCCAAGCAGCACCGTCCCTACCTTCCCGGCAGAACTTACCTGCGGGCTCACGCAGCCCCACGCTCCCTCCACTGCGAGCCTGCCCTTTGGGCGTGCCCGCGCTCGCGCTCACACACACACACACACACACACCCTCCCCCGCCCCCAGAGTGAGCCCAAACACACAGACACGCCCCGCCCCCAGAGTGAGCCCAAACACACCCACACGCCCCGCCCCCAGAGTGAGCCCAGGAAAGGTCAAAGTGAGACAACACATGGCTCGAGAGAAAGGCACTTTCGTAGGCAAAGCAGGAGCTGCACACGCAAACCATGCAAAAGGAGGCCTTCCTTCACTGCCTCCCACCACCAGCAGGCCCATGTTTCGCCATTGAAAGGAAAGCAGGGCTTCAGCCCTCCTAAGGGCTCCTGCGGAAGAGAAACGCCGTCACTCTGAACATCCCCGCTTCCGTCGGCTCTCGTCCGCAGGCACTCGTCTTCTCTGCAGCCTTGCCAGCTGCTCTCCTCCATGACCTCATGACACCTGCCTGCTCCTGGCCAATCCCGTTGCTCTCGTGCCATGACCTCACAAGCGGCAGCCCGACTCTCTTGGCTTCGCCGGCCTCTGCTAGCCCTTCCCGCCGCCTGAGCTCTCGGCCGGGCCGCTTTGGACTCGGTGAGGCACTTGATGACGTCACAGTGTCTGCCCGACGACTGCCGCAAGGCACTCGGGTCGCTGCCGTGGAAACGGCATCACAATCCACCTCCCAGCCACGCCCGGCCCCTTCACCTTCCTCTGCGTCTCCCCTCTCGCAAGCTCTGCGGCACTGCCCTTGCAGTGGAAATCCGGCCTCCTGAGGGCCAAGTTCCACCAGCCAAGCAGCACCGTCCCTACCTTCCCGGCAGAACTTACCTGCGGGCTCACGCAGCCCCACGCTCCCTCCACTGCGAGCCTGCCCTTTGGGCGTGCCCGCGCTCGCGCTCACACACACACACACACACACACCCTCCCCCGCCCCCAGAGTGAGCCCAAACACACAGACACGCCCCGCCCCCAGAGTGAGCCCAAACACACCCACACGCCCCGCCCCCAGAGTGAGCCCAGGAAAGGTCAAAGTGAGACAACACATGGCTCGAGAGAAAGGCACTTTCGTAGGCAAAGCAGGAGCTGCACACGCAAACCATGCAAAAGGAGGCCTTCCTTCACTGCCTCCCACCACCAGCAGGCCCATGTTTCGCCATTGAAAGGAAAGCAGGGCTTCAGCCCTCCTAAGGGCTCCTGCGGAAGAGAAACGCCGTCACTCTGAACATCCCCGCTTCTGTCGGCTCTCGTCCGCAGGCACTCGTCTTCTCTGCAGCCTTCCCAGCTGCTCTCCTCCATGACCTCATGACACCTGCCTGCTCCTGGCCAATCCCGTTGCTCTCGTGCCATGACCTCACAAGCGGCAGCCCGACTATCTTGGCTTCGCCGGCCTCTGCTAGCCCTTCCCGCCGCCCGAGCTCTCGGCCGGGCGGCTTTGGACTCGGGGAGGCACTTGATGACGTCACAGTCTCTGCCCGACGACTGCCGCAAGGCACTCGGGTCGCTGCCATGGAAACGGCATCACAATCCACCTCCCAGCCACGCCCGGCCCCTTCACCTTCCTCTGCGTCTCCCCTCTCGCAAGCTCTGCAGCACTGCCCTTGCAGTGGAAATCCGGCCTCCTGAGGGCCAAGTTCCACCAGCCAAGCAGCACCGTCCCTACCTTCCCGGCAGAACTTACCTGCGGGCTCACGCAGCCCCACGCTCCCTCCACTGCGAGCCTGCCCTTTGGGCGTGCCCGCGCTCGCGCTCACACACACACACACACACACACCCTCCCCCGCCCCCAGAGTGAGCCCAAACACACAGACACGCCCCGCCCCAAGAGTGAGCCCAAACACACCCACACGCCCCGCCCCCAGAGTGAGCCCAGGAAAGGTCAAAGTGAGACAACACATGGCTCGAGAGAAAGGCACTTTCATAGGCAAAGCAGGAGCTGCACACGCAAACCATGCAAAAGGAGGCCTTCCTTCCCTGCCTCCCACCACCAGCAGGCCCATGTTTCGCCATTGAAAGGAAAGCAGGGCTTCAGCCCTCCTAAGGGCTCCTGCGGAAGAGAAACGCCGTCACTCTGAACATCCCCGCTTCCGTCGGCTCTCGTCCGCAGGCACTCGTCTTCTCTGCAGCCTTGCCAGCTGCTCTCCTCCATGACCTCATGACACCTGCCTGCTCCTGGCCAATCCCGTTGCTCTCGTGCCATGACCTCACAAGCGGCAGCCCGACTCTCTTGGCTTCGCCGGCCTCTGCTAGCCCTTCCCGCCGCCTGAGCTCTCGGCCGGGCCGCTTTGGACTCGGTGAGGCACTTGATGACGTCACAGTGTCTGCCCGACGACTGCCGCAAGGCACTCGGGTCGCTGCCGTGGAAACGGCATCACAATCCACCTCCCAGCCACGCCCGGCCCCTTCACCTTCCTCTGCGTCTCCCCTCTCGCAAGCTCTGCGGCACTGCCCTTGCAGTGGAAATCCGGCCTCCTGAGGGCCAAGTTCCACCAGCCAAGCAGCACCGTCCCTACCTTCCCGGCAGAACTTACCTGCGGGCTCACGCAGCCCCACGCTCCCTCCACTGCGAGCCTGCCCTTTGGGCGTGCCCGCGCTCGCGCTCACACACACACACACACACACACCCTCCCCCGCCCCCAGAGTGAGCCCAAACACACAGACACGCCCCGCCCCCAGAGTGAGCCCAAACACACCCACACGCCCCGCCCCCAGAGTGAGCCCAGGAAAGGTCAAAGTGAGACAACACATGGCTCGAGAGAAAGGCACTTTCGTAGGCAAAGCAGGAGCTGCACACGCAAACCATGCAAAAGGAGGCCTTCCTTCACTGCCTCCCACCACCAGCAGGCCCATGTTTCGCCATTGAAAGGAAAGCAGGGCTTCAGCCCTCCTAAGGGCTCCTGCGGAAGAGAAACGCCGTCACTCTGAACATCCCCGCTTCTGTCGGCTCTCGTCCGCAGGCACTCGTCTTCTCTGCAGCCTTCCCAGCTGCTCTCCTCCATGACCTCATGACACCTGCCTGCTCCTGGCCAATCCCGTTGCTCTCGTGCCATGACCTCACAAGCGGCAGCCCGACTATCTTGGCTTCGCCGGCCTCTGCTAGCCCTTCCCGCCGCCCGAGCTCTCGGCCGGGCGGCTTTGGACTCGGGGAGGCACTTGATGACGTCACAGTCTCTGCCCGACGACTGCCGCAAGGCACTCGGGTCGCTGCCATGGAAACGGCATCACAATCCACCTCCCAGCCACGCCCGGCCCCTTCACCTTCCTCTGCGTCTCCCCTCTCGCAAGCTCTGCAGCACTGCCCTTGCAGTGGAAATCCGGCCTCCTGAGGGCCAAGTTCCACCAGCCAAGCAGCACCGTCCCTACCTTCCCGGCAGAACTTACCTGCGGGCTCACGCAGCCCCACGCTCCCTCCACTGCGAGCCTGCCCTTTGGGCGTGCCCGCGCTCGCGCTCACACACACACACACACACACACCCTCCCCCGCCCCCAGAGTGAGCCCAAACACACAGACACGCCCCGCCCCAAGAGTGAGCCCAAACACACCCACACGCCCCGCCCCCAGAGTGAGCCCAGGAAAGGTCAAAGTGAGACAACACATGGCTCGAGAGAAAGGCACTTTCATAGGCAAAGCAGGAGCTGCACACGCAAACCATGCAAAAGGAGGCCTTCCTTCCCTGCCTCCCACCACCAGCAGGCCCATGTTTCGCCATTGAAAGGAAAGCAGGGCTTCAGCCCTCCTAAGGGCTCCTGCGGAAGAGAAACGCCGTCACTCTGAACATCCCCGCTTCCGTCGGCTCTCGTCCGCAGGCACTCGTCTTCTCTGCAGCCTTCCCAGCTGCTCTCCTCCATGACCTCATGACACCTGCCTGCTCCTGGCCAATCCCGTTGCTCTCGTGCCATGACCTCACAAGCGGCAGCCCGACTATCTTGGCTTCGCCGGCCTCTGCTAGCCCTTCCCGCCGCCCGAGCTCTCGGCCGGGCCGCTTTGGACTCGGGGAGGCACTTGATGACGTCACAGTGTCTGCCCGACGACTGCCGCAAGGCACTCGGGTCGCTGCCGTGGAAACGGCATCACAATCCACCTCCCAGCCACGCCCGGCCCCTTCACCTTCCTCTGCGTCTCCCCTCTCGCAAGCTCTGCGGCACTGCCCTTGCAGTGGAAATCCGGCCTCCTGAGGGCCAAGTTCCACCAGCCAAGCAGCACCGTCCCTACCTTCCCGGCAGAACTTACCTGCGGGCTCACGCAGCCCCACGCTCCCTCCACTGCGAGCCTGCCCTTTGGGCGTGCCCGCGCTCACACACACACACACACACACACACACCCACCCCGTCCCCACCTCCCCCGCCCCCAGAGTGAGCCCAAACACACAGACACGCCCCGCCCCAAGAGTGAGCCCAAACACACCCACACGCCCCGCCCCCAGAGTGAGCCCAGGAAAGGTCAAAGTGAGACAACACATGGCTCGAGAGAAAGGCACTTTCATAGGCAAAGCAGGAGCTGCACACGCAAACCATGCAAAAGGAGGCCTTCCTTCACTGCCTCCCACCACCAGCAGGCCCATGTTTCGCCATTGAAAGGAAAGCAGGGCTTCAGCCCTCCTAAGGGCTCCTGCGGAAGAGAAACGCCGTCACTCTGAACATCCCCGCTTCCGTCGGCTCTCGTCCGCAGGCACTCGTCTTCTCTGCAGCCTTCCCAGCTGCTCTCCTCCATGACCTCATGACACCTGCCTGCTCCTGGCCAATCCCGTTGCTCTCGTGCCATGACCTCACAAGCGGCAGCCCGACTCTCTTGGCTTCGCCGGCCTCTGCTAGCCCTTCCCGCCGCCCGAGCTCTCGGCCGGGCCGCTTTGGACTCGGGGAGGCACTTGATGACGTCACAGTGTCTGCCCGACGACTGCCGCAAGGCACTCGGGTCGCTGCCATGGAAACGGCATCACAATCCACCTCCCAGCCACGCCCGGCCCCTTCACCTTCCTCTGCGTCTCCCCTCTCGCAAGCTCTGCAGCACTGCCCTTGGAGTGGAAATCCGGCCTCCTGAGGGCCAAGTTCCACCAGCCAAGCAGCACCGTCCCTACCTTCCCGGCAGAACTTACCTGCGGGCTCACGCAGCCCCACGCTCCCTCCACTGCGAGCCTGCCCTTTGGGCATGCCCGCGCTCGCGCTCACACACACACACACCCTCCCCCGCCCCCAGAGTGAGCCCAAACACACAGACACGCCCCGCCCCCAGAGTGAGCCCAAACACACCCACACGCCCCGCCCCCAGAGTGAGCCCAGGAAAGGTCAAAGTGAGACAACACATGGCTCGAGAGAAAGGCACTTTCATAGGCAAAGCAGGAGCTGCACACGCAAACCATGCAAAAGGAGGCCTTCCTTCACTGCCTCCCACCACCAGCAGGCCCATGTTTCGCCATTGAAAGGAAAGCAGGGCTTCAGCCCTCCTAAGGGCTCCTGCGGAAGAGAAACGCCGTCACTCTGAACATCCCCGCTTCCGTCGGCTCTCGTCCGCAGGCACTCGTCTTCTCTGCAGCCTTCCCAGCTGCTCTCCTCCATGACCTCATGACACCTGCCTGCTCCTGGCCAATCCCGTTGCTCTTGTGCCATGACCTCACAAGCGGCAGCCCGACTCTCTTGGCTTCGCCGGCCTCTGCTAGCCCTTCCCGCCGCCCGAGCTCTCGGCCGGGCCGCTTTGGACTCGGGGAGGCACTTGATGACGTCACAGTGTCTGCCCGACGACTGCCGCAAGGCACTCGGGTCGCTGCCATGGAAACGGCATCACAATCCACCTCCCAGCCACGCCCGGCCCCTTCACCTTCCTCTGCGTCTCCCCTCTCGCAAGCTCTGCAGCACTGCCCTTGGAGTGGAAATCCGGCCTCCTGAGGGCCAAGTTCCACCAGCCAAGCAGCACCGTCCCTACCTTCCCGGCAGAACTTACCTGCGGGCTCACGCAGCCCCACGCTCCCTCCACTGCGAGCCTGCCCTTTGGGCGTGCCCGCGCTCGCGCTCACACACACACACACCCCCTCCCCCGCCCCCAGAGTGAGCCCAAACACACAGACACGACACGCCCCCAGAGTGAGCCCAAACACACCCACACGCCCCGCCCCCAGAGTGAGCCCAGGAAAGGTCAAAGTGAGACAACACATGGCTCGAGAGAAAGGCACTTTCATAGGCAAAGCAGGAGCTGCACACGCAAACAATGCAAAAGGAGGCCTTCCTTCACTGCCTCCCACCACCAGCAGGCCCATGTTTAGCCATTGAAAGGAAAGCAGGGCTTCAGCCCTCCTAAGGGCTCCTGCGGAAGAGAAACGCCGTCACTCTGAACATCCCCGCTTCCGTCGGCTCTCGTCCGCAGGCACTCGTCTTCTCTGCAGCCTTGCCAGCTGCTCTCCTCCATGACCTCATGACACCTGCCTGCTCCTGGCCAATCCCGTTGCTCTCGTGCCATGACCTCACAAGCGGCAGCCCGACTATCTTGGCTTCGCCGGCCTCTGCTAGCCCTTCCCGCCGCCTCAGCTCTCGGCCGGGCCGCTTTGGACTCGGTGAGGCACTTGATGACGTCACAGTGTCTGCCCGACGACTGCCGCAAGGCACTCGGGTCGCTGCCGTGGAAACGGCATCACAATCCACCTCCCAGCCACGCCCGGCCCCTTCACCTTCCTCTGCGTCTCCCCTCTCGCAAGCTCTGCGGCACTGCCCTTGCAGTGGAAATCCGGCCTCCTGAGGGCCAAGTTCCACCAGCCAAGCAGCACCGTCCCTACCTTCCCGGCAGAACTTACCTGCGGGCTCACGCAGCCCCACGCTCCCTCCACTGCGAGCCTGCCCTTTGGGCGTGCCCGCGCTCGCGCTCACACACACACACACACACACACCCTCCCCCGCCCCCAGAGTGAGCCCAAACACACAGACACGCCCCGCCCCCAGAGTGAGCCCAAACACACCCACACGCCCCGCCCCCAGAGTGAGCCCAGGAAAGGTCAAAGTGAGACAACACATGGCTCGAGAGAAAGGCACTTTCGTAGGCAAAGCAGGAGCTGCACACGCAAACCATGCAAAAGGAGGCCTTCCTTCACTGCCTCCCACCACCAGCAGGCCCATGTTTCGCCATTGAAAGGAAAGCAGGGCTTCAGCCCTCCTAAGGGCTCCTGCGGAAGAGAAACGCCGTCACTCTGAACATCCCCGCTTCCGTCGGCTCTCGTCCGCAGGCACTCGTCTTCTCTGCAGCCTTCCCAGCTGCTCTCCTCCATGACCTCATGACACCTGCCTGCTCCTGGCCAATCCCGTTGCTCTCGTGCCATGACCTCACAAGCGGCAGCCCGACTATCTTGGCTTCGCCGGCCTCTGCTAGCCCTTCCCGCCGCCCGAGCTCTCGGCCGGGCCGCTTTGGACTCGGGGAGGCACTTGATGACGTCACAGTGTCTGCCCGACGACTGCCGCAAGGCACTCGGGTCGCTGCCGTGGAAACGGCATCACAATCCACCTCCCAGCCACGCCCGGCCCCTTCACCTTCCTCTGCGTCTCCCCTCTCGCAAGCTCTGCGGCACTGCCCTTGCAGTGGAAATCCGGCCTCCTGAGGGCCAAGTTCCACCAGCCAAGCAGCACCGTCCCTACCTTCCCGGCAGAACTTACCTGCGGGCTCACGCAGCCCCACGCTCCCTCCACTGCGAGCCTGCCCTTTGGGCGTGCCCGCGCTCACACACACACACACACACACACACACCCACCCCGTCCCCACCTCCCCCGCCCCCAGAGTGAGCCCAAACACACAGACACGCCCCGCCCCAAGAGTGAGCCCAAACACACCCACACGCCCCGCCCCCAGAGTGAGCCCAGGAAAGGTCAAAGTGAGACAACACATGGCTCGAGAGAAAGGCACTTTCATAGGCAAAGCAGGAGCTGCACACGCAAACCATGCAAAAGGAGGCCTTCCTTCACTGCCTCCCACCACCAGCAGGCCCATGTTTCGCCATTGAAAGGAAAGCAGGGCTTCAGCCCTCCTAAGGGCTCCTGCGGAAGAGAAACGCCGTCACTCTGAACATCCCCGCTTCCGTCGGCTCTCGTCCGCAGGCACTCGTCTTCTCTGCAGCCTTCCCAGCTGCTCTCCTCCATGACCTCATGACACCTGCCTGCTCCTGGCCAATCCCGTTGCTCTCGTGCCATGACCTCACAAGCGGCAGCCCGACTCTCTTGGCTTCGCCGGCCTCTGCTAGCCCTTCCCGCCGCCCGAGCTCTCGGCCGGGCCGCTTTGGACTCGGGGAGGCACTTGATGACGTCACAGTGTCTGCCCGACGACTGCCGCAAGGCACTCGGGTCGCTGCCATGGAAACGGCATCACAATCCACCTCCCAGCCACGCCCGGCCCCTTCACCTTCCTCTGCGTCTCCCCTCTCGCAAGCTCTGCAGCACTGCCCTTGGAGTGGAAATCCGGCCTCCTGAGGGCCAAGTTCCACCAGCCAAGCAGCACCGTCCCTACCTTCCCGGCAGAACTTACCTGCGGGCTCACGCAGCCCCACGCTCCCTCCACTGCGAGCCTGCCCTTTGGGCATGCCCGCGCTCGCGCTCACACACACACACACCCTCCCCCGCCCCCAGAGTGAGCCCAAACACACAGACACGCCCCGCCCCCAGAGTGAGCCCAAACACACCCACACGCCCCGCCCCCAGAGTGAGCCCAGGAAAGGTCAAAGTGAGACAACACATGGCTCGAGAGAAAGGCACTTTCATAGGCAAAGCAGGAGCTGCACACGCAAACCATGCAAAAGGAGGCCTTCCTTCACTGCCTCCCACCACCAGCAGGCCCATGTTTCGCCATTGAAAGGAAAGCAGGGCTTCAGCCCTCCTAAGGGCTCCTGCGGAAGAGAAACGCCGTCACTCTGAACATCCCCGCTTCCGTCGGCTCTCGTCCGCAGGCACTCGTCTTCTCTGCAGCCTTCCCAGCTGCTCTCCTCCATGACCTCATGACACCTGCCTGCTCCTGGCCAATCCCGTTGCTCTCGTGCCATGACCTCACAAGCGGCAGCCCGACTCTCTTGGCTTCGCCGGCCTCTGCTAGCCCTTCCCGCCGCCCGAGCTCTCGGCCGGGCCGCTTTGGACTCGGGGAGGCACTTGATGACGTCACAGTGTCTGCCCGACGACTGCCGCAAGGCACTCGGGTCGCTGCCATGGAAACGGCATCACAATCCACCTCCCAGCCACGCCCGGCCCCTTCACCTTCCTCTGCGTCTCCCCTCTCGCAAGCTCTGCAGCACTGCCCTTGGAGTGGAAATCCGGCCTCCTGAGGGCCAAGTTCCACCAGCCAAGCAGCACCGTCCCTACCTTCCCGGCAGAACTTACCTGCGGGCTCACGCAGCCCCACGCTCCCTCCACTGCGAGCCTGCCCTTTGGGCATGCCCGCGCTCGCGCTCACACACACACACACCCTCCCCCGCCCCCAGAGTGAGCCCAAACACACAGACACGCCCCGCCCCCAGAGTGAGCCCAAACACACCCACACGCCCCGCCCCCAGAGTGAGCCCAGGAAAGGTCAAAGTGAGACAACACATGGCTCGAGAGAAAGGCACTTTCATAGGCAAAGCAGGAGCTGCACACGCAAACCATGCAAAAGGAGGCCTTCCTTCCCTGCCTCCCACCACCAGCAGGCCCATGTTTCGCCATTGAAAGGAAAGCAGGGCTTCAGCCCTCCTAAGGGCTCCTGCGGAAGAGAAACGCCGTCACTCTGAACATCCCCGCTTCCGTCGGCTCTCGTCCGCAGGCACTCGTCTTCTCTGCAGCCTTCCCAGCTGCTCTCCTCCATGACCTCATGACACCTGCCTGCTCCTGGCCAATCCCGTTGCTCTTGTGCCATGACCTCACAAGCGGCAGCCCGACTATCTTGGCTTCGCCGGCCTCTGCTAGCCCTTCCCGCCGCCCGAGCTCTCGGCCGGGCCGCTTTGGACTCGGGGAGGCACTTGATGACGTCACAGTGTCTGCCCGACGACTGCCGCAAGGCACTCGGGTCGCTGCCATGGAAACGGCATCACAATCCACCTCCCAGCCACGCCCGGCCCCTTCACCTTCCTCTGCGTCTCCCCTCTCGCAAGCTCTGCAGCACTGCCCTTGGAGTGGAAATCCGGCCTCCTGAGGGCCAAGTTCCACCAGCCAAGCAGCACCGTCCCTACCTTCCCGGCAGAACTTACCTGCGGGCTCACGCAGCCCCACGCTCCCTCCACTGCGAGCCTGCCCTTTGGGCGTGCCCGCGCTCGCGCTCACACACACACACACCCCCTCCCCCGCCCCCAGAGTGAGCCCAAACACACAGACACGCCCCGCCCCCAGAGTGAGCCCAAACACACCCACACGCCCCGCCCCCAGAGTGAGCCCAGGAAAGGTCAAAGTGAGACAACACATGGCTCGAGAGAAAGGCACTTTCGTAGGCAAAGCAGGAGCTGCACACGCAAACCATGCAAAAGGAGGCCTTCCTTCACTGCCTCCCACCACCAGCAGGCCCATGTTTCGCCATTGAAAGGAAAGCAGGGCTTCAGCCCTCCTAAGGGCTCCTGCGGAAGAGAAACGCCGTCACTCTGAACATCCCCGCTTCCGTCGGCTCTCGTCCGCAGGCACTCGTCTTCTCTGCAGCCTTCCCAGCTGCTCTCCTCCATGACCTCATGACACCTGCCTGCTCCTGGCCAATCCCGTTGCTCTCGTGCCATGACCTCACAAGCGGCAGCCCGACTCTCTTGGCTTCGCCGGCCTCTGCTAGCCCTTCCCGCCGCCTCAGCTCTCGGCCGGGCCGCTTTGGACTCGGGGAGGCACTTGATGATGTCACAGTGTCTGCCCGACGACTGCCGCAAGGCACTCGGGTCGCTGCCGTGGAAACGGCATCACAATCCACCTCCCAGCCACGCCCAGCCCCTTCACCTTCCTCTGCGTCTCCCCTCTCGCAAGCTCTGCAGCACTGCCCTTGGAGTGGAAATCCGGCCTCCTGAGGGCCAAGTTCCACCAGCCAAGCAGCACCGTCCCTACCTTCCCGGCAGAACTTACCTGCGGGCTCACGCAGCCCCACGCTCCCTCCACTGCGAGCCTGCCCTTTGGGCGTGCCCGCGCTCACACACACACACACACACACACCCTCCCCCGCCCCCAGAGTGAGCCCAAACACACAGACACGCCCCACCCCCCCCCGCCCCCAGAGTGAGCCCAAACACACCCACACGCCCCGCCCCCAGAGTGAGCCCAGGAAAGGTCAAAGTGAGATAACACATGGCTCGAGAAAAAGGCACTTTCATAGGCAAAGCAGGAGCTGCACACGCAAACCATGCAAAAGGAGGCCTTCCTTCACTGCCTCCCACCACCAGCAGGCCCATGTTTCGCCATTGAAAGGAAAGCAGGGCTTCAGCCCTCCTAAGGGCTCCTGCGGAAGAGAAACGCCGTCACTCTGAACATCCCCGCTTCCGTCGGCTCTCGTCCGCAGGCACTCGTCTTCTCTGCAGCCTTCCCAGCTGCTCTCCTCCATGACCTCATGACACCTGCCTGCTCCTGGCCAATCCCGTTGCTCTCGTGCCATGACCTCACAAGCGGCAGCCCGACTCTCTTGGCTTCGCCGGCCTCTGCTAGCCCTTCCCGCCGCCCGAGCTCTCGGCCGGGCCGCTTTGGACTCGGGGAGGCACTTGATGACGTCACAGTCTCTGCCCGACGACTGCCGCAAGGCACTCGGGTCGCTGCCATGGAAACGGCATCACAATCCACCTCCCAGCCACGCCCGGCCCCTTCACCTTCCTCTGCGTCTCCCCTCTCGCAAGCTCTGCGGCACTGCCCTTGCAGTGGAAATCCGGCCTCCTGAGGGCCAAGTTCCACCAGCCAAGCAGCACCGTCCCTACCTTCCCGGCAGAACTTACCTGCGGGCTCACGCAGCCCCACGCTCCCTCCACTGCGAGCCTGCCCTTTGGGCGTGCCCGCGCTCACACACACACACACACACACACCCACCCTGTCCCCCCCTCCCCCGCCCCCAGAGTGAGCCCAAACACACCCACACGCCCCGCCCCCAGAGTGAGCCCAGGAAAGGTCAAAGTGAGACAACACATGGCTCGAGAGAAAGGCACTTTCATAGGCAAAGCAGGAGCTGCACACGCAAACCATGCAAAAGGAGGCCTTCCTTCACTGCCTCCCACCACCAGCAGGCCCATGTTTCGCCATTGAAAGGAAAGCAGGGCTTCAGCCCTCCTAAGGGCTCCTGCGGAAGAGAAACGCCGTCACTCTGAACATCCCCGCTTCCGTCGGCTCTCGTCCGCAGGCACTCGTATTCTCTGCAGCCTTCCCAGCTGCTCTCCTCCATGACCTCATGACACCTGCCTGCTCCTGGCCAATCCCGTTGCTCTCGTGCCATGACCTCACAAGCGGCAGCCCGACTCTCTTGGCTTCGCCGGCCTCTGCTAGCCCTTCCCGCCGCCTCAGCTCTCGGCCGGGCCGCTTTGGACTCGGTGAGGCACTTGATGATGTCACAGTGTCTGCCCGACGACTGCCGCAAGGCACTCGGGTCGCTGCCATGGAAACGGCATCACAATCCACCTCCCAGCCACGCCCGTCCCCTTCACCTTCCTCTGCGTCTCCCCTCTCGCAAGCTCTGCGGCACTGCCCTTGGAGTGGAAATCCGGCCTCCTGAGGGCCAAGTTCCACCAGCCAAGCAGCACCGTCCCTACCTTCCCGGCAGAACTTACCTGCGGGCTCACGCAGCCCCACGCTCCCTCCACTGCGAGCCTGCCCTTTGGGCGTGCCCGCGCTCACACACACACACACACCCCCCCCCCACCCCGTCCCCCCCTCCCCCGCCCCCAGAGTGAGCCCAAACACACAGACACGCCCCCCCCCCCCCGCCCCCAGAGTGAGCCCAAACACACCCACACGCCCCGCCCCCAGAGTGAGCCCAGGAAAGGTCAAAGTGAGACAACACATGGCTCGAGAGAAAGGCACTTTCATAGGCAAAGCAGGAGCTGCACACGCAAACCATGCAAAAGGAGGCCTTCCTTCACTGCCTCCCACCACCAGCAGGCCCATGTTTCGCCATTGAAACGAAAGCAGGGCTTCAGCCCTCCTAAGGGCTCCTGCGGAAGAGAAACGCCGTCACTCTGAACATCCCCGCTTCCGTCGGCTCTCGTCCGCAGGCACTCGTCTTCTCTGCAGCCTTCCCAGCTGCTCTCCTCCATGACCTCATGACACCTGCCTGCTCCTGGCCAATCCCGTTGCTCTCGTGCCATGACCTCACAAGCGGCAGCCCGACTGTCTTGGCTTCGCCGGCCTCTGCTAGCCCTTCCCGCCGCCTGAGCTCTCGGCCGGGCCGCTTTGGACTCGGGGAGGCACTTGATGATGTCACAGTGTCTGCCCGACGACTGCCGCAAGGCACTCGGGTCGCTGCCGTGGAAACGGCATCACAATCCACCTCCCAGCCACGCCCGGCCCCTTCACCTTCCTCTGCGTCTCCCCTCTCGCAAGCTCTGCAGCACTGCCCTTGGAGTGGAAATCCGGCCTCCTGAGGGCCAAGTTCCACCAGCCAAGCAGCACCGTCCCTACCTTCCCGGCAGAACTTACCTGCGGGCTCACGCAGCCCCACGCTCCCTCCACTGCGAGCCTGCCCTTTGGGCGTGCCCGCGCTCACACACACACACACACACACACCCACCCCGTCCCCCCCTCCCCCGCCCCCAGAGTGAGCCCAAACACACAGACACGCCCCCCCCCCCCGCCCCCAGAGTGAGCCCAAACACACCCACACGCCCCGCCCCCAGAGTGAGCCCAGGAAAGGTCAAAGTGAGACAACACATGGCTCGAGAGAAAGGCACTTTCGTAGGCAAAGCAGGAGCTGCACACGCAAACCATGCAAAAGGAGGCCTTCCTTCACTGCCTCCCACCACCAGCAGGCCCATGTTTCGCCATTGAAAGGAAAGCAGGGCTTCAGCCCTCCTAAGGGCTCCTGCGGAAGAGAAACGCCGTCACTCTGAACATCCCCGCTTCCGTCGGCTCTCGTCCGCAGGCACTCGTCTTCTCTGCAGCCTTCCCAGCTGCTCTCCTCCATGACCTCATGACACCTGCCTGCTCCTGGCCAATCCCGTTGCTCTCGTGCCATGACCTCACAAGCGGCAGCCCGACTATCTTGGCTTCGCCGGCCTCTGCTAGCCCTTCCCGCCGCCCGAGCTCTCGGCCGGGCCGCTTTGGACTCGGGGAGGCACTTGATGACGTCACAGTCTCTGCCCGACGACTGCCGCAAGGCACTCGGGTCGCTGCCATGGAAACGGCATCACAATCCACCTCCCAGCCACGCCCGGCCCCTTCACCTTCCTCTGCGTCTCCCCTCTCGCAAGCTCTGCGGCACTGCCCTTGCAGTGGAAATCCGGCCTCCTGAGGGCCAAGTTCCACCAGCCAAGCAGCACCGTCCCTACCTTCCCGGCAGAACTTACCTGCGGGCTCACGCAGCCCCACGCTCCCTCCACTGCGAGCCTGCCCTTTGGGCGTGCCCGCGCTCACACACACACACACACACACACCCACCCTGTCCCCCCCTCCCCCGCCCCCAGAGTGAGCCCAAACACACCCACACGCCCCGCCCCCAGAGTGAGCCCAGGAAAGGTCAAAGTGAGACAACACATGGCTCGAGAGAAAGGCACTTTCATAGGCAAAGCAGGAGCTGCACACGCAAACCATGCAAAAGGAGGCCTTCCTTCACTGCCTCCCACCACCAGCAGGCCCATGTTTCGCCATTGAAAGGAAAGCAGGGCTTCAGCCCTCCTAAGGGCTCCTGCGGAAGAGAAACGCCGTCACTCTGAACATCCCCGCTTCCGTCGGCTCTCGTCCGCAGGCACTCGTCTTCTCTGCAGCCTTCCCAGCTGCTCTCCTCCATGACCTCATGACACCTGCCTGCTCCTGGCCAATCCCGTTGCTCTCGTGCCATGACCTCACAAGCGGCAGCCCGACTGTCTTGGCTTCGCCGGCCTCTGCTAGCCCTTCCCGCCGCCTCAGCTCTCGGCCGGGCCGCTTTGGACTCGGTGAGGCACTTGATGATGTCACAGTGTCTGCCCGACGACTGCCGCAAGGCACTCGGGTCGCTGCCGTGGAAACGGCATCACAATCCACCTCCCAGCCACGCCCAGCCCCTTCACCTTCCTCTGCGTCTCCCCTCTCGCAAGCTCTGCAGCACTGCCCTTGGAGTGGAAATCCGGCCTCCTGAGGGCCAAGTTCCACCAGCCAAGCAGCACCGTCCCTACCTTCCCGGCAGAACTTACCTGCGGGCTCACGCAGCCCCACGCTCCCTCCACTGCGAGCCTGCCCTTTGGGCGTGCCCGCGCTCACACACACACACACACACACCCCCTCCCCCGCCCCCAGAGTGAGCCCAAACACACAGACACGCCCCACCCCCCCCCGCCCCCAGAGTGAGCCCAAACACACCCACACGCCCCGCCCCCAGAGTGAGCCCAGGAAAGGTCAAAGTGAGACAACACATGGCTCGAGAGAAAGGCACTTTCATAGGCAAAGCAGGAGCTGCACACGCAAACCATGCAAAAGGAGGCCTTCCTTCACTGCCTCCCACCACCAGCAGGCCCATGTTTCGCCATTGAAAGGAAAGCAGGGCTTCAGCCCTCCTAAGGGCTCCTGCGGAAGAGAAACGCCGTCACTCTGAACATCCCCGCTTCCGTCGGCTCTCGTCCGCAGGCACTCGTCTTCTCTGCAGCCTTGCCAGCTGCTCTCCTCCATGACCTCATGACACCTGCCTGCTCCTGGCCAATCCCGTTGCTCTCGTGCCATGACCTCACAAGCGGCAGCCCGACTGTCTTGGCTTCGCCGGCCTCTGCTAGCCCTTCCCGCCGCCTGAGCTCTCGGCCGGGCCGCTTTGGACTCGGGGAGGCACTTGATGATGTCACAGTGTCTGCCCGACGACTGCCGCAAGGCACTCGGGTCGCTGCCGTGGAAACGGCATCACAATCCACCTCCCAGCCACGCCCGGCCCCTTCACCTTCCTCTGCGTCTCCCCTCTCGCAAGCTCTGCAGCACTGCCCTTGGAGTGGAAATCCGGCCTCCTGAGGGCCAAGTTCCACCAGCCAAGCAGCACCGTCCCTACCTTCCCGGCAGAACTTACCTGCGGGCTCACGCAGCCCCACGCTCCCTCCACTGCGAGCCTGCCCTTTGGGCGTGCCCGCGCTCACACACACACACACACACACACACACCCTCCCCCGCCCCCAGAGTGAGCCCAAACACACAGACACGCCCCACCCCCCCCCGCCCCCAGAGTGAGCCCAAACACACCCACACGCCCCGCCCCCAGAGTGAGCCCAGGAAAGGTCAAAGTGAGACAACACATGGCTCGAGAGAAAGGCACTTTCATAGGCAAAGCAGGAGCTGCACACGCAAACCATGCAAAAGGAGGCCTTCCTTCACTGCCTCCCACCACCAGCAGGCCCATGTTTCGCCATTGAAAGGAAAGCAGGGCTTCAGCCCTCCTAAGGGCTCCTGCGGAAGAGAAACGCCGTCACTCTGAACATCCCCGCTTCCGTCGGCTCTCGTCCGCAGGCACTCGTCTTCTCTGCAGCCTTCCCAGCTGCTCTCCTCCATGACCTCATGACACCTGCCTGCTCCTGGCCAATCCCGTTGCTCTCGTGCCATGACCTCACAAGCGGCAGCCCGACTGTCTTGGCTTCGCCGGCCTCTGCTAGCCCTTCCCGCCGCCCGAGCTCTCGGCCGGGCCGCTTTGGACTCGGGGAGGCACTTGATGACGTCACAGTGTATGCCCGACGACTGCTGCAAGGCACTCGGGTCGCTGCCATGGAAACGGCATCACAATCCACCTCCCAGCCACGCCCGGCCCCTTCACCTTCCTCTGCGTCTCCCCTCTCGCAAGCTCTGCAGCACTGCCCTTGGAGTGGAAATCCGGCCTCCTGAGGGCCAAGTTCCACCAGCCAAGCAGCACCGTCCCTACCTTCCCGGCAGAACTTACCTGCGGGCTCACGCAGCCCCACGCTCCCTCCACTGCGAGCCTGCCCTTTGGGCGTGCCCGCGCTCGCGCTCACAACACACACACACACACACACCCTCCCCCGCCCCCAGAGTGAGCCCAAACACACAGACACGCCCCGCCCCAAGAGTGAGCCCAAACACACCCACACGCCCCGCCCCCAGAGTGAGCCCAGGAAAGGTCAAAGTGAGACAACACATGGCTCGAGAGAAAGGCACTTTCATAGGCAAAGCAGGAGCTGCACACGCAAACCATGCAAAAGGAGGCCTTCCTTCCCTGCCTCCCACCACCAGCAGGCCCATGTTTCGCCATTGAAAGGAAAGCAGGGCTTCAGCCCTCCTAAGGGCTCCTGCGGAAGAGAAACGCCGTCACTCTGAACATCCCCGCTTCCGTCGGCTCTCGTCCGCAGGCACTCGTCTTCTCTGCAGCCTTCCCAGCTGCTCTCCTCCATGACCTCATGACACCTGCCTGCTCCTGGCCAATCCCGTTGCTCTCGTGCCATGACCTCACAAGCGGCAGCCCGACTGTCTTGGCTTCGCCGGCCTCTGCTAGCCCTTCCCGCCGCCTGAGCTCTCGGCCGGGCCGCTTTGGACTCGGGGAGGCACTTGATGATGTCACAGTGTCTGCCCGACGACTGCCGCAAGGCACTCGGGTCGCTGCCGTGGAAACGGCATCACAATCCACCTCCCAGCCACGCCCGGCCCCTTCACCTTCCTCTGCGTCTCCCCTCTCGCAAGCTCTGCAGCACTGCCCTTGGAGTGGAAATCCGGCCTCCTGAGGGCCAAGTTCCACCAGCCAAGCAGCACCGTCCCTACCTTCCCGGCAGAACTTACCTGCGGGCTCACGCAGCCCCACGCTCCCTCCACTGCGAGCCTGCCCTTTGGGCGTGCCCGCGCTCGCGCTCACACACACACACACACACACACCCTCCCCCGCCCCCAGAGTGAGCCCAAACACACAGACACGCCCCGCCCCCAGAGTGAGCCCAAACACACCCACACGCCCCGCCCCCAGAGTGAGCCCAGGAAAGGTCAAAGTGAGACAACACATGGCTCGAGAGAAAGGCACTTTCGTAGGCAAAGCAGGAGCTGCACACGCAAACCATGCAAAAGGAGGCCTTCCTTCACTGCCTCCCACCACCAGCAGGCCCATGTTTCGCCATTGAAAGGAAAGCAGGGCTTCAGCCCTCCTAAGGGCTCCTGCGGAAGAGAAACGCCGTCACTCTGAACATCCCCGCTTCCGTCGGCTCTCGTCCGCAGGCACTCGTCTTCTCTGCAGCCTTCCCAGCTGCTCTCCTCCATGACCTCATGACACCTGCCTGCTCCTGGCCAATCCCGTTGCTCTCGTGCCATGACCTCACAAGCGGCAGCCCGACTGTCTTGGCTTCGCCGGCCTCTGCTAGCCCTTCCCGCCGCCTCAGCTCTCGGCCGGGCCGCTTTGGACTCGGGGAGGCACTTGATGATGTCACAGTGTCTGCCCGACGACTGCCGCAAGGCACTCGGGTCGCTGCCGTGGAAACGGCATCACAATCCACCTCCCAGCCACGCCCAGCCCCTTCACCTTCCTCTGCGTCTCCCCTCTCGCAAGCTCTGCAGCACTGCCCTTGGAGTGGAAATCCGGCCTCCTGAGGGCCAAGTTCCACCAGCCAAGCAGCACCGTCCCTACCTTCCCGGCAGAACTTACCTGCGGGCTCACGCAGCCCCACGCTCCCTCCACTGCGAGCCTGCCCTTTGGGCGTGCCCGCGCTCACACACACACACACACACACCCCCTCCCCCGCCCCCAGAGTGAGCCCAAACACACAGACACGCCCCACCCCCCCCCGCCCCCAGAGTGAGCCCAAACACACCCACACGCCCCGCCCCCAGAGTGAGCCCAGGAAAGGTCAAAGTGAGACAACACATGGCTCGAGAGAAAGGCACTTTCATAGGCAAAGCAGGAGCTGCACACGCAAACCATGCAAAAGGAGGCCTTCCTTCACTGCCTCCCACCACCAGCAGGCCCATGTTTCGCCATTGAAAGGAAAGCAGGGCTTCAGCCCTCCTAAGGGCTCCTGCGGAAGAGAAACGCCGTCACTCTGAACATCCCCGCTTCCGTCGGCTCTCGTCCGCAGGCACTCGTCTTCTCTGCAGCCTTCCCAGCTGCTCTCCTCCATGACCTCATGACACCTGCCTGCTCCTGGCCAATCCCGTTGCTCTCGTGCCATGACCTCACAAGCGGCAGCCCGACTGTCTTGGCTTCGCCGGCCTCTGCTAGCCCTTCCCGCCGCCTGAGCTCTCGGCCGGGCCGCTTTGGACTCGGGGAGGCACTTGATGATGTCACAGTGTCTGCCCGACGACTGCCGCAAGGCACTCGGGTCGCTGCCGTGGAAACGGCATCACAATCCACCTCCCAGCCACGCCCGGCCCCTTCACCTTCCTCTGCGTCTCCCCTCTCGCAAGCTCTGCAGCACTGCCCTTGGAGTGGAAATCCGGCCTCCTGAGGGCCAAGTTCCACCAGCCAAGCAGCACCGTCCCTACCTTCCCGGCAGAACTTACCTGCGGGCTCACGCAGCCCCACGCTCCCTCCACTGCGAGCCTGCCCTTTGGGCGTGCCCGCGCTCGCGCTCACACACACACACACACACACACCCTCCCCCGCCCCCAGAGTGAGCCCAAACACACAGACACGCCCCGCCCCCAGAGTGAGCCCAAACACACCCACACGCCCCGCCCCCAGAGTGAGCCCAGGAAAGGTCAAAGTGAGACAACACATGGCTCGAGAGAAAGGCACTTTCGTAGGCAAAGCAGGAGCTGCACACGCAAACCATGCAAAAGGAGGCCTTCCTTCACTGCCTCCCACCACCAGCAGGCCCATGTTTCGCCATTGAAAGGAAAGCAGGGCTTCAGCCCTCCTAAGGGCTCCTGCGGAAGAGAAACGCCATCACTCTGAACATCCCCGCTTCCGTCGGCTCTCGTCCGCAGGCACTCGTCTTCTCTGCAGCCTTCCCAGCTGCTCTCCTCCATGACCTCATGACACCTGCCTGCTCCTGGCCAATCCCGTTGCTCTCGTGCCATGACCTCACAAGCGGCAGCCCGACTGTCTTGGCTTCGCCGGCCTCTGCTAGCCCTTCCCGCCGCCTCAGCTCTCGGCCGGGCCGCTTTGGACTCGGTGAGGCACTTGATGATGTCACAGTGTCTGCCCGACGACTGCCGCAAGGCACTCGGGTCGCTGCCGTGGAAACGGCATCACAATCCACCTCCCAGCCACGCCCAGCCCCTTCACCTTCCTCTGCGTCTCCCCTCTCGCAAGCTCTGCAGCACTGCCCTTGGAGTGGAAATCCGGCCTCCTGAGGGCCAAGTTCCACCAGCCAAGCAGCACCGTCCCTACCTTCCCGGCAGAACTTACCTGCGGGCTCACGCAGCCCCACGCTCCCTCCACTGCGAGCCTGCCCTTTGGGCGTGCCCGCGCTCACACACACACACACACACACACCCCCTCCCCCGCCCCCAGAGTGAGCCCAAACACACAGACACGCCCCACCCCCCCCCCGCCCCCAGAGTGAGCCCAAACACACCCACACGCCCCGCCCCCAGAGTGAGCCCAGGAAAGGTCAAAGTGAGACAACACATGGCTCGAGAGAAAGGCACTTTCATAGGCAAAGCAGGAGCTGCACACGCAAACCATGCAAAAGGAGGCCTTCCTTCACTGCCTCCCACCACCAGCAGGCCCATGTTTCGCCATTGAAAGGAAAGCAGGGCTTCAGCCCTCCTAAGGGCTCCTGCGGAAGAGAAACGCCGTCACTCTGAACATCCCCGCTTCCGTCGGCTCTCGTCCGCAGGCACTCGTCTTCTCTGCAGCCTTGCCAGCTGCTCTCCTCCATGACCTCATGACACCTGCCTGCTCCTGGCCAATCCCGTTGCTCTCGTGCCATGACCTCACAAGCGGCAGCCCGACTGTCTTGGCTTCGCCGGCCTCTGCTAGCCCTTCCCGCCGCCTGAGCTCTCGGCCGGGCCGCTTTGGACTCGGGGAGGCACTTGATGATGTCACAGTGTCTGCCCGACGACTGCCGCAAGGCACTCGGGTCGCTGCCGTGGAAACGGCATCACAATCCACCTCCCAGCCACGCCCGGCCCCTTCACCTTCCTCTGCGTCTCCCCTCTCGCAAGCTCTGCAGCACTGCCCTTGGAGTGGAAATCCGGCCTCCTGAGGGCCAAGTTCCACCAGCCAAGCAGCACCGTCCCTACCTTCCCGGCAGAACTTACCTGCGGGCTCACGCAGCCCCACGCTCCCTCCACTGCGAGCCTGCCCTTTGGGCGTGCCCGCGCTCACACACACACACACACACACCCCCTCCCCCGCCCCCAGAGTGAGCCCAAACACACAGACACGCCCCACCCCCCCCCGCCCCCAGAGTGAGCCCAAACACACCCACACGCCCCGCCCCCAGAGTGAGCCCAGGAAAGGTCAAAGTGAGACAACACATGGCTCGAGAGAAAGGCACTTTCATAGGCAAAGCAGGAGCTGCACACGCAAACCATGCAAAAGGAGGCCTTCCTTCACTGCCTCCCACCACCAGCAGGCCCATGTTTCGCCATTGAAAGGAAAGCAGGGCTTCAGCCCTCCTAAGGGCTCCTGCGGAAGAGAAACGCCGTCACTCTGAACATCCCCGCTTCCGTCGGCTCTCGTCCGCAGGCACTCGTCTTCTCTGCAGCCTTCCCAGCTGCTCTCCTCCATGACCTCATGACACCTGCCTGCTCCTGGCCAATCCCGTTGCTCTCGTGCCATGACCTCACAAGCGGCAGCCCGACTCTCTTGGCTTCGCCGGCCTCTGCTAGCCCTTCCCGCCGCCTCAGCTCTCGGCCGGGCCGCTTTGGACTCGGGGAGGCACTTGATGATGTCACAGTGTCTGCCCGACGACTGCCGCAAGGCACTCGGGTCGCTGCCGTGGAAACGGCATCACAATCCACCTCCCAGCCACGCCCGGCCCCTTCACCTTCCTCTGCGTCTCCCCTCTCGCAAGCTCTGCAGCACTGCCCTTGGAGTGGAAATCCGGCCTCCTGAGGGCCAAGTTCCACCAGCCAAGCAGCACCGTCCCTACCTTCCCGGCAGAACTTACCTGCGGGCTCACGCAGCCCCACGCTCCCTCCACTGCGAGCCTGCCCTTTGGGCGTGCCCGCGCTCACACACACACACACACACCCACCCACCCCGTCCCCCCCTCCCCCGCCCCCAGAGTGAGCCCAAACACACAGACACGCCCCCCCCCCCCCGCCCCCAGAGTGAGCCCAAACACACCCACACGCCCCGCCCCCAGAGTGAGCCCAGGAAAGGTCAAAGTGAGACAACACATGGCTCGAGAGAAAGGCACTTTCATAGGCAAAGCAGGAGCTGCACACGCAAACCATGCAAAAGGAGGCCTTCCTTCACTGCCTCCCACCACCAGCAGGCCCATGTTTCGCCATTGAAAGGAAAGCAGGGCTTCAGCCCTCCTAAGGGCTCCTGCGGAAGAGAAACGCCGTCACTCTGAACATCCCCGCTTCCGTCGGCTCTCGTCCGCAGGCACTCGTCTTCTCTGCAGCCTTCCCAGCTGCTCTCCTCCATGACCTCATGACACCTGCCTGCTCCTGGCCAATCCCGTTGCTCTCGTGCCATGACCTCACAAGCGGCAGCCCGACTGTCTTGGCTTCGCCGGCCTCTGCTAGCCCTTCCCGCCGCCCGAGCTCTCGGCCGGGCCGCTTTGGACTCGGGGAGGCACTTGATGACGTCACAGTGTCTGCCCGACGACTGCCACAAGGCACTCGGGTCGCTGCCGTGGAAACGGCATCACAATCCACCTCCCAGCCACGCCCGGCCCCTTCACCTTCCTCTGCGTCTCCCCTCTCGCAAGCTCTGCAGCACTGCCCTTGGAGTGGAAATCCGGCCTCCTGAGGGCCAAGTTCCACCAGCCAAGCAGCACCGTCCCTACCTTCCCGGCAGAACTTACCTGCGGGCTCACGCAGCCCCACGCTCCCTCCACTGCGAGCCTGCCCTTTGGGCGTGCCCGCGCTCACACACACACACACACACACACACACACCCTCCCCCGCCCCCAGAGTGAGCCCAAACACCCAGACACGCCCCGCCCCCAGAGTGAGCCCAAACACACCCACACGCCCCGCCCCCAGAGTGAGCCCAGGAAAGGTCAAAGTGAGACAACACATGGCTCGAGAGAAAGGCACTTTCATAGGCAAAGCAGGAGCTGCACACGCAAACCATGCAAAAGGAGGCCTTCCTTCACTGCCTCCCACCACCAGCAGGCCCATGTTTCGCCATTGAAAGGAAAGCAGGGCTTCAGCCCTCCTAAGGGCTCCTGCGGAAGAGAAACGCCGTCACTCTGAACATCCCCGCTTCCGTCGGCTCTCGTCCGCAGGCACTCGTCTTCTCTGCAGCCTTGCCAGCTGCTCTCCTCCATGACCTCATGACACCTGCCTGCTCCTGGCCAATCCCGTTGCTCTCGTGCCATGACCTCACAAGCGGCAGCCCGACTCTCTTGGCTTCGCCGGCCTCTGCTAGCCCTTCCCGCCGCCTGAGCTCTCGGCCGGGCCGCTTTGGACTCGGTGAGGCACTTGATGACGTCACAGTGTCTGCCCGACGACTGCCGCAAGGCACTCGGGTCGCTGCCGTGGAAACGGCATCACAATCCACCTCCCAGCCACGCCCGGCCCCTTCACCTTCCTCTGCGTCTCCCCTCTCGCAAGCTCTGCGGCACTGCCCTTGGAGTGGAAATCCGGCCTCCTGAGGGCCAAGTTCCACCAGCCAAGCAGCACCGTCCCTACCTTCCCGGCAGAACTTACCTGCGGGCTCACGCAGCCCCACGCTCCCTCCACTGCGAGCCTGCCCTTTGGGCGTGCCCGCGCTCACACACACACACACACACACACACACACCCTCCCCCGCCCCCAGAGTGAGCCCAAACACACAGACACGCCCCGCCCCCAGAGTGAGCCCAAACACACCCACACGCCCCGCCCCCAGAGTGAGCCCAGGAAAGGTCAAAGTGAGACAACACATGGCTCGAGAGAAAGGCACTTTCATAGGCAAAGCAGGAGCTGCACACGCAAACCATGCAAAAGGAGGCCTTCCTTCACTGCCTCCCACCACCAGCAGGCCCATGTTTCGCCATTGAAAGGAAAGCAGGGCTTCAGCCCTCCTAAGGGCTCCTGCGGAAGAGAAACGCCGTCACTCTGAACATCCCCGCTTCCGTCGGCTCTCGTCCGCAGGCACTCGTCTTCTCTGCAGCCTTCCCAGCTGCTCTCCTCCATGACCTCATGACACCTGCCTGCTCCTGGCCAATCCCGTTGCTCTCGTGCCATGACCTCACAAGCGGCAGCCCGACTGTCTTGGCTTCGCCGGCCTCTGCTAGCCCTTCCCGCCGCCTCAGCTCTCGGCCGGGCCGCTTTGGACTCGGGGAGGCACTTGATGATGTCACAGTGTCTGCCCGACGACTGCCGCAAGGCACTCGGGTCGCTGCCGTGGAAACGGCATCACAATCCACCTCCCAGCCACGCCCGGCCCCTTCACCTTCCTCTGCGTCTCCCCTCTCGCAAGCTCTGCAGCACTGCCCTTGGAGTGGAAA
Source organism: Pelecanus crispus (assembly GCF_030463565.1). Taxonomy (NCBI): domain Eukaryota; kingdom Metazoa; phylum Chordata; class Aves; order Pelecaniformes; family Pelecanidae; genus Pelecanus; species Pelecanus crispus. The sequence continues at coordinate 52,577 of NW_027461486.1, read as the reverse complement.
TCCGGCCTCCTGAGGGCCAAGTTCCACCAGCCAAGCAGCACCGTCCCTACCTTCCCGGCAGAACTTACCTGCGGGCTCACGCAGCCCCACGCTCCCTCCACTGCGAGCCTGCCCTTTGGGCGTGCCCGCGCTCACACACACACACACACACCCACCCACCCCGTCCCCCCCTCCCCCGCCCCCAGAGTGAGCCCAAACACACAGACACGCCCCCCCCCCCCCGCCCCCAGAGTGAGCCCAAACACACCCACACGCCCCGCCCCCAGAGTGAGCCCAGGAAAGGTCAAAGTGAGACAACACATGGCTCGAGAGAAAGGCACTTTCATAGGCAAAGCAGGAGCTGCACACGCAAACCATGCAAAAGGAGGCCTTCCTTCACTGCCTCCCACCACCAGCAGGCCCATGTTTCGCCATTGAAAGGAAAGCAGGGCTTCAGCCCTCCTAAGGGCTCCTGCGGAAGAGAAACGCCGTCACTCTGAACATCCCCGCTTCCGTCGGCTCTCGTCCGCAGGCACTCGTCTTCTCTGCAGCCTTCCCAGCTGCTCTCCTCCATGACCTCATGACACCTGCCTGCTCCTGGCCAATCCCGTTGCTCTCGTGCCATGACCTCACAAGCGGCAGCCCGACTGTCTTGGCTTCGCCGGCCTCTGCTAGCCCTTCCCGCCGCCCGAGCTCTCGGCCGGGCCGCTTTGGACTCGGGGAGGCACTTGATGACGTCACAGTGTCTGCCCGACGACTGCCACAAGGCACTCGGGTCGCTGCCGTGGAAACGGCATCACAATCCACCTCCCAGCCACGCCCGGCCCCTTCACCTTCCTCTGCGTCTCCCCTCTCGCAAGCTCTGCAGCACTGCCCTTGGAGTGGAAATCCGGCCTCCTGAGGGCCAAGTTCCACCAGCCAAGCAGCACCGTCCCTACCTTCCCGGCAGAACTTACCTGCGGGCTCACGCAGCCCCACGCTCCCTCCACTGCGAGCCTGCCCTTTGGGCGTGCCCGCGCTCACACACACACACACACACACACACACACCCTCCCCCGCCCCCAGAGTGAGCCCAAACACCCAGACACGCCCCGCCCCCAGAGTGAGCCCAAACACACCCACACGCCCCGCCCCCAGAGTGAGCCCAGGAAAGGTCAAAGTGAGACAACACATGGCTCGAGAGAAAGGCACTTTCATAGGCAAAGCAGGAGCTGCACACGCAAACCATGCAAAAGGAGGCCTTCCTTCACTGCCTCCCACCACCAGCAGGCCCATGTTTCGCCATTGAAAGGAAAGCAGGGCTTCAGCCCTCCTAAGGGCTCCTGCGGAAGAGAAACGCCGTCACTCTGAACATCCCCGCTTCCGTCGGCTCTCGTCCGCAGGCACTCGTCTTCTCTGCAGCCTTGCCAGCTGCTCTCCTCCATGACCTCATGACACCTGCCTGCTCCTGGCCAATCCCGTTGCTCTCGTGCCATGACCTCACAAGCGGCAGCCCGACTCTCTTGGCTTCGCCGGCCTCTGCTAGCCCTTCCCGCCGCCTGAGCTCTCGGCCGGGCCGCTTTGGACTCGGTGAGGCACTTGATGACGTCACAGTGTCTGCCCGACGACTGCCGCAAGGCACTCGGGTCGCTGCCGTGGAAACGGCATCACAATCCACCTCCCAGCCACGCCCGGCCCCTTCACCTTCCTCTGCGTCTGCCCTCTCGCAAGCTGTGCCGCACTGCCCTTGCAGTGGAAATCCGGCCTCCTGAGGGCCAAGTTCCACCAGCCAAGCAGCACCGTCCCTACCTTCCCGGCAGAACTTACCTGCGGGCTCACGCAGCCCCACGCTCCCTCCACTGCGAGCCTGCCCTTTGGGCGTGCCCGCGCTCACACACACACACACACACACCCCCACCCCGTCCCCCCCTCCCCCGCCCCCAGAGTGAGCCCAAACACACAGACACGCCCCCCCCCCCCCGCCCCCAGAGTGAGCCCAAACACACCCACACGCCCCGCCCCCAGAGTGAGCCCAGGAAAGGTCAAAGTGAGACAACACATGGCTCGAGAGAAAGGCACTTTCATAGGCAAAGCAGGAGCTGCACACGCAAACCATGCAAAAGGAGGCCTTCCTTCACTGCCTCCCACCACCAGCAGGCCCATGTTTCGCCATTGAAAGGAAAGCAGGGCTTCAGCCCTCCTAAGGGCTCCTGCGGAAGAGAAACGCCGTCACTCTGAACATCCCCGCTTCCGTCGGCTCTCGTCCGCAGGCACTCGTCTTCTCTGCAGCCTTCCCAGCTGCTCTCCTCCATGACCTCATGACACCTGCCTGCTCCTGGCCAATCCCGTTGCTCTCGTGCCATGACCTCACAAGCGGCAGCCCGACTGTCTTGGCTTCGCCGGCCTCTGCTAGCCCTTCCCGCCGCCTGAGCTCTCGGCCGGGCCGCTTTGGACTCGGGGAGGCACTTGATGATGTCACAGTGTCTGCCCGACGACTGCCGCAAGGCACTCGGGTCGCTGCCGTGGAAACGGCATCACAATCCACCTCCCAGCCACGCCCGGCCCCTTCACCTTCCTCTGCGTCTCCCCTCTCGCAAGCTCTGCAGCACTGCCCTTGCAGTGGAAATCCGGCCTCCTGAGGGCCAAGTTCCACCAGCCAAGCAGCACCGTCCCTACCTTCCTGGCAGAACTTACCTGCGGGCTCACGCAGCCCCACGCTCCCTCCACTGCGAGCCTGCCCTTTGGGCGTGCCCGCGCTCACACACACACACACACACACCCCCACCCCGTCCCCCCCTCCCCCGCCCCCAGAGTGAGCCCAAACACACAGACACGCCCCCCCCCCCCCGCCCCCAGAGTGAGCCCAAACACACCCACACGCCCCGCCCCCAGAGTGAGCCCAGGAAAGGTCAAAGTGAGACAACACATGGCTCGAGAGAAAGGCACTTTCATAGGCAAAGCAGGAGCTGCACACGCAAACAATGCAAAAGGAGGCCTTCCTTCACTGCCTCCCACCACCAGCAGGCCCATGTTTCGCCATTGAAAGGAAAGCAGGGCTTCAGCCCTCCTAAGGGCTCCTGCGGAAGAGAAACGCCGTCACTCTGAACATCCCCGCTTCCGTCGGCTCTCGTCCGCAGGCACTCGTCTTCTCTGCAGCCTTCCCAGCTGCTCTCCTCCATGACCTCATGACACCTGCCTGCTCCTGGCCAATCCCGTTGCTCTCGTGCCATGACCTCACAAGCGGCAGCCCGACTGTCTTGGCTTCGCCGGCCTCTGCTAGCCCTTCCCGCCGCCCGAGCTCTCGGCCGGGCCGCTTTGGACTCGGGGAGGCACTTGATGACGTCACAGTGTCTGCCCGACGACTGCTGCAAGGCACTCGGGTCGCTGCCATGGAAACGGCATCACAATCCACCTCCCAGCCACGCCCGGCCCCTTCACCTTCCTCTGCGTCTCCCCTCTCGCAAGCTCTGCGGCACTGCCCTTGGAGTGGAAATCCGGCCTCCTGAGGGCCAAGTTCCACCAGCCAAGCAGCACCGTCCCTACCTTCCCGGCAGAACTTACCTGCGGGCTCACGCAGCCCCACGCTCCCTCCACTGCGAGCCTGCCCTTTGGGCGTGCCCGCGCTCACACACACACACACACACACACCCACCCCCTCCCCCGCCCCCAGAGTGAGCCCAAACACACAGACACGCCCCGCCCCCAGAGTGAGCCCAAACACACCCACACGCCCCGCCCCCAGAGTGAGCCCAGGAAAGGTCAAAGTGAGACAACACATGGCTCGAGAGAAAGGCACTTTCATAGGCAAAGCAGGAGCTGCACACGCAAACCATGCAAAAGGAGGCCTTCCTTCACTGCCTCCCACCACCAGCAGGCCCATGTTTCGCCATTGAAAGGAAAGCAGGGCTTCAGCCCTCCTAAGGGCTCCTGCGGAAGAGAAACGCCGTCACTCTGAACATCCCCGCTTCCGTCGGCTCTCGTCCGCAGGCACTCGTCTTCTCTGCAGCCTTGCCAGCTGCTCTCCTCCATGACCTCATGACACCTGCCTGCTCCTGGCCAATCCCGTTGCTCTCGTGCCATGACCTCACAAGCGGCAGCCCGACTGTCTTGGCTTCGCCGGCCTCTGCTAGCCCTTCCCGCCGCCTGAGCTCTCGGCCGGGCCGCTTTGGACTCGGGGAGGCACTTGATGATGTCACAGTGTCTGCCCGACGACTGCCGCAAGGCACTCGGGTCGCTGCCGTGGAAACGGCATCACAATCCACCTCCCAGCCACGCCCGTCCCCTTCACCTTCCTCTGCGTCTCCCCTCTCGCAAGCTCTGCGGCACTGCCCTTGGAGTGGAAATCCGGCCTCCTGAGGGCCAAGTTCCACCAGCCAAGCAGCACCGTCCCTACCTTCCCGGCAGAACTTACCTGCGGGCTCACGCAGCCCCACGCTCCCTCCACTGCGAGCCTGCCCTTTGGGCGTGCCCGCGCTCACACACACACACACACACACCCCCACCCCGTCCCCCCCTCCCCCGCCCCCAGAGTGAGCCCAAACACACAGACACGCCCCCCCCCCCCCGCCCCCAGAGTGAGCCCAAACACACCCACACGCCCCGCCCCCAGAGTGAGCCCAGGAAAGGTCAAAGTGAGACAACACATGGCTCGAGAGAAAGGCACTTTCATAGGCAAAGCAGGAGCTGCACACGCAAACCATGCAAAAGGAGGCCTTCCTTCACTGCCTCCCACCACCAGCAGGCCCATGTTTCGCCATTGAAAGGAAAGCAGGGCTTCAGCCCTCCTAAGGGCTCCTGCGGAAGAGAAACGCCGTCACTCTGAACATCCCCGCTTCCGTCGGCTCTCGTCCGCAGGCACTCGTCTTCTCTGCAGCCTTCCCAGCTGCTCTCCTCCATGACCTCATGACACCTGCCTGCTCCTGGCCAATCCCGTTGCTCTCGTGCCATGACCTCACAAGCGGCAGCCCGACTCTCTTGGCTTCGCCGGCCTCTGCTAGCCCTTCCCGCCGCCTGAGCTCTCGGCCGGGCCGCTTTGGACTCGGGGAGGCACTTGATGATGTCACAGTGTCTGCCCGACGACTGCCGCAAGGCACTCGGGTCGCTGCCGTGGAAACGGCATCACAATCCACCTCCCAGCCACGCCCGGCCCCTTCACCTTCCTCTGCGTCTCCCCTCTCGCAAGCTCTGCAGCACTGCCCTTGGAGTGGAAATCCGGCCTCCTGAGGGCCAAGTTCCACCAGCCAAGCAGCACCGTCCCTACCTTCCCGGCAGAACTTACCTGCGGGCTCACGCAGCCCCACGCTCCCTCCACTGCGAGCCTGCCCTTTGGGCGTGCCCGCGCTCGCGCTCACACACACACACACACACCCACCCTCCCCCGCCCCCAGAGTGAGCCCAAACACACAGACACGCCCCACCCCCCCCCCGCCCCCAGAGTGAGCCCAAACACACCCACACGCCCCGCCCCCAGAGTGAGCCCAGGAAAGGTCAAAGTGAGACAACACATGGCTCGAGAGAAAGGCACTTTCATAGGCAAAGCAGGAGCTGCACACGCAAACCATGCAAAAGGAGGCCTTCCTTCACTGCCTCCCACCACCAGCAGGCCCATGTTTCGCCATTGAAAGGAAAGCAGGGCTTCAGCCCTCCTAAGGGCTCCTGCGGAAGAGAAACGCCGTCACTCTGAACATCCCCGCTTCCGTCGGCTCTCGTCCGCAGGCACTCGTCTTCTCTGCAGCCTTCCCAGCTGCTCTCCTCCATGACCTCATGACACCTGCCTGCTCCTGGCCAATCCCGTTGCTCTCGTGCCATGACCTCACAAGCGGCAGCCCGACTGTCTTGGCTTCGCCAGCCTCTGCTAGCCCTTCCCGCCGCCTCAGCTCTCGGCCGGGCCGCTTTGGACTCGGTGAGGCACTTGATGACGTCACAGTGTCTGCCCGACGACTGCCGCAAGGCACTCGGGTCGCTGCCGTGGAAACGGCATCACAATCCACCTCCCAGCCACGCCCGGCCCCTTCACCTTCCTCTGCGTCTCCCCTCTCGCAAGCTCTGCAGCACTGCCCTTGGAGTGGAAATCCGGCCTCCTGAGGGCCAAGTTCCACCAGCCAAGCAGCACCGTCCCTACCTTCCCGGCAGAACTTACCTGCGGGCTCACGCAGCCCCACGCTCCCTCCACTGCGAGCCTGCCCTTTGGGCGTGCCCGCGCTCACACACACACACACACACACACCCTCCCCCGCCCCCAGAGTGAGCCCAAACACCCAGACACGCCCCGCCCCCAGAGTGAGCCCAAACACACCCACACGCCCCCGCCCCCAGAGTGAGCCCAGGAAAGGTCAAAGTGAGACAACACATGGCTCGAGAGAAAGGCACTTTCATAGGCAAAGCAGGAGCTGCACACGCAAACCATGCAAAAGGAGGCCTTCCTTCACTGCCTCCCACCACCAGCAGGCCCATGTTTCGCCATTGAAAGGAAAGCAGGGCTTCAGCCCTCCTAAGGGCTCCTGCGGAAGAGAAACGCCGTCACTCTGAACATCCCCGCTTCCGTCGGCTCTCGTCCGCAGGCACTCGTCTTCTCTGCAGCCTTGCCAGCTGCTCTCCTCCATGACCTCATGACACCTGCCTGCTCCTGGCCAATCCCGTTGCTCTCGTGCCATGACCTCACAAGCGGCAGCCCGACTGTCTTGGCTTCGCCGGCCTCTGCTAGCCCTTCCCGCCGCCTGAGCTCTCGGCCGGGCCGCTTTGGACTCGGTGAGGCACTTGATGACGTCACAGTGTCTGCCCGACGACTGCCGCAAGGCACTCGGGTCGCTGCCGTGGAAACGGCATCACAATCCACCTCCCAGCCACGCCCGGCCCCTTCACCTTCCTCTGCGTCTCCCCTCTCGCAAGCTCTGCGGCACTGCCCTTGGAGTGGAAATCCGGCCTCCTGAGGGCCAAGTTCCACCAGCCAAGCAGCACCGTCCCTACCTTCCCGGCAGAACTTACCTGCGGGCTCACGCAGCCCCACGCTCCCTCCACTGTGAGCCTGCCCTTTGGGCGTGCCCGCGCTCACACACACACACACACACACACCCTCCCCCGCCCCCAGAGTGAGCCCAAACACACAGACACGCCCCGCCCCCCAGAGTGAGCCCAAACACACCCACACGCCCCCGCCCCCAGAGTGAGCCCAGGAAAGGTCAAAGTGAGACAACACATGGCTCGAGAGAAAGGCACTTTCATAGGCAAAGCAGGAGCTGCACACGCAAACCATGCAAAAGGAGGCCTTCCTTCACTGCCTCCCACCACCAGCAGGCCCATGTTTCGCCATTGAAAGGAAAGCAGGGCTTCAGCCCTCCTAAGGGCTCCTGCGGAAGAGAAACGCCGTCACTCTGAACATCCCCCGCTTCCGTCGGCTCTCGTCCGCAGGCACTCGTCTTCTCTGCAGCCTTGCCAGCTGCTCTCCTCCATGACCTCATGACACCTGCCTGCTCCTGGCCAATCCCGTTGCTCTCGTGCCATGACCTCACAAGCGGCAGCCCGACTGTCTTGGCTTCGCCGGCCTCTGCTAGCCCTTCCCGCCGCCTGAGCTCTCGGCCGGGCCGCTTTGGACTCGGGGAGGCACTTGATGATGTCACAGTGTCTGCCCGACGACTGCCGCAAGGCACTCGGGTCGCTGCCGTGGAAACGGCATCACAATCCACCTCCCAGCCACGCCCGTCCCCTTCACCTTCCTCTGCGTCTCCCCTCTCGCAAGCTCTGCGGCACTGCCCTTGGAGTGGAAATCCGGCCTCCTGAGGGCCAAGTTCCACCAGCCAAGCAGCACCGTCCCTACCTTCCCCGGCAGAACTTACCTGCGGGCTCACGCAGCCCCACGCTCCCCTCCACTGCGAGCCTGCCCTTTGGGCGTGCCCGCGCTCACACACACACACACACACACCCCCCACCCCGTCCCCCCCCTCCCCCGCCCCCAGAGTGAGCCCAAACACACAGACACGCCCCCCCCCCCCCGCCCCCAGAGTGAGCCCAAACACACCCACACGCCCCGCCCCCAGAGTGAGCCCAGGAAAGGTCAAAGTGAGACAACACATGGCTCGAGAGAAAGGCACTTTCATAGGCAAAGCAGGAGCTGCACACGCAAACCATGCAAAAGGAGGCCTTCCTTCACTGCCTCCCACCACCAGCAGGCCCATGTTTCGCCATTGAAAGGAAAGCAGGGCTTCAGCCCTCCTAAGGGCTCCTGCGGAAGAGAAACGCCGTCACTCTGAACATCCCCGCTTCCGTCGGCTCTCGTCCGCAGGCACTCGTCTTCTCTGCAGCCTTGCCAGCTGCTCTCCTCCATGACCTCATGACACCTGCCTGCTCCTGGCCAATCCCGTTGCTCTCGTGCCATGACCTCACAAGCGGCAGCCCGACTGTCTTGGCTTCGCCGGCCTCTGCTAGCCCTTCCCGCCGCCTGAGCTCTCGGCCGGGCCGCTTTGGACTCGGTGAGGCACTTGATGACGTCACAGTGTCTGCCCGACGACTGCCGCAAGGCACTCGGGTCGCTGCCGTGGAAACGGCATCACAATCCACCTCCCAGCCACGCCCGGCCCCTTCACCTTCCTCTGCGTCTCCCCTCTCGCAAGCTCTGCGGCACTGCCCTTGGAGTGGAAATCCGGCCTCCTGAGGGCCAAGTTCCACCAGCCAAGCAGCACCGTCCCTACCTTCCCGGCAGAACTTACCTGCGGGCTCACGCAGCCCCACGCTCCCTCCACTGTGAGCCTGCCCTTTGGGCGTGCCCGCGCTCACACACACACACACACACACACCCTCCCCCCGCCCCCAGAGTGAGCCCAAACACACAGACACGCCCCGCCCCCAGAGTGAGCCCAAACACACCCACACGCCCCGCCCCCAGAGTGAGCCCAGGAAAGGTCAAAGTGAGACAACACATGGCTCGAGAGAAAGGCACTTTCATAGGCAAAGCAGGAGCTGCACACGCAAACCATGCAAAAGGAGGCCTTCCTTCACTGCCTCCCACCACCAGCAGGCCCATGTTTCGCCATTGAAAGGAAAGCAGGGCTTCAGCCCTCCTAAGGGCTCCTGCGGAAGAGAAACGCCGTCACTCTGAACATCCCCGCTTCCGTCGGCTCTCGTCCGCAGGCACTCGTCTTCTCTGCAGCCTTGCCAGCTGCTCTCCTCCATGACCTCATGACACCTGCCTGCTCCTGGCCAATCCCGTTGCTCTCGTGCCATGACCTCACAAGCGGCAGCCCGACTCTCTTGGCTTCGCCGGCCTCTGCTAGCCCTTCCCGCCGCCTGAGCTCTCGGCCGGGCCGCTTTGGACTCGGTGAGGCACTTGATGACGTCACAGTGTCTGCCCGACGACTGCCGCAAGGCACTCGGGTCGCTGCCGTGGAAACGGCATCACAATCCACCTCCCAGCCACGCCCGGCCCCTTCACCTTCCTCTGCGTCTCCCCTCTCGCAAGCTCTGCGGCACTGCCCTTGGAGTGGAAATCCGGCCTCCTGAGGGCCAAGTTCCACCAGCCAAGCAGCACCGTCCCTACCTTCCCGGCAGAACTTACCTGCGGGCTCACGCAGCCCCACGCTCCCTCCACTGCGAGCCTGCCCTTTGGGCGTGCCCGCGCTCACACACACACACACACACACCCCCACCCCGTCCCCCCCCTCCCCCGCCCCCAGAGTGAGCCCAAACACACAGACACGCCCCCCCCCCCCGCCCCCAGAGTGAGCCCAAACACACCCACACGCCCCGCCCCCAGAGTGAGCCCAGGAAAGGTCAAAGTGAGACAACACATGGCTCGAGAGAAAGGCACTTTCATAGGCAAAGCAGGAGCTGCACACGCAAACCATGCAAAAGGAGGCCTTCCTTCACTGCCTCCCACCACCAGCAGGCCCATGTTTCGCCATTGAAAGGAAAGCAGGGCTTCAGCCCTCCTAAGGGCTCCTGCGGAAGAGAAACGCCGTCACTCTGAACATCCCCGCTTCCGTCGGCTCTCGTCCGCAGGCACTCGTCTTCTCTGCAGCCTTGCCAGCTGCTCTCCTCCATGACCTCATGACACCTGCCTGCTCCTGGCCAATCCCGTTGCTCTCGTGCCATGACCTCACAAGCGGCAGCCCGACTGTCTTGGCTTCGCCGGCCTCTGCTAGCCCTTCCCGCCGCCTCAGCTCTCGGCCGGGCCGCTTTGGACTCGGGGAGGCACTTGATGATGTCACAGTGTCTGCCCGACGACTGCCGCAAGGCACTCGGGTCGCTGCCGTGGAAACGGCATCACAATCCACCTCCCAGCCACGCCCGGCCCCTTCACCTTCCTCTGCGTCTCCCCTCTCGCAAGCTCTGCAGCACTGCCCTTGGAGTGGAAATCCGGCCTCCTGAGGGCCAAGTTCCACCAGCCAAGCAGCACCGTCCCTACCTTCCCGGCAGAACTTACCTGCGGGCTCACGCAGCCCCACGCTCCCTCCACTGCGAGCCTGCCCTTTGGGCGTGCCCGCGCGCGCGCGCGCGCGCGCGCACACACACACACACACACACACACACACACACACACACACGCCCCGCCCCCCCCAGTGAGCCCAAACAGACAGAAGCCCCGCCCCTCCCGCCCGAGCCCAAACACACCCACACGACCTGCGCGCCGCCCCCCCCACCCCACCCCAGAGCGAGCCCGGGAAAGGTCACAGGGAGACGACACGTAGGCTCGAGAGAAAGGCACTTTCGTAGGCAAAGCAGGAGCTGCGCACGCAAACCGTGCAAAAGGAGGCCTGCCTTCACTGCCTCCCACCACCAGCAGGCCCGTGTTTCGCCCTTGAAAGGAAAGCAGGGCTTCAGCCCTCCTAAGGGCTCCTGCGGAAGAGAAACGCCGTCACTCCGCACATCCCCGCTTCCGTCGGCTCTCGTCCGCAGGCACTCGTCTTCTCTGCAGCCTTCCCAGCTGCTCTCCTCCATGACCTCATGACACCTGCCTGCTCCTGGCCAATCCCGTTGCTCTCGTGCCATGACCTCACAAGCGGCAGCCCGACTGTCTTGGCTTCGCCGGCCTCTGCTAGCCCTTCCCGCCGCCTCAGCTCTTGGCCGGGCCGCTTTGGACTCGGTGAGGCACTTGATGACGTCACAGTGTCTGCCCGACGCCTGCCGCAAGGCACTCGCCTCGCTGCCGTGGAAACGGCATCACAATCCACCTCCCAGCCACGCCCGGCCCCTTCACCTTCCTCTGCGTCTCCCCTCTCGCAAGCTCTGCGGCACTGCCCTGGGAGTGGAAATCCGGCCTCCCGAGGGCCAAGTTCCACCAGCCAAGCAGCACCGTCCCTACCTTCCCGGCAGAGGTGCCCTGCGGCCCCAGGCTCCCTGCCCTGGGAGCCTGCCCCCCCCCAGCTCTTAGCCCCGGGGCAGTTCCCAGGCGGAGTGTGCAGAGGCCCTAGTGCCCCCCCCCCGACACACACACACACACACACACACACACACACACACACACACACACACACACACACACACACACACACACACACACACACACACACACACACACACACACACACACACACACACACACACACACACACACACACACACACACACACACACACACACACACACACACACACACACACACACACACACACACACACACACACACACACACACACACACACACACACACACACACACACACACACACACACACACACACACACACACACACACACACACACACACACACACACACACACACACACACACACACACACACACACACACACACACACACACACACACACACACACACACACACACACACACACACACACACACACACACACCCCCGCCCCCAAACAGACAGAAGCCCCGCCCCTCCCGCCCCCTGACTGAGCCCAAACAGACAGACGCCCCGCCCCCCCCGCCCCCCGCCCGAGCCCAAACACACCCACACGACCCGCGCGCAGCCCCCCCCCACCCCGGAGCGAGCCCGGGAAAGGTCACAGGGAGACGACACGTAGGCTCGAGAGAACGGCACTTTCGTAGGCAAAGCAGGAGCTGCGCACGCAAACCGTGCAAAAGGAGGCCTGCCTTCACCGCCTCCCACCACCAGCAGGCCCATGTTTAGCCATTGAAAGGAAAGCAGGGCTTCAGCCCTCCTAAGGGCTCCTGCGGAAGAGAAAGGCCGTCCCTCCGAACATCCCCGCTTCCGTCGGCTCTCGTCCGCAGGCACTCGTCTTCTCTGCAGCCTTCCCAGCTGCTCTCCTCCGGGACCTCACGACACCTGCCTGCTCCTGGCCAATGCCGTTGCTCTCGTGCCGTGACCTCGCAAGCGGCAGCCCGACTGCCGGGGCTTGGCCGGCCTCTGCTAGCCCTTCCCGCCGCCCGAGCTCGGGGCCGGGACGCTTTGGGCTCGGGGAGGCACTTGAGGACGTCGCAGTGTCTGCCCGACGCCTGCCGCAAGGCACTCGCCTCGCTGCCGTGGAAACGGCATCACAATCCACCTCCCAGCCCCGCCCGGCCCCTTCACCTGCCTCTGCGTCTGCCCTCTCGCAAGCTGTGCCGCACTGCCCTTGCAGTGGAAATGCGGCCTCCCGAGGGCCAAGTTCCAGCAGGCGAGCAGCACCGTCCCTTGCTTCCCGGCAGAGGTGCCCTGCGGCCCCGGGCTGCCTGCCCTGGGAGCCTGCCCCCCCCCCCCCAGCTCTTAGCCCCGGGGCAGTTCCCAGGCGGAGTGTGCAGAGGCCCTAGTGTCCCCCCCCGACACACACACACACACACACACACACACACACACACACACACACACACACACACACACACACACACACACACACACACACACACACACACACACACACACACACACACACACACACACACACACACACACACACACACACACACACACACACACACACACACACACACACACACACACACACACACACACACACACACACACACACACACACACACACACACACACACACACACACACACACACACACACACACACACACACACACACACACACACACACACACACACACACACACACACACACACACACACACGCCCCGCCCCCCCCAGTGAGCCCAAACAGACAGAAGCCCCGCCCCTCCCGCCCGAGCCCAAACACACCCACACGACCTGCGCGCCGCCCCCCCACCCCACCCCAGAGCGAGCCCGGGAAAGGTCACAGGGAGACGACACGTAGGCTCGAGAGAAAGGCACTTTCGTAGGCAAAGCAGGAGCTGCGCACGCAAACCGTGCAAAAGGAGGCCTGCCTTCACTGCCTCCCACCACCAGCAGGCCCGTGTTTCGCCCTTGAAAGGAAAGCAGGGCTTCAGCCCTCCTAAGGGCTCCTGCGGAAGAGAAACGCCGTCACTCCGCACATCCCCGCTTCCGTCGGCTCTCGTCCGCAGGCACTCGTCTTCTCTGCAGCCTTCCCAGCTGCTCTCCTCCATGACCTCATGACACCTGCCTGCTCCTGGCCAATCCCGTTGCTCTCGTGCCATGACCTCACAAGCGGCAGCCCGACTGTCTTGGCTTCGCCGGCCTCTGCTAGCCCTTCCCGCCGCCCGAGCTCTTGGCCGGGCCGCTTTGGACTCGGTGAGGCACTTGATGACGTCACAGTGTCTGCCCGACGCCTGCCGCAAGGCACTCGCCTCGCTGCCGTGGAAACGGCATCACAATCCACCTCCCAGCCACGCCCGGCCCCTTCACCTTCCTCTGCGTCTGCCCTCTCGCAAGCTCTGCGGCACTGCCCTTGGAGTGGAAATCCGGCCTCCCGAGGGCCAAGTTCCACCAGCCAAGCAGCACCGTCCCTACCTTCCCGGCAGAGGTGCCCTGCGGCCCCAGGCTGCCTGCCCTGGGAGCCTGCCCCCCCCCAGCTCTTAGCCCCGGGGCAGTTCCCAGGCGGAGTGTGCAGAGGCCCTAGTGTCCCCCCCCGACACACACACACACACACACACACACACACACACACACACACACACACACACACACACACACGCCCCCCCAGTGAGCCCAAACAGACAGAAGCCCCGCCCCTCCCGCCCCCTGACTGAGCCCAAACACACCCACACGACCTGCGCGCCGCCCCCCCACCCCACCCCAGAGCGAGCCCAGGAAAGGTCACAGGGAGACGACACGTAGGCTCGAGAGAAAGGCACTTTCGTAGGCAAAGCAGGAGCTGCGCACGCAAACCGTGCAAAAGGAGGCCTGCCTTCACTGCCTCCCACCACCAGCAGGCCCGTGTTTCGCCCTTGAAAGGAAAGCAGGGCTTCAGCCCTCCTAAGGGCTCCTGCGGAAGAGAAAGGCCGTCCCTCCGAACATCCCCGCTTCCGTCGGCTCTCGTCCGCAGGCACTCGTCTTCTCTGCAGCCTTCCCAGCTGCTCTCCTCCGGGACCTCACGACACCTGCCTGCTCCTGGCCAATGCCGTTGCTCTCGTGCCGTGACCTCGCAAGCGGCAGCCCGACTGCCGGGGCTTGGCCGGCCTCTGCTAGCCCTTCCCGCCGCCCGAGCTCGGGGCCGGGACGCTTTGGGCTCGGGGAGGCACTTGAGGACGTCGCAGTGTCTGCCCGACGCCTGCCGCAAGGCACTCGCCTCGCTGCCGTGGAAACGGCATCACAATCCACCTCCCAGCCCCGCCCGGCCCCTTCACCTGCCTCTGCGTCTGCCCTCTCGCAAGCTGTGCCGCACTGCCCTTGCAGTGGAAATGCGGCCTCCCGAGGGCCAAGTTCCAGCAGGCGAGCAGCACCGTCCCTTGCTTCCCGGCAGAGGTGCCCTGCGGCCCCGGGCTGCCTGCCCTGGGAGCCTGCCCCCCCCCCCCAGCTCTTAGCCCCGGGGCAGTTCCCAGGCGGAGTGTGCAGAGGCCCTAGTGTCCCCCCCCGACACACACACACACACACACACACACACACACACACACACACACACACACACACACACAGACACACACACACACACACACACACACACACACACACACACACACACACACACACACACACACCCCCCCGCCCCCAAACAGACAGAAGCCCCGCCCCTCCCGCCCCCTGACTGAGCCCAAACAGACAGACGCCCCGCCCCCCCCGCCCCCCGCCCGAGCCCAAACACACCCACACGACCCGCGCGCAGCCCCCCCCCACCCCGGAGCGAGCCCGGGAAAGGTCACAGGGAGACGACACGTAGGCTCGAGAGAACGGCACTTTCGTAGGCAAAGCAGGAGCTGCGCACGCAAACCGTGCAAAAGGAGGCCTGCCTTCACCGCCTCCCACCACCAGCAGGCCCATGTTTAGCCATTGAAAGGAAAGCAGGGCTTCAGCCCTCCTAAGGGCTCCTGCGGAAGAGAAAGGCCGTCCCTCCGAACATCCCCGCTTCCGTCGGCTCTCGTCCGCAGGCACTCGTCTTCTCTGCAGCCTTCCCAGCTGCTCTCCTCCGGGACCTCACGACACCTGCCTGCTCCTGGCCAATGCCGTTGCTCTCGTGCCGTGACCTCGCAAGCGGCAGCCCGACTGCCGGGGCTTGGCCGGCCTCTGCTAGCCCTTCCCGCCGCCCGAGCTCGGGGCCGGGACGCTTTGGGCTCGGGGAGGCACTTGAGGACGTCGCAGTGTCTGCCCGACGCCTGCCGCAAGGCACTCGCCTCGCTGCCGTGGAAACGGCATCACAATCCACCTCCCAGCCCCGCCCGGCCCCCTTCACCTGCCTCTGCGTCTGCCCTCTCGCAAGCTGTGCCGCACTGCCCTTGCAGTGGAAATGCGGCCTCCCGAGGGCCAAGTTCCAGCAGGCGAGCAGCACCGTCCCTTGCTTCCCGGCAGAGGTGCCCTGCGGCCCCGGGCTGCCTGCCCTGGGAGCCTGCCCCCCCCCCCCAGCTCTTAGCCCCGGGGCAGTTCCCAGGCGGAGTGTGCAGAGGCCCTAGTGTCCCCCCCCCGACACACACACACACACACACACACACACACACACACACACACACACACACACACACACACACACACACACACACACACACACACACACACACACACACACACACACACACACACACACACACACACACACACACACACACACACACACACACACACACACACACACACACACACACACACACACACACACACACACACACACACACACACACACACACACACACACACACACACACACACACACACACACACACACACACACACACACACACACACACACACACACACACACACACACACACACACACACACACACACACACACACCACCCCCCAAACAGACAGAAGCCCCGCCCCTCCCGCCCCCTGACTGAGCCCAAACACACCCACACGCCCCGCCCCCACAGTGAGCCCAGGAAAGGTCAAAGTGAGACAACACATGGCTCGAGAGAAAGGCACTTTCATAGGCAAAGCAGGAGCTGCGCACGCAAACCGTGCAAAAGGAGGCCTTCCTTCACTGCCTCCCACCACCAGCAGGCCCGTGTTTCGCCCTTGAAAGGAAAGCAGGGCTTCAGCCCTCCTAAGGGCTCCTGCGGAAGAGAAACGCCGTCACTCCGCACATCCCCGCTTCCGTCGGCTCTCGTCCGCAGGCACTCGTCTTCTCTGCAGCCTTCCCAGCTGCTCTCCTCCATGACCTCATGACACCTGCCTGCTCCTGGCCAATCCCGTTGCTCTCGTGCCATGACCTCACAAGCGGCAGCCCGACTGTCTTGGCTTCGCCGGCCTCTGCTAGCCCTTCCCGCCGCCCGAGCTCTTGGCCGGGCCGCTTTGGACTCGGTGAGGCACTTGATGACGTCACAGTGTCTGCCCGACGACTGCCGCAAGGCACTCGCCTCGCTGCCGTGGAAACGGCATCACAATCCACCTCCCAGCCACGCCCGGCCCCTTCACCTTCCTCTGCGTCTCCCCTCTCGCAAGCTCTGCGGCACTGCCCTTGGAGTGGAAATCCGGCCTCCCGAGGGCCAAGTTCCACCAGCCAAGCAGCACCGTCCCTACCTTCCCGGCAGAGGTGCCCTGTGGCCCCAGGCTGCCTGCCCTGGGAGCCTGCCCCCCAGCTCTTAGCCACGGGGCAGTTCCCAGGCGGGCTCTCCCGAGGCCCTAGTGTCCCCCCCCCGACACACACACACACACACACACACACACACACACACACACACACACACACACACACACACACACACACACACACACACACACACACACACACACACACACACACACACACACACACACACACACACACACACACACACACACACACACACACACACACACACACACACACACACACACACACACACACACACACACACACACACACACACACACACACACACACACACACACACACACACACACACACACACACGCCCCGCCCCCCCCAGTGAGCCCAAACAGACAGAAGCCCCGCCCCTCCCGCCCCCTGACTGAGCCCAAACACACCCACACGACCTGCGCGCCGCCCCCCCACCCCACCCCAGAGCGAGCCCGGGAAAGGTCACAGGGAGACGACACGTAGGCTCGAGAGAAAGGCACTTTCGTAGGCAAAGCAGGAGCTGCGCACGCAAACCGTGCAAAAGGAGGCCTGCCTTCACCGCCTCCCACCACCAGCAGGCCCGTGTTTCGCCCTTGAAAGGAAAGCAGGGCTTCAGCCCTCCTAAGGGCTCCTGCGGAAGAGAAAGGCCGTCCCTCCGAACATCCCCGCTTCCGTCGGCTCTCGTCCGCAGGCACTCGTCTTCTCTGCAGCCTTGCCAGCTGCTCTCCTCCATGACCTCATGACACCTGCCTGCTCCTGGCCAATCCCGTTGCTCTCATGCCATGACCTCACAAGCGGCAGCCCGACTGTCTTGGCTTCGCCGGCCTCTGCTAGCCCTTCCCGCTGCCTCAGCTCTCGGCCGGGCCGCTTTGGACTCGGTGAGGCACTTGATGACGTCACAGTGTCTGCCCGACGCCTGCCGCAAGGCACTCGCCTCGCTGCCGTGGAAACGGCATCACAATCCACCTCCCAGCCACGCCCGGCCCCTTCACCTTCCTCTGCGTCTCCCCTCTCGCAAGCTCTGCGGCACTGCCCTGGGAGTGGAAATCCGGCCTCCCGAGGGCCAAGTTCCACCAGCCAAGCAGCACCGTCCCTACCTTCCCGGCAGAGGTGCCCTGCGGCCCCAGGCTGCCTGCCCTGGGAGCCTGCCCCCCCAGCTCTTAGCCCCGGGGCAGTTCCCAGGCGGAGTGTGCAGAGGCCCTAGTGTCCGCCCCCGACACACACACACACACACACACACACACACACACACACACACACACACACACACACACACACACACACACACACACACACACACACACACACACACACACACACACACACACACACACACACACACACACACACACACACACACACACACACACACACACACACACACACACACACACACACACACACACACACACACACACACACACACACACACACACACACACACACACACACACACACACACACACACACACACACACACACACACACACACACACACACACACACACACACACACACACACACACACACACACACACACACGCCCCGCCCCGCCCCGCCCCGCCCCGCCCCGCCCCGCCCCGCCCCGCCCCGCCCCGCCCCGCCCCGCCCCGCCCCGTGAGCCCAAACAGACAGAAGCCCCGCCCCTCCCGCCCCCTGACTGAGCCCAAACACACCCACACGCCCCACCCCCCCGCCCCCTGACTGAGCCCAAACACACCCACACGCCCCGCCCCCAGAGTGAGCCCAGGAAAGGTCAAAGTGAGACAACACATGGCTCGAGAGAAAGGCACTTTCATAGGCAAAGCAGGAGCTGCACACGCAAACCATGCAAAAGGAGGCCTTCCTTCACTGCCTCCCACCACCAGCAGGCCCGTGTTTCGCCCTTGAAAGGAAAGCAGGGCTTCAGCCCTCCTAAGGGCTCCTGCGGAAGAGAAACGCCGTCACTCCGCACATCCCCGCTTCCGTCGGCTCTCGTCCGCAGGCACTCGTCTTCTCTGCAGCCTTCCCAGCTGCTCTCCTCCATGACCTCATGACACCTGCCTGCTCCTGGCCAATCCCGTTGCTCTCGTGCCATGACCTCACAAGCGGCAGCCCGACTGTCTTGGCTTCGCCGGCCTCTGCTAGCCCTTCCCGCCGCCCGAGCTCTCGGCCGGGCCGCTTTGGACTCGGGGAGGCACTTGATGACGTCACAGTGTCTGCCCGACGACTGCCGCAAGGCACTCGGGTCGCTGCCGTGGAAACGGCATCACAATCCACCTCCCAGCCACGCCCGGCCCCTTCACCTTCCTCTGCGTCTCCCCTCTCGCAAGCTCTGCGGCACTGCCCTTGCAGTGGAAATCCGGCCTCCTGAGGGCCAAGTTCCACCAGCCAAGCAGCACCGTCCCTACCTTCCCGGCAGAACTTACCTGCGGGCTCACGCAGCCCCACGCTCCCTCCACTGCGAGCCTGCCCTTTGGGCGTGCCCGCGCTCACACACACACACACACACACCCCCTCCCCCGCCCCCAGAGTGAGCCCAAACACCCAGACACGCCCCGCCCCAAGAGTGAGCCCAAACACACCCACACGCCCCGCCCCCAGAGTGAGCCCAGGAAAGGTCAAAGTGAGACAACACATGGCTCGAGAGAAAGGCACTTTCATAGGCAAAGCAGGAGCTGCACACGCAAACCATGCAAAAGGAGGCCTTCCTTCACTGCCTCCCACCACCAGCAGGCCCGTGTTTCGCCCTTGAAAGGAAAGCAGGGCTTCAGCCCTCCTAAGGGCTCCTGCGGAAGAGAAACGCCGTCACTCCGCACATCCCCGCTTCCGTCGGCTCTCGTCCGCAGGCACTCGTCTTCTCTGCAGCCTTCCCAGCTGCTCTCCTCCATGACCTCATGACACCTGCCTGCTCCTGGCCAATCCCGTTGCTCTCGTGCCATGACCTCACAAGCGGCAGCCCGACTGTCTTGGCTTCGCCGGCCTCTGCTAGCCCTTCCCGCCGCCTCAGCTCTCGGCCGGGCCGCTTTGGACTCGGTGAGGCACTTGATGACGTCACAGTGTCTGCCCGACGCCTGCCGCAAGGCACTCGCCTCGCTGCCGTGGAAACGGCATCACAATCCACCTCCCAGCCACGCCCGGCCCCTTCACCTTCCTCTGCGTCTCCCCTCTCGCAAGCTCTGCGGCACTGCCCTGGGAGTGGAAATCCGGCCTCCCGAGGGCCAAGTTCCACCAGCCAAGCAGCACCGTCCCTACCTTCCCGGCAGAGGTGCCCTGCGGCCCCAGGCTGCCTGCCCTGGGAGCCTGCCCCCCCAGCTCTTAGCCACGGGGCAGTTCCCAGGCGGAGTGTGCAGAGGCCCTAGTGTCCCCCCCCGACACACACACACACACACACACACACACACACACACACACACACACACACACACACACACACACACACACACACACACACACACACACACACACACACACACACACACACACACACACACACACACACACACACACACACACACACACACACACACACACACACACACACACACACACACACACACACACACACACACACACACACACACACACACACACACACACACACACACACACACACACACACACACACACACACACACACACACACACACACACACACGCCCCGCCCCCCCCAGTGAGCCCAAAGAGACAGAAGCCCCGCCCCCCCCGCCCCCTGACTGAGCCCAAACACACCCACACGCCCCGCCCCCACAGTGAGCCCAGGAAAGGTCAAAGTGAGACAACACATGGCTCGAGAGAAAGGCACTTTCATAGGCAAAGCAGGAGCTGCACACGCAAACCATGCAAAAGGAGGCCTTCCTTCACTGCCTCCCACCACCAGCAGGCCCGTGTTTCGCCCTTGAAAGGAAAGCAGGGCTTCAGCCCTCCTAACGGCTCCTGCGGAAGAGAAACGCCGTCACTCTGAACATCCCCGCTTCCGTCGGCTCTCGTCCGCAGGCACTCGTCTTCTCTGCAGCCTTCCCAGCTGCTCTCCTCCATGACCTCATGACACCTGCCTGCTCCTGGCCAATCCCGTTGCTCTCGTGCCATGACCTCACAAGCGGCAGCCCGACTGTCTTGGCTTCGCCGGCCTCTGCTAGCCCTTCCCGCTGCCTCAGCTCTCGGCCGGGCCGCTTTGGACTCGGTGAGGCACTTGATGACGTCACAGTGTCTGCCCGACGCCTGCCGCAAGGCACTCGCCTCGCTGCCGTGGAAACGGCATCACAATCCACCTCCCAGCCACGCCCGGCCCCTTCACCTTCCTCTGCGTCTCCCCTCTCGCAAGCTCTGCGGCACTGCCCTGGGAGTGGAAATCCGGCCTCCCGAGGGCCAAGTTCCACCAGCCAAGCAGCACCGTCCCTACCTTCCCGGCAGAGGTGCCCTGCGGCCCCAGGCTGCCTGCCCTGGGAGCCTGCCCCCCCAGCTCTTAGCCCCGGGGCAGTTCCCAGGCGGAGTGTGCAGAGGCCCTAGTGTCCCCCCCCGACACACACACACACACACACACACACACACACACACACACACACACACACACACACACACACACACACACACACACACACACACACACACACACACACACACACACACACACACACACACACACACACACACACACACACACACACACACACACACACACACACACACACACACACACACACACACACACACACACACACACACACACACACACACACACACACACACACACACACACACACACACACACACACACACACACACACACACACACACACACACACACACACACACACACACACACACACACACACACACACACACACACACACACACGCCCCGCCCCGCCCCGCCCCGCCCCGCCCCGCCCCGCCCCGCCCCGCCCCGCCCCGCGAGCCCAAACAGACAGAAGCCCCGCCCCTCCCGCCCCCTGACTGAGCCCAAACACACCCACACGCCCCACCCCCCCGCCCCCTGACTGAGCCCAAACACACCCACACGCCCCGCCCCCAGAGTGAGCCCAGGAAAGGTCAAAGTGAGACAACACATGGCTCGAGAGAAAGGCACTTTCATAGGCAAAGCAGGAGCTGCACACGCAAACCATGCAAAAGGAGGCCTTCCTTCACTGCCTCCCACCACCAGCAGGCCCGTGTTTCGCCCTTGAAAGGAAAGCAGGGCTTCAGCCCTCCTAAGGGCTCCTGCGGAAGAGAAACGCCGTCACTCCGCACATCCCCGCTTCCGTCGGCTCTCGTCCGCAGGCACTCGTCTTCTCTGCAGCCTTCCCAGCTGCTCTCCTCCATGACCTCATGACACCTGCCTGCTCCTGGCCAATCCCGTTGCTCTCGTGCCATGACCTCACAAGCGGCAGCCCGACTGTCTTGGCTTCGCCGGCCTCTGCTAGCCCTTCCCGCCGCCCGAGCTCTCGGCCGGGCCGCTTTGGACTCGGGGAGGCACTTGATGACGTCACAGTGTCTGCCCGACGACTGCCGCAAGGCACTCGGGTCGCTGCCGTGGAAACGGCATCACAATCCACCTCCCAGCCACGCCCGGCCCCTTCACCTTCCTCTGCGTCTCCCCTCTCGCAAGCTCTGCGGCACTGCCCTTGCAGTGGAAATCCGGCCTCCTGAGGGCCAAGTTCCACCAGCCAAGCAGCACCGTCCCTACCTTCCCGGCAGAACTTACCTGCGGGCTCACGCAGCCCCACGCTCCCTCCACTGCGAGCCTGCCCTTTGGGCGTGCCCGCGCTCACACACACACACACACACACCCCCTCCCCCGCCCCCAGAGTGAGCCCAAACACCCAGACACGCCCCGCCCCAAGAGTGAGCCCAAACACACCCACACGCCCCGCCCCCAGAGTGAGCCCAGGAAAGGTCAAAGTGAGACAACACATGGCTCGAGAGAAAGGCACTTTCATAGGCAAAGCAGGAGCTGCACACGCAAACCATGCAAAAGGAGGCCTTCCTTCACTGCCTCCCACCACCAGCAGGCCCGTGTTTCGCCCTTGAAAGGAAAGCAGGGCTTCAGCCCTCCTAAGGGCTCCTGCGGAAGAGAAACGCCGTCACTCCGCACATCCCCGCTTCCCACTCCGCACATCCCCGCTTCCGTCGGCTCTCGTCCGCAGGCACTCGTCTTCTCTGCAGCCTTCCCAGCTGCTCTCCTCCATGACCTCATGACACCTGCCTGCTCCTGGCCAATCCCGTTGCTCTCGTGCCATGACCTCACAAGCGGCAGCCCGACTGTCTTGGCTTCGCCGGCCTCTGCTAGCCCTTCCCGCCGCCTCAGCTCTCGGCCGGGCCGCTTTGGACTCGGTGAGGCACTTGATGACGTCACAGTGTCTGCCCGACGCCTGCCGCAAGGCACTCGCCTCGCTGCCGTGGAAACGGCATCACAATCCACCTCCCAGCCACGCCCGGCCCCTTCACCTTCCTCTGCGTCTCCCCTCTCGCAAGCTCTGCGGCACTGCCCTGGGAGTGGAAATCCGGCCTCCCGAGGGCCAAGTTCCACCAGCCAAGCAGCACCGTCCCTACCTTCCCGGCAGAGGTGCCCTGCGGCCCCAGGCTGCCTGCCCTGGGAGCCTGCCCCCCCAGCTCTTAGCCCCGGGGCAGTTCCCAGGCGGAGTGTGCAGAGGCCCTAGTGTCCCCCCCCGACACACACACACACACACACACACACACACACACACACACACACACACACACACACACACACACACACACACACACACACACACACACACACACACACACACACACACACACACACACACACACACACACACACACACACACACACACACACACACACACACACACACACACACACACACACACACACACACACACACACACACACACACACACACACACACACACACACACACACACACACACACACACACACACACACACACACACACACACACACACACACACACACACACACACACACACACACACACACACACGCCCCGCCCCGCCCCGCCCCGCCCCGCCCCGCCCCGCCCCGCCCCGTGAGCCCAAACAGACAGAAGCCCCGCCCCTCCCGCCCCCTGACTGAGCCCAAACACACCCACACGCCCCACCCCCCCCGCCCCCTGACTGAGCCCAAACACACCCACACGCCCCGCCCCCACAGTGAGCCCAGGAAAGGTCAAAGTGAGACAACACATGGCTCGAGAGAAAGGCACTTTCATAGGCAAAGCAGGAGCTGCACACGCAAACCATGCAAAAGGAGGCCTTCCTTCACTGCCTCCCACCACCAGCAGGCCCGTGTTTCGCCCTTGAAAGGAAAGCAGGGCTTCAGCCCTCCTAACGGCTCCTGCGGAAGAGAAACGCCGTCACTCTGAACATCCCCGCTTCCGTCGGCTCTCGTCCGCAGGCACTCGTCTTCTCTGCAGCCTTGCCAGCTGCTCTCCTCCATGACCTCATGACACCTGCCTGCTCCTGGCCAATCCCGTTGCTCTCGTGCCATGACCTCACAAGCGGCAGCCCGACTGTCTTGGCTTCGCCGGCCTCTGCTAGCCCTTCCCGCTGCCTCAGCTCTCGGCCGGGCCGCTTTGGACTCGGTGAGGCACTTGATGACGTCACAGTGTCTGCCCGACGCCTGCCGCAAGGCACTCGCCTCGCTGCCGTGGAAACGGCATCACAATCCACCTCCCAGCCACGCCCGGCCCCTTCACCTTCCTCTGCGTCTCCCCTCTCGCAAGCTCTGCGGCACTGCCCTGGGAGTGGAAATCCGGCCTCCCGAGGGCCAAGTTCCACCAGCCAAGCAGCACCGTCCCTACCTTCCCGGCAGAGGTGCCCTGCGGCCCCAGGCTGCCTGCCCTGGGAGCCTGCCCCCCCAGCTCTTAGCCCCGGGGCAGTTCCCAGGCGGAGTGTGCAGAGGCCCTAGTGTCCCCCCCCGACACACACACACACACACACACACACACACACACACACACACACACACACACACACACACACACACACACACACACACACACACACACACACACACACACACACACACACACACACACACACACACACACACACACACACACACACACACACACACACACACACACACACACACACACACACACACACACACACACACACACACACACACACACACACACACACACACACACACACACACACACACACACACACACACACACACACACACACACACACACACACACACACACACACACACACACACACACACACACACACACACACGCCCCGCCCCGCCCCGCCCCGCCCCGCCCCGCCCCGCCCCGCGAGCCCAAACAGACAGAAGCCCCGCCCCTCCCGCCCCCTGACTGAGCCCAAACACACCCACACGCCCCACCCCCCCCGCCCCCTGACTGAGCCCAAACACACCCACACGCCCCGCCCCCAGAGTGAGCCCAGGAAAGGTCAAAGTGAGACAACACATGGCTCGAGAGAAAGGCACTTTCATAGGCAAAGCAGGAGCTGCACACGCAAACCATGCAAAAGGAGGCCTTCCTTCACTGCCTCCCACCACCAGCAGGCCCGTGTTTCGCCCTTGAAAGGAAAGCAGGGCTTCAGCCCTCCTAAGGGCTCCTGCGGAAGAGAAACGCCGTCACTCCGCACATCCCCGCTTCCGTCGGCTCTCGTCCGCAGGCACTCGTCTTCTCTGCAGCCTTCCCAGCTGCTCTCCTCCATGACCTCATGACACCTGCCTGCTCCTGGCCAATCCCGTTGCTCTCGTGCCATGACCTCACAAGCGGCAGCCCGACTGTCTTGGCTTCGCCGGCCTCTGCTAGCCCTTCCCGCCGCCCGAGCTCTCGGCCGGGCCGCTTTGGACTCGGGGAGGCACTTGATGACGTCACAGTGTCTGCCCGACGACTGCCGCAAGGCACTCGGGTCGCTGCCGTGGAAACGGCATCACAATCCACCTCCCAGCCACGCCCGGCCCCTTCACCTTCCTCTGCGTCTCCCCTCTCGCAAGCTCTGCGGCACTGCCCTTGCAGTGGAAATCCGGCCTCCTGAGGGCCAAGTTCCACCAGCCAAGCAGCACCGTCCCTACCTTCCCGGCAGAACTTACCTGCGGGCTCACGCAGCCCCACGCTCCCTCCACTGCGAGCCTGCCCTTTGGGCGTGCCCGCGCTCACACACACACACACACACACCCCCTCCCCCGCCCCCAGAGTGAGCCCAAACACCCAGACACGCCCCGCCCCAAGAGTGAGCCCAAACACACCCACACGCCCCGCCCCCAGAGTGAGCCCAGGAAAGGTCAAAGTGAGACAACACATGGCTCGAGAGAAAGGCACTTTCATAGGCAAAGCAGGAGCTGCACACGCAAACCATGCAAAAGGAGGCCTTCCTTCACTGCCTCCCACCACCAGCAGGCCCGTGTTTCGCCCTTGAAAGGAAAGCAGGGCTTCAGCCCTCCTAAGGGCTCCTGCGGAAGAGAAACGCCGTCACTCCGCACATCCCCGCTTCCGTCGGCTCTCGTCCGCAGGCACTCGTCTTCTCTGCAGCCTTCCCAGCTGCTCTCCTCCATGACCTCATGACACCTGCCTGCTCCTGGCCAATCCCGTTGCTCTCGTGCCATGACCTCACAAGCGGCAGCCCGACTGTCTTGGCTTCGCCGGCCTCTGCTAGCCCTTCCCGCCGCCTCAGCTCTCGGCCGGGCCGCTTTGGACTCGGTGAGGCACTTGATGACGTCACAGTGTCTGCCCGACGCCTGCCGCAAGGCACTCGCCTCGCTGCCGTGGAAACGGCATCACAATCCACCTCCCAGCCACGCCCGGCCCCTTCACCTTCCTCTGCGTCTCCCCTCTCGCAAGCTCTGCGGCACTGCCCTGGGAGTGGAAATCCGGCCTCCCGAGGGCCAAGTTCCACCAGCCAAGCAGCACCGTCCCTACCTTCCCGGCAGAGGTGCCCTGCGGCCCCAGGCTGCCTGCCCTGGGAGCCTGCCCCCCCAGCTCTTAGCCCCGGGGCAGTTCCCAGGCGGAGTGTGCAGAGGCCCTAGTGTCCCCCCCCGACACACACACACACACACACACACACACACACACACACACACACACACACACACACACACACACACACACACACACACACACACACACACACACACACACACACACACACACACACACACACACACACACACACACACACACACACACACACACACACACACACACACACACACACACACGCCCCGCCCCGCCCCGCCCCGCCCCGCCCCGCCCCGCCCCGCCCCGCCCCGCCCCGCCCCGCCCCGCCCCGCCCCGTGAGCCCAAACAGACAGAAGCCCCGCCCCTCCCGCCCCCTGACTGAGCCCAAACACACCCACACGCCCCACCCCCCCCGCCCCCTGACTGAGCCCAAACACACCCACACGCCCCGCCCCCACAGTGAGCCCAGGAAAGGTCAAAGTGAGACAACACATGGCTCGAGAGAAAGGCACTTTCATAGGCAAAGCAGGAGCTGCACACGCAAACCATGCAAAAGGAGGCCTTCCTTCACTGCCTCCCACCACCAGCAGGCCCGTGTTTCGCCCTTGAAAGGAAAGCAGGGCTTCAGCCCTCCTAACGGCTCCTGCGGAAGAGAAACGCCGTCACTCTGAACATCCCCGCTTCCGTCGGCTCTCGTCCGCAGGCACTCGTCTTCTCTGCAGCCTTGCCAGCTGCTCTCCTCCATGACCTCATGACACCTGCCTGCTCCTGGCCAATCCCGTTGCTCTCGTGCCATGACCTCACAAGCGGCAGCCCGACTGTCTTGGCTTCGCCGGCCTCTGCTAGCCCTTCCCGCTGCCTCAGCTCTCGGCCGGGCCGCTTTGGACTCGGTGAGGCACTTGATGACGTCACAGTGTCTGCCCGACGCCTGCCGCAAGGCACTCGCCTCGCTGCCGTGGAAACGGCATCACAATCCACCTCCCAGCCACGCCCGGCCCCTTCACCTTCCTCTGCGTCTCCCCTCTCGCAAGCTCTGCGGCACTGCCCTGGGAGTGGAAATCCGGCCTCCCGAGGGCCAAGTTCCACCAGCCAAGCAGCACCGTCCCTACCTTCCCGGCAGAGGTGCCCTGCGGCCCCAGGCTGCCTGCCCTGGGAGCCTGCCCCCCCAGCTCTTAGCCCCGGGGCAGTTCCCAGGCGGAGTGTGCAGAGGCCCTAGTGTCCCCCCCCCCGACACACACACACACACACACACACACACACACACACACACACACACACACACACACACACACACACACACACACACACACACACACACACACACACACACACACACACACACACACACACACACACACACACACACACACACACACACGCCCCGCCCCGCCCCGCCCCGCCCCGCCCCGCCCCGCCCCGCCCCGTGAGCCCAAACAGACAGAAGCCCCGCCCCTCCCGCCCCCTGACTGAGCCCAAACACACCCACACGCCCCACCCCCCCCGCCCCCTGACTGAGCCCAAACACACCCACACGCCCCGCCCCCAGAGTGAGCCCAGGAAAGGTCAAAGTGAGACAACACATGGCTCGAGAGAAAGGCACTTTCATAGGCAAAGCAGGAGCTGCACACGCAAACCATGCAAAAGGAGGCCTTCCTTCACTGCCTCCCACCACCAGCAGGCCCGTGTTTCGCCCTTGAAAGGAAAGCAGGGCTTCAGCCCTCCTAAGGGCTCCTGCGGAAGAGAAACGCCGTCACTCCGCACATCCCCGCTTCCGTCGGCTCTCGTCCGCAGGCACTCGTCTTCTCTGCAGCCTTCCCAGCTGCTCTCCTCCATGACCTCATGACACCTGCCTGCTCCTGGCCAATCCCGTTGCTCTCGTGCCATGACCTCACAAGCGGCAGCCCGACTGTCTTGGCTTCGCCGGCCTCTGCTAGCCCTTCCCGCCGCCCGAGCTCTCGGCCGGGCCGCTTTGGACTCGGGGAGGCACTTGATGACGTCACAGTGTCTGCCCGACGACTGCCGCAAGGCACTCGGGTCGCTGCCGTGGAAACGGCATCACAATCCACCTCCCAGCCACGCCCGGCCCCTTCACCTTCCTCTGCGTCTCCCCTCTCGCAAGCTCTGCGGCACTGCCCTTGCAGTGGAAATCCGGCCTCCTGAGGGCCAAGTTCCACCAGCCAAGCAGCACCGTCCCTACCTTCCCGGCAGAACTTACCTGCGGGCTCACGCAGCCCCACGCTCCCTCCACTGCGAGCCTGCCCTTTGGGCGTGCCCGCGCTCACACACACACACACACACACCCCCTCCCCCGCCCCCAGAGTGAGCCCAAACACCCAGACACGCCCCGCCCCAAGAGTGAGCCCAAACACACCCACACGCCCCGCCCCCAGAGTGAGCCCAGGAAAGGTCAAAGTGAGACAACACATGGCTCGAGAGAAAGGCACTTTCATAGGCAAAGCAGGAGCTGCACACGCAAACCATGCAAAAGGAGGCCTTCCTTCACTGCCTCCCACCACCAGCAGGCCCGTGTTTCGCCCTTGAAAGGAAAGCAGGGCTTCAGCCCTCCTAAGGGCTCCTGCGGAAGAGAAACGCCGTCACTCCGCACATCCCCGCTTCCGTCGGCTCTCGTCCGCAGGCACTCGTCTTCTCTGCAGCCTTCCCAGCTGCTCTCCTCCATGACCTCATGACACCTGCCTGCTCCTGGCCAATCCCGTTGCTCTCGTGCCATGACCTCACAAGCGGCAGCCCGACTGTCTTGGCTTCGCCGGCCTCTGCTAGCCCTTCCCGCCGCCTCAGCTCTCGGCCGGGCCGCTTTGGACTCGGTGAGGCACTTGATGACGTCACAGTGTCTGCCCGACGCCTGCCGCAAGGCACTCGCCTCGCTGCCGTGGAAACGGCATCACAATCCACCTCCCAGCCACGCCCGGCCCCTTCACCTTCCTCTGCGTCTCCCCTCTCGCAAGCTCTGCGGCACTGCCCTGGGAGTGGAAATCCGGCCTCCCGAGGGCCAAGTTCCACCAGCCAAGCAGCACCGTCCCTACCTTCCCGGCAGAGGTGCCCTGCGGCCCCAGGCTGCCTGCCCTGGGAGCCTGCCCCCCCAGCTCTTAGCCACGGGGCAGTTCCCAGGCGGAGTGTGCAGAGGCCCTAGTGTCCCCCCCCCGACACACACACACACACACACACACACACACACACACACACACACACACACACACACACACACACACACACACACACACACACACACACACACACACACACACACACACACACACACACACACACACACACACACACACACACACACACACACACACACACACACACACACACACACACACACACACACACACACACACACACACACACACACACACACACACACACACACACACACACACACACACACACACACACACACACACACACACACACACACACACACACACACACACACACACACACACACACACACACACACACACACACACACACACACGCCCCGCCCCCCCCAGTGAGCCCAAAGAGACAGAAGCCCCGCCCCCCCCGCCCCCTGACTGAGCCCAAACACACCCACACGCCCCGCCCCCACAGTGAGCCCAGGAAAGGTCAAAGTGAGACAACACATGGCTCGAGAGAAAGGCACTTTCATAGGCAAAGCAGGAGCTGCACACGCAAACCATGCAAAAGGAGGCCTTCCTTCACTGCCTCCCACCACCAGCAGGCCCGTGTTTCGCCCTTGAAAGGAAAGCAGGGCTTCAGCCCTCCTAACGGCTCCTGCGGAAGAGAAACGCCGTCACTCTGAACATCCCCGCTTCCGTCGGCTCTCGTCCGCAGGCACTCGTCTTCTCTGCAGCCTTCCCAGCTGCTCTCCTCCATGACCTCATGACACCTGCCTGCTCCTGGCCAATCCCGTTGCTCTCGTGCCATGACCTCACAAGCGGCAGCCCGACTGTCTTGGCTTCGCCGGCCTCTGCTAGCCCTTCCCGCTGCCTCAGCTCTCGGCCGGGCCGCTTTGGACTCGGTGAGGCACTTGATGACGTCACAGTGTCTGCCCGACGCCTGCCGCAAGGCACTCGCCTCGCTGCCGTGGAAACGGCATCACAATCCACCTCCCAGCCACGCCCGGCCCCTTCACCTTCCTCTGCGTCTCCCCTCTCGCAAGCTCTGCGGCACTGCCCTGGGAGTGGAAATCCGGCCTCCCGAGGGCCAAGTTCCACCAGCCAAGCAGCACCGTCCCTACCTTCCCGGCAGAGGTGCCCTGCGGCCCCAGGCTGCCTGCCCTGGGAGCCTGCCCCCCCAGCTCTTAGCCCCGGGGCAGTTCCCAGGCGGAGTGTGCAGAGGCCCTAGTGTCCCCCCCCGACACACACACACACACACACACACACACACACACACACACACACACACACACACACACACACACACACACACACACACACACACACACACACACACACACACACACACACACACACACACACACACACACACACACACACACACACACACACACACACACACACACACACACACACACACACACACACACACACACACACACACACACACACACACACACACACACACACACACACACACACACACACACACACACACACACACACACACACACACACACACACACACACACACACACACACACACACACACACACACACACACACACACACACACACACACACACACACACACACACACACGCCCCGCCCCGCCCCGCCCCGCCCCGCCCCGCCCCGCCCCGCCCCGCCCCGCCCCGCGAGCCCAAACAGACAGAAGCCCCGCCCCTCCCGCCCCCTGACTGAGCCCAAACACACCCACACGCCCCACCCCCCCCGCCCCCTGACTGAGCCCAAACACACCCACACGCCCCGCCCCCAGAGTGAGCCCAGGAAAGGTCAAAGTGAGACAACACATGGCTCGAGAGAAAGGCACTTTCATAGGCAAAGCAGGAGCTGCACACGCAAACCATGCAAAAGGAGGCCTTCCTTCACTGCCTCCCACCACCAGCAGGCCCGTGTTTCGCCCTTGAAAGGAAAGCAGGGCTTCAGCCCTCCTAAGGGCTCCTGCGGAAGAGAAACGCCGTCACTCCGCACATCCCCGCTTCCGTCGGCTCTCGTCCGCAGGCACTCGTCTTCTCTGCAGCCTTCCCAGCTGCTCTCCTCCATGACCTCATGACACCTGCCTGCTCCTGGCCAATCCCGTTGCTCTCGTGCCATGACCTCACAAGCGGCAGCCCGACTGTCTTGGCTTCGCCGGCCTCTGCTAGCCCTTCCCGCCGCCCGAGCTCTCGGCCGGGCCGCTTTGGACTCGGGGAGGCACTTGATGACGTCACAGTGTCTGCCCGACGACTGCCGCAAGGCACTCGGGTCGCTGCCGTGGAAACGGCATCACAATCCACCTCCCAGCCACGCCCGGCCCCTTCACCTTCCTCTGCGTCTCCCCTCTCGCAAGCTCTGCGGCACTGCCCTTGCAGTGGAAATCCGGCCTCCTGAGGGCCAAGTTCCACCAGCCAAGCAGCACCGTCCCTACCTTCCCGGCAGAACTTACCTGCGGGCTCACGCAGCCCCACGCTCCCTCCACTGCGAGCCTGCCCTTTGGGCGTGCCCGCGCTCACACACACACACACACACACCCCCTCCCCCGCCCCCAGAGTGAGCCCAAACACCCAGACACGCCCCGCCCCAAGAGTGAGCCCAAACACACCCACACGCCCCGCCCCCAGAGTGAGCCCAGGAAAGGTCAAAGTGAGACAACACATGGCTCGAGAGAAAGGCACTTTCATAGGCAAAGCAGGAGCTGCACACGCAAACCATGCAAAAGGAGGCCTTCCTTCACTGCCTCCCACCACCAGCAGGCCCGTGTTTCGCCCTTGAAAGGAAAGCAGGGCTTCAGCCCTCCTAAGGGCTCCTGCGGAAGAGAAACGCCGTCACTCCGCACATCCCCGCTTCCGTCGGCTCTCGTCCGCAGGCACTCGTCTTCTCTGCAGCCTTCCCAGCTGCTCTCCTCCATGACCTCATGACACCTGCCTGCTCCTGGCCAATCCCGTTGCTCTCGTGCCATGACCTCACAAGCGGCAGCCCGACTGTCTTGGCTTCGCCGGCCTCTGCTAGCCCTTCCCGCCGCCTCAGCTCTCGGCCGGGCCGCTTTGGACTCGGTGAGGCACTTGATGACGTCACAGTGTCTGCCCGACGCCTGCCGCAAGGCACTCGCCTCGCTGCCGTGGAAACGGCATCACAATCCACCTCCCAGCCACGCCCGGCCCCTTCACCTTCCTCTGCGTCTCCCCTCTCGCAAGCTCTGCGGCACTGCCCTGGGAGTGGAAATCCGGCCTCCCGAGGGCCAAGTTCCACCAGCCAAGCAGCACCGTCCCTACCTTCCCGGCAGAGGTGCCCTGCGGCCCCAGGCTGCCTGCCCTGGGAGCCTGCCCCCCCAGCTCTTAGCCCCGGGGCAGTTCCCAGGCGGAGTGTGCAGAGGCCCTAGTGTCCCCCCCCGACACACACACACACACACACACACACACACACACACACACACACACACACACACACACACACACACACACACACACACACACACACACACACACACACACACACACACACACACACACACACACACACACACACACACACACACACACACACACACACACACACACACACACACACACACACACACACACACACACACACACACACACACACACACACACACACACACACACACACACACACACACACACACACACACACACACACACACACACACACACACACACACACACACACACACACACACACACACACACACACACACACACGCCCCGCCCCGCCCCGCCCCGCCCCGCCCCGCCCCGCCCCGCCCCGTGAGCCCAAACAGACAGAAGCCCCGCCCCTCCCGCCCCCTGACTGAGCCCAAACACACCCACACGCCCCACCCCCCCGCCCCCTGACTGAGCCCAAACACACCCACACGCCCCGCCCCCACAGTGAGCCCAGGAAAGGTCAAAGTGAGACAACACATGGCTCGAGAGAAAGGCACTTTCATAGGCAAAGCAGGAGCTGCACACGCAAACCATGCAAAAGGAGGCCTTCCTTCACTGCCTCCCACCACCAGCAGGCCCGTGTTTCGCCCTTGAAAGGAAAGCAGGGCTTCAGCCCTCCTAACGGCTCCTGCGGAAGAGAAACGCCGTCACTCTGAACATCCCCGCTTCCGTCGGCTCTCGTCCGCAGGCACTCGTCTTCTCTGCAGCCTTGCCAGCTGCTCTCCTCCATGACCTCATGACACCTGCCTGCTCCTGGCCAATCCCGTTGCTCTCGTGCCATGACCTCACAAGCGGCAGCCCGACTGTCTTGGCTTCGCCGGCCTCTGCTAGCCCTTCCCGCTGCCTCAGCTCTCGGCCGGGCCGCTTTGGACTCGGTGAGGCACTTGATGACGTCACAGTGTCTGCCCGACGCCTGCCGCAAGGCACTCGCCTCGCTGCCGTGGAAACGGCATCACAATCCACCTCCCAGCCACGCCCGGCCCCTTCACCTTCCTCTGCGTCTCCCCTCTCGCAAGCTCTGCGGCACTGCCCTGGGAGTGGAAATCCGGCCTCCCGAGGGCCAAGTTCCACCAGCCAAGCAGCACCGTCCCTACCTTCCCGGCAGAGGTGCCCTGCGGCCCCAGGCTGCCTGCCCTGGGAGCCTGCCCCCCCAGCTCTTAGCCCCGGGGCAGTTCCCAGGCGGAGTGTGCAGAGGCCCTAGTGTCCCCCCCCGACACACACACACACACACACACACACACACACACACACACACACACACACACACACACACACACACACACACACACACACACACACACACACACACACACACACACACACACACACACACACACACACACACACACACACACACACACACACACACACACACACACACACACACACACACACACACACACACACACACACACACACACACACACACACACACACACACACACACACACACACACACACACACACACACACACACACACACACACACACACACACACACACACACACACACACACACACACACACACGCCCCGCCCCGCCCCGCCCCGCCCCGCCCCGCCCCGCGAGCCCAAACAGACAGAAGCCCCGCCCCTCCCGCCCCCTGACTGAGCCCAAACACACCCACACGCCCCACCCCCCCGCCCCCTGACTGAGCCCAAACACACCCACACGCCCCGCCCCCAGAGTGAGCCCAGGAAAGGTCAAAGTGAGACAACACATGGCTCGAGAGAAAGGCACTTTCATAGGCAAAGCAGGAGCTGCACACGCAAACCATGCAAAAGGAGGCCTTCCTTCACTGCCTCCCACCACCAGCAGGCCCGTGTTTCGCCCTTGAAAGGAAAGCAGGGCTTCAGCCCTCCTAAGGGCTCCTGCGGAAGAGAAACGCCGTCACTCCGCACATCCCCGCTTCCGTCGGCTCTCGTCCGCAGGCACTCGTCTTCTCTGCAGCCTTCCCAGCTGCTCTCCTCCATGACCTCATGACACCTGCCTGCTCCTGGCCAATCCCGTTGCTCTCGTGCCATGACCTCACAAGCGGCAGCCCGACTGTCTTGGCTTCGCCGGCCTCTGCTAGCCCTTCCCGCCGCCCGAGCTCTCGGCCGGGCCGCTTTGGACTCGGGGAGGCACTTGATGACGTCACAGTGTCTGCCCGACGACTGCCGCAAGGCACTCGGGTCGCTGCCGTGGAAACGGCATCACAATCCACCTCCCAGCCACGCCCGGCCCCTTCACCTTCCTCTGCGTCTCCCCTCTCGCAAGCTCTGCGGCACTGCCCTTGCAGTGGAAATCCGGCCTCCTGAGGGCCAAGTTCCACCAGCCAAGCAGCACCGTCCCTACCTTCCCGGCAGAACTTACCTGCGGGCTCACGCAGCCCCACGCTCCCTCCACTGCGAGCCTGCCCTTTGGGCGTGCCCGCGCTCACACACACACACACACACACACCCCCTCCCCCGCCCCCAGAGTGAGCCCAAACACCCAGACACGCCCCGCCCCAAGAGTGAGCCCAAACACACCCACACGCCCCGCCCCCAGAGTGAGCCCAGGAAAGGTCAAAGTGAGACAACACATGGCTCGAGAGAAAGGCACTTTCATAGGCAAAGCAGGAGCTGCACACGCAAACCATGCAAAAGGAGGCCTTCCTTCACTGCCTCCCACCACCAGCAGGCCCGTGTTTCGCCCTTGAAAGGAAAGCAGGGCTTCAGCCCTCCTAAGGGCTCCTGCGGAAGAGAAACGCCGTCACTCCGCACATCCCCGCTTCCGTCGGCTCTCGTCCGCAGGCACTCGTCTTCTCTGCAGCCTTCCCAGCTGCTCTCCTCCATGACCTCATGACACCTGCCTGCTCCTGGCCAATCCCGTTGCTCTCGTGCCATGACCTCACAAGCGGCAGCCCGACTGTCTTGGCTTCGCCGGCCTCTGCTAGCCCTTCCCGCCGCCTCAGCTCTCGGCCGGGCCGCTTTGGACTCGGTGAGGCACTTGATGACGTCACAGTGTCTGCCCGACGCCTGCCGCAAGGCACTCGCCTCGCTGCCGTGGAAACGGCATCACAATCCACCTCCCAGCCACGCCCGGCCCCTTCACCTTCCTCTGCGTCTCCCCTCTCGCAAGCTCTGCGGCACTGCCCTGGGAGTGGAAATCCGGCCTCCCGAGGGCCAAGTTCCACCAGCCAAGCAGCACCGTCCCTACCTTCCCGGCAGAGGTGCCCTGCGGCCCCAGGCTGCCTGCCCTGGGAGCCTGCCCCCCCAGCTCTTAGCCCCGGGGCAGTTCCCAGGCGGAGTGTGCAGAGGCCCTAGTGTCCCCCCCCGACACACACACACACACACACACACACACACACACACACACACACACACACACACACACACACACACACACACACACACACACACACACACACACACACACACACACACACACACACACACACACACACACACACACACACACACACACACACACACACACACACACACACACACACACACACACACACACACACACACACACACACACACACACACACACACACACACACACACACACACACACACACACACACACACACACACACACACACACACACACACACACACACACACACACACACACACACACACACACACGCACCCGCCCCGCCCCGCCCCGCCCCGCCCCGCCCCGCCCCGCCCCGCCCCGCCCCGCCCCGCCCCGCCCCGCCCCGCCCCGTGAGCCCAAACAGACAGAAGCCCCGCCCCTCCCGCCCCCTGACTGAGCCCAAACACACCCACACGCCCCACCCCCCCCGCCCCCTGACTGAGCCCAAACACACCCACACGCCCCGCCCCCACAGTGAGCCCAGGAAAGGTCAAAGTGAGACAACACATGGCTCGAGAGAAAGGCACTTTCATAGGCAAAGCAGGAGCTGCACACGCAAACCATGCAAAAGGAGGCCTTCCTTCACTGCCTCCCACCACCAGCAGGCCCGTGTTTCGCCCTTGAAAGGAAAGCAGGGCTTCAGCCCTCCTAACGGCTCCTGCGGAAGAGAAACGCCGTCACTCTGAACATCCCCGCTTCCGTCGGCTCTCGTCCGCAGGCACTCGTCTTCTCTGCAGCCTTGCCAGCTGCTCTCCTCCATGACCTCATGACACCTGCCTGCTCCTGGCCAATCCCGTTGCTCTCGTGCCATGACCTCACAAGCGGCAGCCCGACTGTCTTGGCTTCGCCGGCCTCTGCTAGCCCTTCCCGCTGCCTCAGCTCTCGGCCGGGCCGCTTTGGACTCGGTGAGGCACTTGATGACGTCACAGTGTCTGCCCGACGCCTGCCGCAAGGCACTCGCCTCGCTGCCGTGGAAACGGCATCACAATCCACCTCCCAGCCACGCCCGGCCCCTTCACCTTCCTCTGCGTCTCCCCTCTCGCAAGCTCTGCGGCACTGCCCTGGGAGTGGAAATCCGGCCTCCCGAGGGCCAAGTTCCACCAGCCAAGCAGCACCGTCCCTACCTTCCCGGCAGAGGTGCCCTGCGGCCCCAGGCTGCCTGCCCTGGGAGCCTGCCCCCCCAGCTCTTAGCCCCGGGGCAGTTCCCAGGCGGAGTGTGCAGAGGCCCTAGTGTCCCCCCCCGACACACACACACACACACACACACACACACACACACACACACACACACACACACACACACACACACACACACACACACACACACACACACACACACACACACACACACACACACACACACACACACACACACACACACACACACACACACACACACACACACACACACACACACACACACACACACACACACACACACACACACACACACACACACACACACACACACACACACACACACACACACACACACACACACACACACACACACACACACACACACACACACACACACACACACACACACACACACACACACACACACACACACACACACACACACACACACACACGCCCCGCCCCGCCCCGCCCCGCCCCGCCCCGCCCCGCCCCGTGAGCCCAAACAGACAGAAGCCCCGCCCCTCCCGCCCCCTGACTGAGCCCAAACACACCCACACGCCCCACCCCCCCGCCCCCTGACTGAGCCCAAACACACCCACACGCCCCGCCCCCAGAGTGAGCCCAGGAAAGGTCAAAGTGAGACAACACATGGCTCGAGAGAAAGGCACTTTCATAGGCAAAGCAGGAGCTGCACACGCAAACCATGCAAAAGGAGGCCTTCCTTCACTGCCTCCCACCACCAGCAGGCCCGTGTTTCGCCCTTGAAAGGAAAGCAGGGCTTCAGCCCTCCTAAGGGCTCCTGCGGAAGAGAAACGCCGTCACTCCGCACATCCCCGCTTCCGTCGGCTCTCGTCCGCAGGCACTCGTCTTCTCTGCAGCCTTCCCAGCTGCTCTCCTCCATGACCTCATGACACCTGCCTGCTCCTGGCCAATCCCGTTGCTCTCGTGCCATGACCTCACAAGCGGCAGCCCGACTGTCTTGGCTTCGCCGGCCTCTGCTAGCCCTTCCCGCCGCCCGAGCTCTCGGCCGGGCCGCTTTGGACTCGGGGAGGCACTTGATGACGTCACAGTGTCTGCCCGACGACTGCCGCAAGGCACTCGGGTCGCTGCCGTGGAAACGGCATCACAATCCACCTCCCAGCCACGCCCGGCCCCTTCACCTTCCTCTGCGTCTCCCCTCTCGCAAGCTCTGCGGCACTGCCCTTGCAGTGGAAATCCGGCCTCCTGAGGGCCAAGTTCCACCAGCCAAGCAGCACCGTCCCTACCTTCCCGGCAGAACTTACCTGCGGGCTCACGCAGCCCCACGCTCCCTCCACTGCGAGCCTGCCCTTTGGGCGTGCCCGCGCTCACACACACACACACACACACCCCCTCCCCCGCCCCCAGAGTGAGCCCAAACACCCAGACACGCCCCGCCCCAAGAGTGAGCCCAAACACACCCACACGCCCCGCCCCCAGAGTGAGCCCAGGAAAGGTCAAAGTGAGACAACACATGGCTCGAGAGAAAGGCACTTTCATAGGCAAAGCAGGAGCTGCACACGCAAACCATGCAAAAGGAGGCCTTCCTTCACTGCCTCCCACCACCAGCAGGCCCGTGTTTCGCCCTTGAAAGGAAAGCAGGGCTTCAGCCCTCCTAAGGGCTCCTGCGGAAGAGAAACGCCGTCACTCCGCACATCCCCGCTTCCGTCGGCTCTCGTCCGCAGGCACTCGTCTTCTCTGCAGCCTTCCCAGCTGCTCTCCTCCATGACCTCATGACACCTGCCTGCTCCTGGCCAATCCCGTTGCTCTCGTGCCATGACCTCACAAGCGGCAGCCCGACTGTCTTGGCTTCGCCGGCCTCTGCTAGCCCTTCCCGCCGCCTCAGCTCTCGGCCGGGCCGCTTTGGACTCGGTGAGGCACTTGATGACGTCACAGTGTCTGCCCGACGCCTGCCGCAAGGCACTCGCCTCGCTGCCGTGGAAACGGCATCACAATCCACCTCCCAGCCACGCCCGGCCCCTTCACCTTCCTCTGCGTCTCCCCTCTCGCAAGCTCTGCGGCACTGCCCTGGGAGTGGAAATCCGGCCTCCCGAGGGCCAAGTTCCACCAGCCAAGCAGCACCGTCCCTACCTTCCCGGCAGAGGTGCCCTGCGGCCCCAGGCTGCCTGCCCTGGGAGCCTGCCCCCCCAGCTCTTAGCCCCGGGGCAGTTCCCAGGCGGAGTGTGCAGAGGCCCTAGTGTCCCCCCCCGACACACACACACACACACACACACACACACACACACACACACACACACACACACACACACACACACACACACACACACACACACACACACACACACACACACACACACACACACACACACACACACACACACACACACACACACACACACACACACACACACACACACACACACACACACACACACACACACACACACACACACACACACACACACACACACACACACACACACACACACACACACACACACACACACACACACACACACACACACACACACACACACACACACACACACACACACACACACACACACACACGCCCCGCCCCGCCCCGCCCCGCCCCGCCCCGCCCCGCCCCGCCCCGCCCCGTGAGCCCAAACAGACAGAAGCCCCGCCCCTCCCGCCCCCTGACTGAGCCCAAACACACCCACACGCCCCCACCCCCCCGCCCCCTGACTGAGCCCAAACACACCCACACGCCCCGCCCCCAGAGTGAGCCCAGGAAAGGTCAAAGTGAGACAACACATGGCTCGAGAGAAAGGCACTTTCATAGGCAAAGCAGGAGCTGCACACGCAAACCATGCAAAAGGAGGCCTTCCTTCACTGCCTCCCACCACCAGCAGGCCCGTGTTTCGCCCTTGAAAGGAAAGCAGGGCTTCAGCCCTCCTAAGGGCTCCTGCGGAAGAGAAACGCCGTCACTCCGCACATCCCCGCTTCCGTCGGCTCTCGTCCGCAGGCACTCGTCTTCTCTGCAGCCTTCCCAGCTGCTCTCCTCCATGACCTCATGACACCTGCCTGCTCCTGGCCAATCCCGTTGCTCTCGTGCCATGACCTCACAAGCGGCAGCCCGACTGTCTTGGCTTCGCCGGCCTCTGCTAGCCCTTCCCGCCGCCCGAGCTCTCGGCCGGGCCGCTTTGGACTCGGGGAGGCACTTGATGACGTCACAGTGTCTGCCCGACGACTGCCGCAAGGCACTCGGGTCGCTGCCGTGGAAACGGCATCACAATCCACCTCCCAGCCACGCCCGGCCCCTTCACCTTCCTCTGCGTCTCCCCTCTCGCAAGCTCTGCGGCACTGCCCTTGCAGTGGAAATCCGGCCTCCTGAGGGCCAAGTTCCACCAGCCAAGCAGCACCGTCCCTACCTTCCCGGCAGAACTTACCTGCGGGCTCACGCAGCCCCACGCTCCCTCCACTGCGAGCCTGCCCTTTGGGCGTGCCCGCGCTCACACACACACACACACACACCCCCTCCCCCGCCCCCAGAGTGAGCCCAAACACCCAGACACGCCCCGCCCCAAGAGTGAGCCCAAACACACCCACACGCCCCGCCCCCAGAGTGAGCCCAGGAAAGGTCAAAGTGAGACAACACATGGCTCGAGAGAAAGGCACTTTCATAGGCAAAGCAGGAGCTGCACACGCAAACCATGCAAAAGGAGGCCTTCCTTCACTGCCTCCCACCACCAGCAGGCCCGTGTTTCGCCCTTGAAAGGAAAGCAGGGCTTCAGCCCTCCTAAGGGCTCCTGCGGAAGAGAAACGCCGTCACTCCGCACATCCCCGCTTCCGTCGGCTCTCGTCCGCAGGCACTCGTCTTCTCTGCAGCCTTCCCAGCTGCTCTCCTCCATGACCTCATGACACCTGCCTGCTCCTGGCCAATCCCGTTGCTCTCGTGCCATGACCTCACAAGCGGCAGCCCGACTGTCTTGGCTTCGCCGGCCTCTGCTAGCCCTTCCCGCCGCCTCAGCTCTCGGCCGGGCCGCTTTGGACTCGGTGAGGCACTTGATGACGTCACAGTGTCTGCCCGACGCCTGCCGCAAGGCACTCGCCTCGCTGCCGTGGAAACGGCATCACAATCCACCTCCCAGCCACGCCCGGCCCCTTCACCTTCCTCTGCGTCTCCCCTCTCGCAAGCTCTGCGGCACTGCCCTGGGAGTGACTGCCCTTGCAGTGGAAATGCGGCCTCCCGAGGGCCAAGTTCCACCAGCCAAGCAGCACCGTCCCTACCTTCCCGGCAGAGGTGCCCTGCGGCCCCAGGCTGCCTGCCCTGGGAGCCTGCCCCCCCCAGCTCTTAGCCCCGGGGCAGTTCCCAGGCGGAGTGTGCAGAGGCCCTAGTGTCCCCCCCCGACACACACACACACACACACACACACACACACACACACACACACACACACACACACACACACACACACACACACACACACACACACACACACACACACACACACACACACACACACACACACACACACACACACACACACACACACACACACACACACACACACACACACACACACACACACACACACACACACACACACACACACACACACACACACACACACACACACACACACACACACACACACACACACACACACACACACACACACACACACACACACACACACACACACACACGCCCCGCCCCCCCCAGTGAGCCCAAAGAGACAGAAGCCCCGCCCCTCCCGCCCCCTGACTGAGCCCAAACAGACAGACGCCCCGCCCCCCCACCCCCCGCCCGAGCCCAAACACACCCACACGACCCGCGCGCAGCCCCCCCCCACCCCGGAGCGAGCCCGGGAAAGGTCACAGGGAGACGACACGTAGGCTCGAGAGAACGGCACTTTCGTAGGCAAAGCAGGAGCTGCACACGCAAACAATGCAAAAGGAGGCCTGCCTTCACCGCCTCCCACCACCAGCAGGCCCGTGTTTCGCCCTTGAAAGGAAAGCAGGGCTTCAGCCCTCCTAAGGGCTCCTGCGGAAGAGAAACGCCGTCCCTCCGAACATCCCCGCTTCCGTCGGCTCTCGTCCGCAGGCACTCGTCTTCTCTGCAGCCCTGCCAGCTGCTCTCCTCCGGGACCTCACGACACCTGCCTGCTCCTGGCCAATGCCGTTGCTCTCGTGCCGTGACCTCGCAAGCGGCAGCCCGACTGCCGGGGCTTGGCCGGCCTCTGCTAGCCCTTCCCGCCGCCCGAGCTCGGGGCCGGGACGCTTTGGGCTCGGGGAGGCACTTGAGGACGTCGCAGTGTCTGCCTGACGCCTGCCGCAAGGCACTCGCCTCGCTGCCATGGAAACGGCATCACAATCCACCTCCCAGCCCCGCCCGGCCCCTTCACCTGCCTCTGCGTCTGCCCTCTCGCAAGCTGTGCCGCACTGCCCTTGCAGTGGAAATGCGGCCTCCCGAGGGCCAAGTTCCACCAGCCAAGCAGCACCGTCCCTACCTTCCCGGCAGAGGTGCCCTGCGGCCCCAGGCTGCCTGCCCTGGGAGCCTGCCCCCCCCCAGCTCTTAGCCCCGGGGCAGTTCCCAGGCGGAGTGTGCAGAGGCCCTAGTGTCCCCCCCCGACACACACACACACACACACACACACACACACACACACACACACACACACACACACACACACACACACACACACACACACACACACACACACACACACACACACACACACACACACACACACACACACACACACACACACACACACACACACACACACACACACACACACACACACACACACACACACACACACACACACACACACACACACACACACACACACACACACACACACACACACACACACACACACACACACACACACACACACACACACACACACACACAC
The DNA here is from genome assembly GCF_030463565.1 of Pelecanus crispus. Classification (NCBI taxonomy): domain Eukaryota; kingdom Metazoa; phylum Chordata; class Aves; order Pelecaniformes; family Pelecanidae; genus Pelecanus; species Pelecanus crispus. The sequence goes on along the minus strand of NW_027461486.1, from coordinate 8,773 downwards.
ACACACACACACACACACACGCCCCGCCCCCCCCAGTGAGCCCAAAGAGACAGAAGCCCCGCCCCTCCCGCCCCCTGACTGAGCCCAAACAGACAGACGCCCCGCCCCCCCACCCCCCGCCCGAGCCCAAACACACCCACACGACCCGCGCGCAGCCCCCCCCCACCCCGGAGCGAGCCCGGGAAAGGTCACAGGGAGACGACACGTAGGCTCGAGAGAACGGCACTTTCGTAGGCAAAGCAGGAGCTGCACACGCAAACAATGCAAAAGGAGGCCTGCCTTCACCGCCTCCCACCACCAGCAGGCCCGTGTTTCGCCCTTGAAAGGAAAGCAGGGCTTCAGCCCTCCTAAGGGCTCCTGCGGAAGAGAAACGCCGTCCCTCCGAACATCCCCGCTTCCGTCGGCTCTCGTCCGCAGGCACTCGTCTTCTCTGCAGCCCTGCCAGCTGCTCTCCTCCGGGACCTCACGACACCTGCCTGCTCCTGGCCAATGCCGTTGCTCTCGTGCCGTGACCTCGCAAGCGGCAGCCCGACTGCCGGGGCTTGGCCGGCCTCTGCTAGCCCTTCCCGCCGCCCGAGCTCGGGGCCGGGACGCTTTGGGCTCGGGGAGGCACTTGAGGACGTCGCAGTGTCTGCCTGACGCCTGCCGCAAGGCACTCGCCTCGCTGCCATGGAAACGGCATCACAATCCACCTCCCAGCCCCGCCCGGCCCCTTCACCTGCCTCTGCGTCTGCCCTCTCGCAAGCTGTGCCGCACTGCCCTTGCAGTGGAAATGCGGCCTCCCGAGGGCCAAGTTCCAGCAGGCGAGCAGCACCGTCCCTTGCTTCCCGGCAGAGGTGCCCTGCGGCCCCAGGCTGCCTGCCCTGGGAGCCTGCCCCCCCCCCAGCTCTTAGCCCCGGGGCAGTTCCCAGGCGGGCTCTCCCGAGGCCCTAGTGTGCCCCCCGACACACACACACACACACACACACACACACACACACACACACACACACACACACACACACACACACACACACACACACACACACACACACACACACACACACACACACACACACACACACACACACACACACACACACACACACACACACACACACACACACACACACACACACACACACACACACACACACACACACACACACACACACACACACACACACACACACACACACACACACACACACACACACACACACACACACACACACACACACACACACGCCCCGCCCCCCCCAGTGAGCCCAAAGAGACAGAAGCCCCGCCCCTCCCGCCCCCTGACTGAGCCCAAACAGACAGACGCCCCGCCCCCCCACCCCCCGCCCGAGCCCAAACACACCCACACGACCCGCGCGCAGCCCCCCCCCCACCCCGGAGCGAGCCCGGGAAAGGTCACAGGGAGACGACACGTAGGCTCGAGAGAACGGCACTTTCGTAGGCAAAGCAGGAGCTGCGCACGCAAACCGTGCAAAAGGAGGCCTGCCTTCACCGCCTCCCACCACCAGCAGGCCCGTGTTTCGCCCTTGAAAGGAAAGCAGGGCTTCAGCCCTCCTAAGGGCTCCTGCGGAAGAGAAAGGCCGTCCCTCCGAACATCCCCGCTTCCGTCGGCTCTCGTCCGCAGGCACTCGTCTTCTCTGCAGCCCTGCCAGCTGCTCTCCTCCGGGACCTCACGACACCTGCCTGCTCCTGGCCAATGCCGTTGCTCTCGTGCCGTGACCTCGCAAGCGGCAGCCCGACTGCCGGGGCTTGGCCGGCCTCTGCTAGCCCTTCCCGCCGCCCGAGCTCGGGGCCGGGACGCTTTGGGCTCGGGGAGGCACTTGAGGACGTCGCAGTGTCTGCCTGACGCCTGCCGCAAGGCACTCGCCTCGCTGCCATGGAAACGGCATCACAATCCACCTCCCAGCCCCGCCCGGCCCCTTCACCTGCCTCTGCGTCTGCCCTCTCGCAAGCTGTGCCGCACTGCCCTTGCAGTGGAAATGCGGCCTCCCGAGGGCCAAGTTCCAGCAGGCGAGCAGCACCGTCCCTTGCTTCCCGGCAGAGGTGCCCTGCGGCCCCAGGCTGCCTGCCCTGGGAGCCTGCCCCCCCCCAGCTCTTAGCCCCGGGGCAGTTCCCAGGCGGGCTCTCCCGAGGCCCTAGTGTGCCCCCCGACACACACACACACACACACACACACACACACACACACACACACACACACACACACACACACACACACACACACACACACACACACACACACACACACACACACACACACACACACACACACACACACACACACACACACACACACACACACACACACACACACACACACACACACACACACACACACACACACACACACACACACACACACACACACACACACACACACACACACACACACACACACACACACACACACACACACACACACACACACACACACACACACACACACACGCCCCGCCCCCCCCAGTGAGCCCAAAGAGACAGAAGCCCCGCCCCTCCCGCCCCCTGACTGAGCCCAAACAGACAGACGCCCCGCCCCCCCCACCCCCCGCCCGAGCCCAAACACACCCACACGACCCGCGCGCAGCCCCCCCCCACCCCGGAGCGAGCCCGGGAAAGGTCACAGGGAGACGACACGTAGGCTCGAGAGAACGGCACTTTCGTAGGCAAAGCAGGAGCTGCGCACGCAAACCGTGCAAAAGGAGGCCTGCCTTCACCGCCTCCCACCACCAGCAGGCCCGTGTTTCGCCCTTGAAAGGAAAGCAGGGCTTCAGCCCTCCTAAGGGCTCCTGCGGAAGAGAAACGCCGTCCCTCCGAACATCCCCGCTTCCGTCGGCTCTCGTCCGCAGGCACTCGTCTTCTCTGCAGCCTTCCCAGCTGCTCTCCTCCATGACCTCATGACACCTGCCTGCTCCTGGCCAATCCCGTTGCTCTCGTGCCATGACCTCACAAGCGGCAGCCCGACTGTCTTGGCTTCGCCGGCCTCTGCTAGCCCTTCCCGCCGCCCGAGCTCTCGGCCGGGCCGCTTTGGACTCGGTGAGGCACTTGATGACGTCACAGTGTCTGCCCGACGCCTGCCGCAAGGCACTCGCCTCGCTGCCGTGGAAACGGCATCACAATCCACCTCCCAGCCACGCCTGGCCCCTTCACCTTCCTCTGCGTCTCCCCTCTCGCAAGCTCTGCGGCACTGCCCTTGGAGTGGAAATCCGGCCTCCCGAGGGCCAAGTTCCACCAGCCAAGCAGCACCGTCCCTACCTTCCCGGCAGAGGTGCCCTGCGGCCCCAGGCTGCCTGCCCTGGGAGCCTGCCCCCCCCAGCTCTTAGCCCCGGGGCAGTTCCCAGGCGGAGTGTGCAGAGGCCCTAGTGTCCCCCCCCGACACACACACACACACACACACACACACACACACACACACACACACACACACACACACACACACACACACACACACACACACACACACACACACACACACACACACACACACACACACACACACACACACACACACACACACACACACACACACACACACACACACACACACACACACACACACACACACACACACACACACACACACACACACACACACACACACACACACACACACACACACACACACACACACACACACACACACACACACACACACACACACACACACACACACACACACACACACACACGCCCCGCCCCCCCCAGTGAGCCCAAAGAGACAGAAGCCCCGCCCCTCCCGCCCCCTGACTGAGCCCAAACAGACAGACGCCCCGCCCCCCCACCCCCCGCCCGAGCCCAAACACACCCACACGACCCGCGCGCAGCCCCCCCCCACCCCGGAGCGAGCCCGGGAAAGGTCACAGGGAGACGACACGTAGGCTCGAGAGAACGGCACTTTCGTAGGCAAAGCAGGAGCTGCGCACGCAAACCGTGCAAAAGGAGGCCTGCCTTCACCGCCTCCCACCACCAGCAGGCCCGTGTTTCGCCCTTGAAAGGAAAGCAGGGCTTCAGCCCTCCTAAGGGCTCCTGCGGAAGAGAAACGCCGTCCCTCCGAACATCCCCGCTTCCGTCGGCTCTCGTCCGCAGGCACTCGTCTTCTCTGCAGCCCTGCCAGCTGCTCTCCTCCGGGACCTCACGACACCTGCCTGCTCCTGGCCAATGCCGTTGCTCTCGTGCCGTGACCTCGCAAGCGGCAGCCCGACTGCCGGGGCTTGGCCGGCCTCTGCTAGCCCTTCCCGCCGCCCGAGCTCGGGGCCGGGACGCTTTGGGCTCGGGGAGGCACTTGAGGACGTCGCAGTGTCTGCCTGACGCCTGCCGCAAGGCACTCGCCTCGCTGCCATGGAAACGGCATCACAATCCACCTCCCAGCCCCGCCCGGCCCCTTCACCTGCCTCTGCGTCTGCCCTCTCGCAAGCTGTGCCGCACTGCCCTTGCAGTGGAAATGCGGCCTCCCGAGGGCCAAGTTCCAGCAGGCGAGCAGCACCGTCCCTTGCTTCCCGGCAGAGGTGCCCTGCGGCCCCAGGCTGCCTGCCCTGGGAGCCTGCCCCCCCCCAGCTCTTAGCCCCGGGGCAGTTCCCAGGCGGGCTCTCCCGAGGCCCTAGGGCCCCCCCCGACACACACACACACACACACACACACACACACACACACACACACACACACACACACACACACACACACACACACACACACACACACACACACACACACACACACACACACACACACACACACACACACACACACACACACACACACACACACACACACACACACACACACACACACACACACACACACACACACACACACACACACACACACACACACACACACACACACACACACACACACACACACACACACACACACACACACACACACACACACACACGCGCCCCGCCCCCCCCAGTGAGCCCAAAGAGACAGAAGCCCCGCCCCTCCCGCCCCCTGACTGAGCCCAAACAGACAGACGCCCCGCCCCCCCACCCCCCGCCCGAGCCCAAACACACCCACACGACCCGCGCGCAGCCCCCCCCCACCCCGGAGCGAGCCCGGGAAAGGTCACAGGGAGACGACACGTAGGCTCGAGAGAACGGCACTTTCGTAGGCAAAGCAGGAGCTGCGCACGCAAACCGTGCAAAAGGAGGCCTGCCTTCACCGCCTCCCACCACCAGCAGGCCCGTGTTTCGCCCTTGAAAGGAAAGCAGGGCTTCAGCCCTCCTAAGGGCTCCTGCGGAAGAGAAACGCCGTCCCTCCGAACATCCCCGCTTCCGTCGGCTCTCGTCCGCAGGCACTCGTCTTCTCTGCAGCCCTGCCAGCTGCTCTCCTCCGGGACCTCACGACACCTGCCTGCTCCTGGCCAATGCCGTTGCTCTCGTGCCGTGACCTCGCAAGCGGCAGCCCGACTGCCGGGGCTTGGCCGGCCTCTGCTAGCCCTTCCCGCCGCCCGAGCTCGGGGCCGGGACGCTTTGGGCTCGGGGAGGCACTTGAGGACGTCGCAGTGTCTGCCTGACGCCTGCCGCAAGGCACTCGCCTCGCTGCCATGGAAACGGCATCACAATCCACCTCCCAGCCCCGCCCGGCCCCTTCACCTGCCTCTGCGTCTGCCCTCTCGCAAGCTGTGCCGCACTGCCCTTGCAGTGGAAATGCGGCCTCCCGAGGGCCAAGTTCCAGCAGGCGAGCAGCACCGTCCCTTGCTTCCCGGCAGAGGTGCCCTGCGGCCCCAGGCTGCCTGCCCTGGGAGCCTGCCCCCCCCCCAGCTCTTAGCCCCGGGGCAGTTCCCAGGCGGGCTCTCCCGAGGCCCTAGTGTGCCCCCCGACACACACACACACACACACACACACACACACACACACACACACACACACACACACACACACACACACACACACACACACACACACACACACACACACACACACACACACACACACACACACACACACACACACACACACACACACACACACACACACACACACACACACACACACACACACACACACACACACACACACACACACACACACACACACACACACACACACACACACACACACACACACACACACACACACACACACACACACACACACACACACACACACACACACACACACACACACACACACACACACCCCGCCCCCAAACAGACAGAAGCCCCGCCCCTCCCGCCCCCTGACTGAGCCCAAACAGACAGACGCCCCACCCCCCCGCCCCCTGACTGAGCCCAAACACACCCACACGCCCCGCCCCCAGAGTGAGCCCAGGAAAGGTCAAAGTGAGACAACACATGGCTCGAGAGAAAGGCACTTTCATAGGCAAAGCAGGAGCTGCACACGCAAACCATGCAAAAGGAGGCCTTCCTTCACTGCCTCCCACCACCAGCAGGCCCGTGTTTCGCCCTTGAAAGGAAAGCAGGGCTTCAGCCCTCCTAAGGGCTCCTGCGGAAGAGAAACGCCGTCACTCCGCACATCCACGCTTCCGTCGGCTCTCGTCCGCAGGCACTCGTCTTCTCTGCAGCCTTCCCAGCTGCTCTCCTCCATGACCTCATGACACCTGCCTGCTCCTGGCCAATCCCGTTGCTCTCGTGCCATGACCTCACAAGCGGCAGCCCGACTGTCTTGGCTTCGCCGGCCTCTGCTAGCCCTTCCCGCCGCCCGAGCTCTTGGCCGGGCCGCTTTGGACTCGGTGAGGCACTTGATGACGTCACAGTGTCTGCCCGACGACTGCCGCAAGGCACTCGCCTCGCTGCCGTGGAAACGGCATCACAATCCACCTCCCAGCCACGCCCGGCCCCTTCACCTTCCTCTGCGTCTCCCCTCTCGCAAGCTCTGCGGCACTGCCCTTGGAGTGGAAATCCGGCCTCCCGAGGGCCAAGTTCCACCAGCCAAGCAGCACCGTCCCTACCTTCCCGGCAGAACTTACCTGCGGGCTCACGCAGCCCCACGCTCCCTCCACTGCGAGCCTGCCCTTTGGGCGTGCCCGCGCTCACACACACACCCCCCCGCCCCCAGAGTGAGCCCAAACACACAGACACGCCCCGCCCCGCCCCCCCCGCCCCCAGAGTGAGCCCAAACACACCCACACGCCCCGCCCCCACAGTGAGCCCAGGAAAGGTCAAAGTGAGACAACACATGGCTCGAGAGAAAGGCACTTTCATAGGCAAAGCAGGAGCTGCACACGCAAACCATGCAAAAGGAGGCCTTCCTTCACTGCCTCCCACCACCAGCAGGCCCGTGTTTCGCCCTTGAAAGGAAAGCAGGGCTTCAGCCCTCCTAAGGGCTCCTGCGGAAGAGAAACGCCGTCACTCCGCACATCCACGCTTCCGTCGGCTCTCGTCCGCAGGCACTCGTCTTCTCTGCAGCCTTCCCAGCTGCTCTCCTCCATGACCTCATGACACCTGCCTGCTCCTGGCCAATCCCGTTGCTCTCGTGCCATGACCTCACAAGCGGCAGCCCGACTGTCTTGGCTTCGCCGGCCTCTGCTAGCCCTTCCCGCCGCCTCAGCTCTCGGCCGGGCCGCTTTGGACTCGGTGAGGCACTTGATGACGTCACAGTGTCTGCCCGACGCCTGCCGCAAGGCACTCGCCTCGCTGCCGTGGAAACGGCATCACAATCCACCTCCCAGCCACGCCCGGCCCCTTCACCTTCCTCTGCGTCTCCCCTCTCGCAAGCTCTGCGGCACTGCCCTTGGAGTGGAAATCCGGCCTCCCGAGGGCCAAGTTCCACCAGACAAGCAGCACCGTCCCTACCTTCCCGGCAGAACTTACCTGCGGGCTCACGCAGCCCCACGCTCCCTCCACTGCGAGCCTGCCCTTTGGGCGTGCCCGCGCTCACACACACACACACACCCCCCCCGCCCCCAGAGTGAGCCCAAACACACAGACACGCCCCGCCCCCGCCCCCCCCCGCCCCCAGAGTGAGCCCAAACACACCCACACGCCCCGCCCCCACAGTGAGCCCAGGAAAGGTCAAAGTGAGACAACACATGGCTCGAGAGAAAGGCACTTTCATAGGCAAAGCAGGAGCTGCACACGCAAACCATGCAAAAGGACGCCTTCCTTCACCGCCTCCCACCACCAGCAGGCCCGTGTTTCGCCATTGAAAGGAAAGCAGGGCTTCAGCCCTCCTAACGGCTCCTGCGGAAGAGAAACGCCGTCACTCTGAACATCCCCGCTTCCGTCGGCTCTCGTCCGCAGGCACTCGTCTTCTCTGCAGCCTTGCCAGCTGCTCTCCTCCATGACCTCATGACACCTGCCTGCTCCTGGCCAATCCCGTTGCTCTCGTGCCATGACCTCACAAGCGGCAGCCCGACTGTCTTGGCTTCGCCGGCCTCTGCTAGCCCTTCCCGCCGCCTCAGCTCTCGGCCGGGCCGCTTTGGACTCGGTGAGGCACTTGATGACGTCACAGTGTCTGCCCGACGCCTGCCGCAAGGCACTCGCCTCGCTGCCGTGGAAACGGCATCACAATCCACCTCCCAGCCACGCCCGGCCCCTTCACCTTCCTCTGCGTCTCCCCTCTCGCAAGCTCTGCGGCACTGCCCTGGGAGTGGAAATCCGGCCTCCCGAGGGCCAAGTTCCACCAGCCAAGCAGCACCGTCCCTACCTTCCCGGCAGAGGTGCCCTGCGGCCCCAGGCTCCCTGCCCTGGGAGCCTGCCCCCCCCAGCTCTTAGCCACGGGGCAGTTCCCAGGCGGAGTGTGCAGAGGCCCTAGTGCCCCCCCCCGACACACACACACACACACACACACACACACACACACACACACACACA